>NW_026522048.1:13405000-13963779 GCF_021234435.1 Artibeus jamaicensis | reverse complement strand
CATGACTCTGTTCACTGTAAGTGGTCTCCTTTAAAGGCTCAACAGGTTCAAGTTCTATATATGAGTCATCTTGTCTTTCTGATGTGTCTGTGTCACTTTCTTCACTTTTCCCCATCACCTCATTGTCAGACTCATCATGCTCTTGATCATTTTCTTTATCAGATTTATCAGAATACATATCTTGGTCCTTAAAATGCTGTCGTTCAATTTCACTATCATTTAACCTTAAGAAAAAGAATTATTAGAAGGAAGAATAGAAGATGTTAAGAATATTTAATTTATAACTAAGAATGGATATGAAACATTTACTGAGAATTTACTATGTGTCAGGCATTATTCTTAGTGTTTTATATAGTTTTAGTTATTTAATCCTCAAAATAACCCTATGAGAGAGGTAATATTATTCTCACTTTACAGATTAGTAAATGGTACAGAGAAGTTAAGTAAAAATCTGGGAAAATGTTAAAAAATATGACACTGAGCTCTTTGGCTCTCTACTACTTGGGGATGAAACTGTCCAAAAGCAAAATTTTAGACTGTCTCTTGCTAGATTTTTTTCTTTACACACAGATCATCACTTGAATCAACCTGTCACTTGTGGTATGAAGGAAAAACTTTAAGTCAAGATCATCAGAGAGACTTTCGAGTGAACTGAAATGAAGTATGGCTTTCCATTTGCAAAGGTCTCCAAAGTTATTCAAAATAAGTCCAAGAATAAGATTAGAAAATGTAAAAGGTAAGTAATTATAGTTATTTAATACTTGACTGATAAGCTTATTAATCTTGGGGAAAAGGTCCAAGGAGAATTGGAAATGAAAATATAGCCTAAGGAAATGAACGTGTAATCTAACAGTGATCAGTGGCTATAACCAACCCTATTTACACTAACCTGAAAGTGTTCAGGGTTAATAATCTGAAAGAATTATTAAAAAAAGAATATTTAAAAAAACCTCACAGAATCAAATTTTTTAATGTAGAAATTTCTTATTTAGGAAAGTATCTGTGGGTTTCATTGAGCATAAAATTCTTATAGGAATGAACCCTAAAGTACTTCACAAATGAATACATGATGCCATTATATATAACTGATATTTTAGCAATGCTGAAATAATATCAGAGCAAAGAAGTTTTATTTGATTCTTGTTAGGCTCTATTTTTCTAAAATCTTCATTTTTTTGGATTTTAATCAGAGAATTACTAATAGAAATTCGTATTTATATACATACTATTTTCCTTCTTTCCCTTAATGATCATATATTTTAAAAAGTAGTCTAAAATTGCTACCTCTCCTTTCTTACCATCTATTCTCTCCTTTACCTCTCACAATCTGGTTTACACTCCCCTAAGTCCAGTGAGTGTGTTTCCTTAAAGGTCACTAACGATGGCTTAGTTAACAAATCCAGTGGCCTTATCTAATTGTCACTTCCTTTGACTTCTCCTCAGCACTGGACTTAGATAATGATTATTTTCCTTGAAATAATCTTAATACTTGGGTTCCATGTATAATTGTAGTTGTATTTTTTTAAGCTCTCCGATCCCTCTTACTTCCTTCTACCCTTAAATACATACATTCATCCTCCTTGGTTCTTTTTTATTTTCTCTGTCTTCTCTCTTTTTTGGCAAGTTATCCAATTTTTATTTGATTTCCAAACCATGCATGCAGGAATAAGCTTTAGACCCATGTTTTTAAATGCTTGGCTGATATCATCGATGTCCTGGGACCTCAACATGTACACGTATTCTCAACATGTACAATATTTAATAAGCTATTATCTCCCAAACATGGTCCTTTGTTTTACTATACCATCATCTTCCCTATCACTCAGGCTTAAAATTTGGTAATCTTCTTTAACTTCACCCACTGCCTGTCCCTTACACCCAAGCAGACTTTAAGTTCTGAAGCTAGGCTCCCACCATTCTTAACTCTGAATCTTTAGCTCCCAGCTCATTTTCTGTCATATAACCAAATAAATATGTTGGAATGTTGATTCTACTTTTATAAAAATCTGTTATATTGATCCTCCCCCTGATTCAGTAGAAGGATGCTATGTTTTAATCCTATAAATTCCAATCCTATATTACCCTAAATTATCTCTCCTTTGGCTGTTTATGCTATTCTTTTCTTCCTAATATTTATAGTTATCCAGAATTTTATAGGTTTCAAATGATACAAACCATCTCTTCAGAATCACAGAGCTAATCAACTGTTGTACTAGATTCAAATTTAGGATCTTTTCAGATTCATCTGCCTATTCACAATGTGGTAAATTATACAGAAAAATGTATAGTATCTTACACAGAAAAGGGCCTTCAAAATTTAATGAATAAATAGGTGAAGCAGATGAATTTTTAAGGTCCCCAAATAAGGGCATTTAAAGATTACCTAGTATGCAACAAAAACAATGAATAGTTTACAGGTGAAGAACTTCAAGGAAAAAAATTTCAGGAAGAGCCCCCCCCCCCCCCCCCAAAAAACACCCATTTCTATATAAATTGTGCTCCCATCCCCAATCTAATCCCATTCAAACTTTTGTTCTGAGTGTTAAGAAAAAACTCTAGATTATAATTTTGCAAAGAATGGATATAAAAGGTCAGAAAATATAGGCTTTCAAAGAGTGAAGAAAAAGAGTCAAGCAAAAGGATAAAAAAAACCCAAAATGGTCATCTCAGGTCACAGGGAAGAGAGGAGCAGTCTAACAAGTTTGAGGACAGCAACCCAATGCTGACAGTGGTAAGTGGCTGCAGAACACACACTGAACATTGGGACAAGGGAAGAAAAGAGAAAGTCTAATGTTTTTCCTACAAAGCAACAAAGAGAGCTGAACCTTGAGCAAAGTACTGAGTTTCCCTGAAGAATATTTTTTACTTTCCCTTGGAGAAATATATTTTTTAGTATTAACTACTAACAGTTAGTATTAAATGCTTCAGGGAATAATACCACAACAAGGGACAATTCCAACTTGAAACACAATATAGTGGGAGAATTCCACAAATACAAGGAAGAATTAGTCTGATGGTATTATAAAAAAAAAGTGCTACAGAACAGCAATAGAAGAGCAGATTATATTATTTCATGGTTAAGAGGCATGAGAGTCTTCACATGTGATCTGATATTTGAGATTGCTCTTTAAGAATACATAGTTTTGTGATAAGACAAAAGACCAAGGAAAACTAGAAATCATTCTTAATGAAGGGAACACCATGCCCAAAGACAAGGTAGACAGCTTGGCTGCATTTGGGAAATAACAAATAACTTACATTAGCCAGGATCAAGGAAATAACTTTCTATACCTTATCACCGTAACTAAACAAATCTTAAACCAGGTCTTAGGCCATATAGTAAGAAGACAGCTAAGTTTCAATCCTAGATACACTACAAACATTCCAAGCCTGCCAGCTAACCCAATGAACAACATGGTCTCTAAAATAATCACCAAATCAGGGGTAATATCTACTTACTGGAAATTGTCACCACTGTGGAGATTGTTAGCACGTAGTAAGCCATACAGAGTCACATGTGTGCTCTCCGATGAAATGCTTAGGTCATGTTCCTTTCCTTCCCTGATCATTGTACGTTTAAGAAGACTAGAACATTTCAGAGCCAACTCCAAAGCATCCATCCAGCACCTTCCTAGAAGAGCAGAGATTCATAAGCAGTATAATTCAAGAAACTACAAAAACTAGCATCCATCTAAATTTAACACTGTTAGCCTTTAAGCACACTATTATTTCTTTGAGACAAATGCACTGGAAAAGTTATTTTGAGCATAAAGTCTTATACCAGGATTTTTAATCCAATTTTTCAGTTTATCATGTGATTTTACCTACTATAAGAAGTATTTAAAAACTACTGGTAAATGAAGAAAATACAGTACACATTGGTAAACAGACCTAATGAAAATACATGTATTTTATTTTTAAAATCTTAGAACATTAATATGTTGTATAATTTAAAAGTACCAAAATAGGCACATAAAATATACTGAAGGCATTACTATATTTGTACTATAAACAAACTATCTAAAACAATCCTTTGTTGTTGATAGTAGGTCTGTTCCCAGGTTTGGCATCCATTTACTTATATGTATGAAAAATTTTTTAAGTCAGGAAAATGCCTGTATAATACTGTCCTATTAGTTAGTAAAAACACTAGTAACCTTATTTTTTAAATTAAAAATTAGAACTGTAATTAGCAGAAAAAATATTAGTTCACTTAAAATTCATACATATTTTGTTTCAACATCTGCTGGAAATATCAGCCAAATAAAATACTTTCATAACAAAAGCTCATGCTTATGATGTTTTAATTTTAAAAATAATTATCTGGTAAAAGTAAACTTTGGAAGGTTACCAGATTCCTTAGGCTAGGCTAGTCTAAACTATAAAACATAAAAGTGAGGCAGAAATCCATGATCAATTATTAAGGTTTTAAAGTTACTTTGATTAGAAATAAATAAGTTTTATTTTCCCTGTATTTGCTTCAGGAATTAACTATTAAGTTAAGAAGTACAGAAAAATGTCTTAGGTTAAGAAAGCTTAACAACAGTTGTATGTGTTTTATAAATGTTTATACTTAGTTGTACAATATAAGTAGTATTAAATGTACCTCTAAAACAATAAAACTTAATGAGTTACCATAGAGAACACCAACCAAGTCAAAAAAGATGTTAAAAGGTCAATGGAGGATTAAGAAGAAAACTCTAGGCTGCTAATTTACCACTCAATTATCCAATGCTTCCTTCCTATCAGATTCCTCTGTTGTCTACCAAGTTAATAATATATTTGGTGTTCTAAGGAATTTCTGATTATAACACATCTGCTGCAAATACCATACTAAAGACAATTTTTTCCCCAAAGGAAAACACAGAGTGGTTTATTAAATAAACCCTAAAAATGAGACCCAAATCCAATCCGTTAAAACCTGTATTTACCATCAGACTCAGAAGTAGCTCGGATGATCAAGTAACTGCTGGGTAAGGGCTGAGTTATGGACCCCACTGCTTCACCCCTGGGACCCTTAAAATAATCAAATAAAATAAAAATAAGCAAAATAAGTGGCATATAGTTTTATGAGATCTCAACTTTGTATTATCCATTATTATTGGTAACAATCTAAGTTAGGTATGGATTATAATTTAAAAGCAAACAAGGTTTAATTTCATGCTTATTGAGAAAGTAAATGTGGAGTATTAAGGAAAGTCTTCCTGTTCCAACAAATATACCTCCTTATCAAAAACTGAATACCTTATAGTTATCACTAAACATTATTTCTGTACATTGTTTACATATTAAAGGGAATTCCCTAAATTTTACCATACTAGATAAAATTGTACTTTAACAGAGAATTTCTACCCCACATATACTACTAGAAAAAAATACTTTATTTCTAGAAGCCCATAAAGAAACAGCTAGAAATATATGGTAGTTACAATTTACAAGAAAAAAAAATTTTTTATTAGGTCTAGGGAAAAAATAAAGATCCATTTTATAACCAATGATATACTTGTTTATAAATACCAACTATAAAAGCTAATATTATTTAACCAGGAACAAGAAAGAAAAAGGAATTTTATTGTTGTTGGCCAGGGTTATTTGCTTTAGAAGTATTTGACACCAAGAGCTCTACAGTAATTAGTATCACCAAGGCTACCTTAGGTGGACATGGATCTTAACTAGAAAAAAAATCTGAGTGTTGAGAAGTCCTGGCTGGGTGGCTCTGTTGGTTAGAGCATCACCCTGATATGCTAAGGTTGCAGGTCTGATGTCAGGGAATATATAAGAATAACCCAATGAATATATGAACAAGTGAAACAACAGATCTCTATCTCCCTCTTTCCTTCTCTCTCAAACCAATAAATAAAAATTAAAAACAAAATCTGAGGATTGAATTTATAGTATAATTTTGATAGAAAAAAATAATTTTTTGGTTGTCAGATCAAGGAATAAAATGAACTTTAATAAGTACATAAACATTTAAAAGTAAAGATGCAGATTCAAAATGAAGTAACAGAAAAATCAATATGATTTTTTCAAATGTCTTAAATTCCTTAGAGAAGGAGTAGAGAATGAATGCAATATATAAAAAGTTTTGAAAATAAAATTCTCTCACTTGAGAATCACATTATATATAAACACCATAGGTTGTATGGCTTAAAAATCTTTCCCTCATGGGAACTATCTAATTCCAGTATGGAACTAACTGTAATCCTAAATTTACTTCTGACTCCAGACTACTGAAATAAAGGTAAAAAGTCCAGGTTTTTTCCTAGGTATATGTATATTGCCTAATTAAGGAGTACCAAAAGTATTTAAAAGCTGAACCTACTTTTACCTAGCCCTCATCTCAATTAGGTGGTTTTCCTTAAAGGAGTCCTAAACCCTTTATTCAAATGTAACTGACCTCCTTTCAAATTAAAACATTGATTGCTTTGTAAAAACTTAAACCAGACTCATTTTATTCATTAGCATATCTACTATTTGTAGAATTTCTTGGTAGTTAATCAAACAAGGCATTTCTACTTTCATGATTAAGTTTCTGCTATTATAATACAGGAGTGACTACAGAAATGCTTTTTAGGTATAAAGGACAGGTGGTAAACACAATGCCCATGAGCCGAACTGGGCCCTCCACCTGGTTTTATCTGGCCTGGCACCTTGTTTCTACCCAGCAGCAGCACTGAGTTCTCGCTTAACTATTAAGGAGTAGTTACATTTATATGTTCCTAAAATTACATGTGGTCCTTTGAAGGCAACTGAGAGGTTGATGTGCCCCCTCCCCACCCTACGCTCATGAAAATGAGGTTGACACTCCCGGATAAAGCATTAGAGCTCCATCTTCGAAGAAAGTTGCATCTCAACAGTAAGTAGGACTGTGATTGCTTATAGGATTCTTCTTAGCACATATTTACATCACTACAGGAAAAACCAAAAAAATAAATGGCAGCTTCTGTTCTAGGCGATTTTATAATTTTGATAAAGAGAAAAACATAGTAAACACAATACAGTGTTACAAAGCAAGATTATTCACTGCATTTTTTTAAGTACAAATTGAATCCCCATTGCCAAGAGATAATAAGGTACAATATAAATTAGAAAAACATTTTCTGGAGAAAATTTTAAGTTAGATCTTAAAGGTAAAAAGGACTTTTAGTGCGCATTTCATTGTGAGTAGAGACAGAGGAACAATGCCCTTGAAAACAAAAATAAATTTATAAGTGTTGGCAGAGAAGAGCAATCATTAGATTGATTTATCTCTGTTCTACTCAAAGACTGTCATTTTACCTTTTACCTATATAACAAATGCTTACCTTCACGGCCCAAATAGACTGCTCCAAAGGGTGAAAAAGTTTGAAACAAAAGCCATCCTTTTTTGATGGCCGCTCAATTATTTCACAGGCATTCAGAAGGACAGTTCCTACCCACTGACCATTTTTTTGGGTTTTATAGATCAGTAGCACTCCTGGTTTCAACACACACCACAACTTGGTCCAGCTCTTTAGAGTACCACGAATCTATAGAAAATGAATTTAAGAAATAAAGCTCTGCTTTTCTCTTTGTGTTCCACAAGATACAAACTAAAGTAATGGTAAACAGTATGTTTTAACCTAAAATTTCCAGAAAAATGAACAAGTTAGAGTCAATGGATACTTTTTTAAAGCGACTAAATAACAAGCACTGATTAAAAAAAAAAAAAGAAGAAACTCTTACCTTTTGTGACAGCATGGACTGACTAGAAGATTATTATGCTAAGTGAAATAAGCCAGTTGGTGAAAGACAAATATCTTATGATCTCACTTATATATAAAATCTAATGAACAAAGTAAATCTGCCAAACATAACAGAGACAGAGGCACGGATACATGGAACAGAATGAGGGCTGTCACCGGGGAGGGGCTTCGGGTAACTGGATGAAAGAAGGTGACGGGAGTAGCCAAAGAACAAATATGCACAACCCACAGACACAGACAACAGTGTGGTGAGGTCCAGAGGGAAGGGGGTGGAAGGAGGTGGACAAAGGGGGACATCTGTAATGCTGTCAGCAATAAAAATATAGTTTAAAAAGTAGTATGAATACTGCTTCTGAGGATCTTAAATTCTAGCAGGAGAATTGGGTCAGTAGTTTCAAAATACTATATACCAAGTAAAACTGTTTTCCTAACCTTCCAGGTCAGGTCGGGTGCTACTAAAATATACTTTCCTGATATCAAGATTTGCCTCTTAGCATCTAAAATAGCTATAATTTTATTTCTGTTAGTGCAAGATTATTCTACCTTTTAAGATTTTACCCCCCTACTACTACATAAAGAGTACTGAAAACACTGTTAGCACACACTAGGAATTCATTCCCTAAATATTTGGCGAGTGGTAGAGAGAAGGAAGAACATCCATCCCTATAATGACCTTCTCTAAATTATATGATTCTAAGTAATTACATAGAGTGTGTCATATAAACCTCTTGGGTAAATTTAAAACACAAGTTACATAAATTTCTCTAGCCTTATAAAATGTTCCTCATCCTAGGGTTTAATGCTATGTCAAAAATAGTCTATAGCTAGCTTTTCCTATTCTATCTCTGTAATCCATTAAAAGTGTTTCTATGCAAGTCACTGAATTCAAAATACTGAAAAAGATGCTAATGTAATACTGAGATTAAAAACCAGGAATTGTTCTCAGTTTTATTTACTGTAAAACAGCTATTCTACCAATGCACTTATAGAAATTATTAAATATATATAGGGCTCCCAAACTCCCCAAAGAGGCATACCACAGTAACTCTAAACAAGAAAAAATTAGAAAGGAGGAGTTTGGAGCCAGGCATGAAAAAAAAAAAGAGAGAAAATCTTAAAGAAAAGGTATGTGTATATGTAAAAGAGATGGAAAGATGAGAGTTGAGAGTTACTCTGAGATAAGATTCTGGATCTTGGTGATGTGATAGTAAAACATGGATGGCATATTATCAAAATGAAGGTAAGACTTAAAAAGTCGGCCAGGGGATGTGTTGGGAAGTTTTGGAGAGTTGGTTGGGAAATCCCATGTTGAAAGACAAGAGTAGGTTTAGCCCTGAAAAACCCAAGTAAGATCTGTAGCTTAAAGTCTTCAAAGCAGAGCCCAAATTACAAGGTGTTTTCAGCACAACATTGAAGAAGACCCTAGCATTACTTGAAACCATCACTAAGTTCTTCCAATGTTAGTAAGAGAACTTCAATGACAGATTTCATAAAGATTTTAGGTTGGAGACTGTACCAACTCTTTGCAAAAGTGAAAGGCTTCCAGGGCTGGGGTAATTTTTAGGTCAATGCTAGGTATTGAAACTTCTTGGGAGGCAGGGTCTTTACAAAATGATCCTTAAAGTTAGCCTTAGCCTGAAAGATTACTACCAAACATTCTTCAGAAAAGAACAAGAAAGAGGACAGAGTGACGGAGATGATAAAAAAAGAAATAAAAATAAGTGGGAATAACCAGACGCCAAAAAGGTAAGGTATAGGAACAGCAACATGTACATTTCTTTGAACACTAATCCTTTTCAAATGATACTTTTAGTATTAACTTTGTCTCATATCTTCTCAATAATGTATACACCAAGTCTACAATGATACTAAATAATAATTTTAAAAGCAAGCTAAAATTACTTTACAGCATATTGATTAGACTACATAATGTCATAAAAATCAAAAAGCCTTTTTAAAACAACTGCTATGCGTACCTGATGTTGTGTTAAGAGAGACAACATTAAGGTTCTTTCTCACTAAGATTGCAACAGAGAACCTCTGGGATACAATTAATAGTTTGTCGGTGAAAACAATCAAGCTAGTAGTTATTTATGTCTTGTAGGCTTTAGTGCACTCTGGGCTCTCCTATTCCAGTAGGTAAAGATTCTATACAAACTGACCTTCAACCAGTCAGCCATAACAATAACAGAAGGATCTGTGATTGTACTGAGTAACTCCTTTGTGGCTCTTTTCTTCTCGATAATTTTTCTTTTGCACCTATTTTACAGAAATAATAGAAAAATTAAAAATTCATTAGAAATGAGTAATTTCTCTTCAAAAATTTTACACATATGAAATATAGACGATAAAATTCTAACCCTCTTTTAGAAATTTACCATCTCAGGATAAAAGAACTATTTTTTGTTTGCTTCTGCTTTTTTCTTGAGAACTGGTAGAAATTTTTAGAGAAGTAAGGTTAAAAGCTGTGTTTTTCCTGATCACTAGTCCAGTTTTCTGTATCTTTTAAAAGAAATTTAGATTTTTAAAATTACACAATACATAAATATAATCTCATGGTAAAAAATTTTAAACAACACAAATAAAGCTAAAATGCCATCTTTATTATACCCTATCTTATTCCAATCCACAGAACTGACCACAGTTAATCTTTCTGAAAACAGTATCTTTTCAGGCCTTTGCTATGTATAAAACCTATAAAAATATATAGTTTCTCCTTTTTTGAGTTTATAAGCATACTAAATTTTTTTCTCCCATTCAATATTTTTTGGATCATTTTCATGACCACCTCATTTTTTAAACTGCTACATAGAATTTCTAGTATAAATAATAAGAGCTAACATTTACTAGGTACATTCTGTGTACCAGTAACAGTTCTAAGCACTTTACACATATTATCTCATTTAACCTTTACAATAATCTTGGGAAGTAGGACTACTAGTATCCTTAATTTACAAAGAGAAAACTGAGGCACAGGTAGTAGCTTGCCCAGGATCACATAGCTAGTAAGTCATGGAGGCAGGATTCAAACAGAAGCAGACTGGCCCTAAAATACATGCTCTTAACCACCATGCTATATTGAGTCTAAATTTTTCTTAATATATTAATATTCTCATACTGATGGAAATCTACCATTAGCAGTTTTTTCATATTATGAACAATGCAGCAATTGTTTACAATGACCAATTTTCCTCTTTCCTGACTTATAAGAAATAATTAAGAAACTACAACAAAGAAATTAATTCATTCAAAATATCAAAGTTTTACCTTCTGAGATAATATGGGAAAGTAGCAGTGAATTAATGTAGTCTCATTACTGCTTTGTTGTTATTACATGAATGGGAGAAGAGTGGTGGTAACCTATGTGATATATATACTTTTGAACTCTAATATAAAATCTTCCTACTTTCACTTAATGGTAATGAGACTGCATACAAATAACAAGATTTTAATAACTCCACAGCCAAAACACTGTAGACTTTTGGTCTTTATTATCATGCATATCTGAATTAACAGTAGATTTATTATGAAATTGCAAATGCATACAAAATGAGATATGGAGTGGGAAGGGGTAAAAGAGACTACACAAGGATCAGAGTCATTGGAAAGCATGTGTTCCTTAGGCTGTAGGATCAGTGGCCAATCTGGAAGGCAGCCCCCATATTGCACATTTCTTAAGAGAACCTGGAAATCTGAACTAGTGATTGCTGAATTTTCAAAACACTGTGTAGGTAAAACAAAATACAGCGGGTCCTCAAATAACATTTTGTTCAGCACTGTTTTGTTATGATGGTGATGACATGCTGTAGGAATTTAACTCTTGTTTATATTAATTAGCTTATGGTAAAACTAGTTTTGTCATACATCATGCATCACAGTTTCAAGAATCTACTGACAGTGTTAGGTGAAGACTTACTATATACATCTACCCATGAGCCAAATTCAGCCCATGCATGACCTAGCAGTTGGTAATCTCAAATTTCAAAGTGCACCAGAGCTGCCCATCAGGTGCCCCACAACCCAGTGGTATAAATGATGAGAGCACAGCTCTGCAGACATAGCTGGTCCTCAGCTCCAGCAGTGGCCACTTAAGGCATGGAGGAGCTCTGGGGTGGTCATTATGCAGCCTTTTCAGTTGACTCCAGAATGTTGTACAAATACTGATATTTTTTATCTGTGCCTGCCTGGATTTTTTTTCTTCTTTCAGGAAGACACTTTATTTATTTTATTAGCCTACTTTCAAAAGCACATGTAAAGCATTGTGTTAGTCATGAAATAACTTTGGAAACTAACCTTGAGAGATTCTTTTTTCGTGAGCTTGCTTGAAGTTGAACTGTCCCTATCCGAGCCATTATAAAGTTTAGATTCAGACTAAAATCACATAAAAATGAACACAAAATTAAAAACCTTCATTTATTCTACACACATGACATAAAAATATTAATGTTCAAGCTATGCTTGTGATATTCTTCCCATTTATTGCTGTTATTTAGGCAAATGTTGATTTTCAAATACTAATTTTTTCCATGTAGTATAGTATTAGGATTTAAAAATTAATTCACATTAAACCCACAACCAAAAAAAGTAATAAGTAACCAACAAATTAATCTACAGTATGTACACTGTAGATTAATTTCTATGTTCCATGGCTTAATGAGAAAATTTATAATATAACATACTTCTTAAATACTATTAAATTACAAATATTTATAGTATTAGTTTAAAAGTTAATGGAAATTAATGGCTTTTTACTCTTTACCAAGTACTATGCTAAACACTTTATGTGCACTACCTCATTTAATCCTCAAAGCAACCCCATGAGATAGCAGTAGCATCCCCCTTTTGCTAATAAGGAAATGAAAACAAATAGATTAAATAACTGACTTCCTAAAATCACACAAAGCGAATAAACAGATAAGCTGGATTTGTACTCTAGTCTAATTCCCAGTCTCATGCTCTTAGCCATCTCACTATATTGATTTCTCACCTTTTAAAACTATTCATATATAATCTCAATCGGACTCAGATATAAGACTTATCTTCATGAGCAATAGGAAATCTGTTTCCTAGACATGAAAAGATCTGGGTAGGTAGTTCCTAAAAGATTCAAGTATATAAGAGACCAGCAGGCCAGAAGGGTGTCATTTGAGCTTGATAAATTAGAGTACATATACTTCAAGAAATCCCTACCAAATTGTATATAGCTACTTCTGGGAAAAAAAATTAACAAAAAGGATCTAGTGACCCAGAGTTGTATAGTATTTTAAACTAAATGACTAATAAAAAATGAAGGCTAAAAACCATATGGTCATATCAAGAGATGCAGAAAAAGCACTTCATAAAATCCAGCACTCATTTATGATAAAAACTTAGCAAAGTGGAAATAGAGGGAACATACTTAAACAAAATAAAGGCCATATATGACGAATCCACTGCCGGCATCATATAGACAGGCAAATTATAAGTGTTCCTCTTAAGATCCAGAACAAGACAGGGATGTCCACTTTTACCTCTCTTATGCAACATAGTACTAGAGGTCCTAGCCACATCAATCAGACAAGAAGAAATAAAAGGCATCCAAATTGGAAAGGAAGAAGTAAAGCTGTCATTATTTGTAGATGGCATGATACTGTACACAGAGAACCCCAAAGATTCTACCAAGAAACTGTGAGAACTGATAAATGAATTCAACAAAGTATCAGGATACAAAATTAATATCCAGAAATCAGCTGCATTTTATATGCTAATAATGAACTAACAGAAAAAGAAATTAAGAAAACAATCCCATTTACAATTGCTACAAAAAGAATAAAATACTTAGAAATAAACCTAACCAAGGATGTAAAAAACCTGTACTCAGAAAATCATAAGATATTGAAAAATAAATAGAAGATGGAAGTTAAGTGGAAGCACATACCATGTTAATAGGGAAAATTAACATCATTAAAATGTCCATTCTACCCAAAGCAATATACTGATTCAGCACCATTTCTAACAAAATTCAAATACCAAAAATCATGACATATTTCACAGTGCCCAATATCAAATTATACTATAAAGCCATAGTAATCAAAACAATATGGTACTGGCATAAAAACAGACACATAGATCAAATGAGCAGAATAGAGAGCCCAGAAATAAAGCCACATCTTTACAGTCAATTAACACTCAACAAAGGAAGCAAGTACATACAGTGGGCTAAAGATAGTTTATTCAATAAATTGTTTGGGGAAAACTGGACACATACATCCAGAAAAATGAAACTAGACTACCTTCTTACAACACACACAAGAATAAATTCAACATGGATCAACAAATTAAATATTAGACCCTAAACCATAAAAATCCTAGAAGAGAACATAGGCAGCAAAATCTTGAACATTGCTCATAGCAATTATTTTATTGGATATATCTTCCCCAGGCAAGGGAAACCAAAGAAAAAATAAACAAATGGGAATACATCAAACTAAAAAGTTTTGCACAGCCAAGGAAAACATTAACAAAATTAAAAAGACTACCCACAGAATGGGAAAGCATATTTGCTGTTACATCTGATAAGGAGTCAAAATCCAAAATTTATAAAGATTTACAAAATTCAACACCAAAAAAACTCCTAATTAAAAATGACAAAGGAACTGAATAGATACTTCTCCAAAGAGGACATACAGACGGCCAATAGATATATGAAAAGATGCTCAAGGTCACTAATCATCAGAGAAATGCAAATTAAAACCACAATGAGACATCATCTTACATCCGTTAGAATGCCTGTCATCAATAAATCAACAAACAACAAGTGCTAACAAGGATGGGGAAGAAGCATTCCTACTGTTGGTAAGAATGCAGATTGGTGCAACCACTATGGAAAGCAGTATGGAGATACCTCAAAAAATTAAAAATGGATCTGCTGTTTGAACCAGTGATTCCACTTCTGGGGATATATCCAAAGGAACCCAAAACACTATTCAAAAGAACATAAGTGCCCTTATGTTCACTGCAGTGTTATTTATAATCACCAAGATATGGAAGTATCCCAAGTGTCCATCAGTAGATGAATAGATAAAACAACTACACAATGGAATATTATTCATCTGTAAAAAAGAAGAAAATATTACCCTATGTTACCTTTTGTGAAAGTGTGGATGGAGAACATTAGGCTAAGTGAAATAAGCCAGTCAGAGAAAGACAAATACTATATGATTTCACTCATATTTGGAATCTAATGAACAAAATGAACTAAAAAGGAAAATGGGGACAGACTCATAGATGGAGAACAGGAAGACAGCTGGGGGGACAGAGAAAGGTTAGGAGATGGAGGGACTGAGCAAAAGGGAAAAGGACTCATAGACATGGACAACAGTGTGGTGATTGCTCGGGGGAGTGGGGCATAAGGGGACTAAATGGTAATGGAAAAAAATATAATAAAGATTAAATAAAAAAATAAATTACTAAGTTTTCAGAATGAACAGGTTACCTTTTAAATACCAAAAACCATAAACTATTCTTGTTGGGAATATTTTACTAAGTTTTCCTTCTTTTATAACCTTACTGACCACAATCATAATAATGAAGTCAAGATTCTAACTCACTTTTTTTTACTCTAAAGCAATGTTGTCTAGTAGAGCTCTCTGAATGACAGAAATGTCCTATATCTGAGTTGTCCAATATGGTAGTCACAAGTCATATGTGGCTGTTTGAGCACTTGAGATGGCTAATGTAACTGAGAAATTGAATTTCTAATTTTATTTAATTTAAATTTAAAGAGTCACATATGACTAGGTGCTGCTGTACTCAAAGGGCAGTTCCAAAGCACACTGTTTCAGTAAGGTATGTAAACTTTCTTTTTGGCCTCCCCATTTCCCCGTCCACCCCACACCCACCCACCTCCCACTCAAAGACTACATACATATCGGAAGCAGTGGTATGTAGATCTGGGGTTTAAGTGCTTAGACTTCTGAATAGGAAGGGATACCATTATACCACAGATTGCATTCTATCATTAGCCATGGCAGACCCAAGATACTTATTTACTCTACAGTTTTAATTACACATCTTATATAAAATGATCAAGGCATTTCTCATGTATAGCTACATATAAAATATACATCCATATATTTAGTACTTCCATCCTAAGTACTTTTACACATTTGATGGATAGATCTTTATATAATGAATACCTGAAAATTAAGTGTAAATAAAATTTGTGTAAAATTATAGATTGAAAGATATCATGGCATCTTCTCAACTGCTCCCAAGAACAGGAACAAAAAACATAGTTTTTAAAGCAAACCCTATTGCTGAGAATAACAGAGAATTTACAAGCTTAAAAAATAGGTTTTCTTACTTCATATCACTGACTCAAATCCACAAACATAAAAAGTTTCTCCTGCTATTAAACCTGACCAGAAATAAAAGGCAAAAACCAAATCCCTTTATATTATGGAAATTTAGTGAATTACAAACCCAGAGGAAAGCCAAGGCATCATATAGTATTTCTCAACACGTACTTTGAAAGAAAAAACAAATCCTAATAGACCTAAGAACATATACAAGTATCCCAGTTTGAGAAATATTAATTTAGGGAACTATACTTTTTTCTAAGAAAGACATCTTTGGCCTTTTGTAAGATGTACACATTTTGACTGTCATTCAAATGAACTGCTAATACTTAAGTTTTTTTTTTTAACCATTAACTCTGAGAATTTCTTGGAAGGTGGGAAACTCTCAAGCTTCAGTTTGAGGAGTACTGCTGTAGCAACCACATCAGAAACAATATAACTCTACAGAGGATACTGGTTATTACCAATAGGCTATATTTGCAAGTAAACAACAGCATTAAATCAGCCCCAGTGAAACTTTCCTTTTTTCATACATACTACCTGGTTTAGATATACCAATATAAGACCATCTCATAAAAATCTGACAGGATTATAGTGTTAGTTCCCTCATCTTGTATATTAGAAAAATTTTGTAATCATATATTTGGGGAAGATAATATGCTTACCTTGCTCTTTGACATAGGAAGTGAAGAGTCATCTTTATTTTGAGAGATGTCTTCCCTTCCTCTTTCAAAACCTTTAAAAACATTGTGATTATATCAGTATTGGTACTACTGAAGATATGTAAGCATTAAAAAGCAAAAGCAGGTAAGTCATTCAATTTCAAATATACATTTGATGTACGTCAGTACAAGAAACCTAGACCAAAAATGTGGTTTTAAACTATTCTAAGTTTAAAGATTTCTAGTACAATAATTCTTTAGAATAGACTAAGGCCTTCCAAGGCAATGAAGTACATCCCTGAATCCACCAACATCAAGCTAAATACCTTTCTCTACTCATTGAGTACTTAGCATTAATGCAGGCCCCAGGGAGCATTCAGTCTTCTCGTGAGCAGTTTCCTAACAAAGAATCCTGATAAACCAATCCAACATACTTTTCACACCTCTTGCTAAACTGGAAAACAATTCCAGAATTGGTGATAAAAGATGACCAGGACAATAAATCTTAATTGAGGAACAGACTTAAACAAATCTAACAATGTGCTTATTGTGAGAATTAAATGAGAATGCACACAAAGCACTTGGCATAATATTCTACACCACAGTATACATTCAATTAATAATGGCCCTTATTATTAATGTCCCTGACTACTGCTAGGTAAATTCTAAAAAGATGAATCTAAAATACATGAATGTACTGGGATAAACATGCACAACCTTTTAATCAATATAATTAACACATTAATGCAACACTTTGCCAAAAGTAGTTAACAAATTAATCTTGTAAGAGTACACTTAGAGAAATGTTAATACTGAGATTTATGTGACAGGCACAAAAGGAGCTGTACTCATTTTAATGAAGTTCTTTCTACTTTTGAGGGTAATACTAACTCTTCCCTAAAATTATTTGTTCTAAGTCCAATAAAAGCCTATATTAGAAATACTAAAAAATCATTTCTAGCATATCAGTGATACCATTTATTCTGTATTTGGTTTATACCAGATAAAAACCAAATCCATTCAATTTTCCTATATCAAAAATTTATTGAATTTTTCTGTAATTATAAATAAGGAATCTCCAACTCCCACCCCATTCCCATCCCTCTGGTAAGAAGAATGATCACTCAACCCCAACAGGGGAGAAGAAAAAAACCTGCTTCATAAATGCAACATGCAATATGAAGTAAAAACTTACCAGAATTTGAATCTTTAGTGTAAAGTAAACCAAACATACATAATTCAGTTTAAAAATTCTAAAATATTTATTCAGAATAAAATACTTGTAATCAGTAATTCTCAATACTAAGAAACTAATATAAAGTACTTCAAAGACCTTCTAAATATATGTACAAGAGCACAAGGATTTTCTAAAAGTATATATTGTAAATTTAAAAATGATGTCTACTTTTATTCTCACAAAAATAGATGTTTACATCAATTTCTCTAGTAAAGTTTTGTATTTAGCTGAATCTCGACAAATTAATTTATTAGATTAATAAAATACCTCTTCACTATATCTACATTCACATATTATTATAAGAGGAGAACAATAAATTTTTTAAAAAACTACAAGTTTCAAGTTCAAATAAACTTTTCTTAACATGAAAATATGTCTCATGGGAAGTTTCAAATGTTGGAAAAGAACATTCATAAACCTGGGTTGTATATTATCTTTAAAAACAAAAAAATAAATCACATTTTAAGAAATGTTCTATACCTCAAACTTGGAAATCACATACTTATTTAAAAATAATGGCCCTGATGACTTCAAAGTTATTTAAAGTTGTTGAGGCATAAAGCAAAAATGGTTTCTAAGTCTGGTCAAATGCTTTGAGTTTCAACTAAGGGCAAATAAGTAGGTTATAACCATAAAATACAAAGAACATATAAAAATGTTCAAAGGCCTTAAAAAGAAAATATTGCCATATTGAGCACTAAGTTTTCAAGGGTAATTCCAAGGAAAGCAAAATATCACACTAGGGAACTCTCTTTACTCTGGATAAAGTTGTTTTCCCATGAGGACTCAAATCAATAATTTGGAACAAAAGGAAGAAATAAACATCCAACTGGAACAGAATGAAGAAAAAATAATTTTAAAAAATGGAGAGGCTGAGGAACCTCTGGGACAACTATAAACATTCCAATATCTGAATTATAGGGGTGCCAGGAGGAGAAGAACAATAGCAAGAAATTGAAAACTTATTTGAACAAATAATAAAGGAAAACTTCCCTGGACTGGCAAAGGAAACAGACTTCCAGGAAATCCAGGAAGCCCAGAGAGTCCCAAAGAAGTTATACCCAAAATGGAACACATCAAGGTACATCATCATTAAGTTACCCAAGATTAAAGATAGAGAATCTTAAAAGCAGCAAGAGAAAAGAAGAGTTACTTACAAAGGAGTACCCACAAGACCATCAGCTGATTTCTCAAAAGAAACCTTGCAGGCAAGAAGGGGCTAGAAAGAAGCATTTGAAGTCTTGAAAGGCAAGGACCTACATCCAAGATTACTCTATCCTGCAAAGCTATCATTTAGAATGGAAGGGCAGATAAAGTACTTCCCAGATAAGAACAAGTTGACAGAGTTCATCATCACCCAGTCCTTATTATATGAAATGTTAAAGGGACTTATCTAAGAAAAAGATGAAGATCAAAAACTATGAACAGTAAAATGACAACAAACTCACAACTATCAACAAATGAACCCCCCCAATAAAAACAATGAAAACAAAAACTAAGCAAACAACTACAACAGGAACAGAATGAGAGAAATGGAGATCACATGGAGGGTTTTTAGTAGGGAGAGAGAGGGGAGGAATAGGGGAGAAAAGGTACAAGGAAGAAGAAGCATAACTGGTAGGCATGAAATAGATAGAGAGAGGTCAAAAATGGTATAGGAAACAGAGAATTCAAAGCACTTACAGGTACGACCCATGGACATGAACTAAGTGGGGATGCTGGAAGGATGTGGGGTGCAGGGTGGACGGAGGATCGAGGGGGGAAATTGGGAAAACTGTTAAGCATAATCAATAAAATATACTTTAAAAAGTTGGTTTCCTAAAAAATGTGCAAAACAGTTTTTATTTTAAAAAGTCAGTTCCAAAAGTGTATTTGTTAGAAGCCAAAAGGACTCTGACAAAATATTTGTTAAGCTTTTCATTTTCCACCATATGTGGAAACTTAAGATTACTTTAAAATTACTTCTTTATTTTAAAAAGTGATACAGATAAAATCCTAAAGTCTACAATACATTATTGACCATCACTGATAATGCAGAATAGTTTCAGATCACAACTTTTCACCAAGTTTGCTTGTTAGTGATTTTAGGTAGTAAATTCCTTTCCTACTATCCTCTCCCCACTGCCACAATGAGATAGAAACCTGTTACTCCATCAAAATGGCTAAAACTAAAAGGACTAACACCAAGTACAGGTAAGAATGTGGAGTAACTGAACTCTATTCCTTACTGGTGGGAACGTAAAGGGGCATAACCACTGTGTAAAACTACTGACAGGTCTAGTAAAGCTGGATGTATACACTCTAATATACAGCAGTTCTGACCCTAGATACACCTAACAGAAATGAGTGTGTATGTTCACTGAAAGATAGGTATAAGAATGTTCATGGTAGTTTTATTCATAAGCACCCAAATCTGAAGCCAACCTAAACAGCCATTAATGGTAGAATAAATTAAACACAATTCTATTCACACAATGGAATGTTACAGACATAGAATATAAGCAATTACTACTACACAAAACAACAGACATAATACTGAGTGAAAGAAGCCACCTCACCCCTTCAAAAAAAAACAAGAAAAGAAAAAACAAACACTGAATGATTCCATTTATATAAAATTCAGGAACTGGCAAATCTAACCTACGGTGTTAGATGTTGGAACAGTGGTTTACCTTTGTTGAAGGAGAAATTGACTAGGAGGGGCATGAGAGAGTGTTCTGGGAATTGGGAAGTACTTACATATATCTATACATACTGAAAAAGATGTGTACTTAACTATAGGAAAGTTATGTTTCAATAAAGAGTAAATTAAAAACTCAGATATCCTTCTCTATTCTTCCAGATTATTAGACCTCTTTTGCTTTGACAGTCTTTCTCACGTAGCCTATGTCCATTTAACCTATTCTGTACCTCATTAATTCTGATTAATTAATCAACTCATGTTAATTATAATAAATAACACAATAACACTAATGAAAACAATAAAGCAATCACTATTCATTTGTAGGAATACTTGCAATTCAAAAATACTATGCTAGATGCTTTACTTACTTTATAATCTTTAAAACAATACCACAAAAAATGAACTGTATTTTATATATTGAAAAAACTGAAGCTCACAGAAATTTAGTAAACTGACTAATATTAGTAAGCGATAGTATGAGGGTTGACTCAAACTTAGTATAATTTTAAGAGTCATGCTGTTCCCTGGCTGGTGTAGTTCAGTGGATTGAGCGCAGGCCTGCAAACCAAAGGATCGTGGTTCAATTCCCAATCAGGGCATATGCCTGGGTTGCAGGGCACATGCCTGGGTTGCAGGCCAGTTCCCAGCAGGGGACCCACAAGAGGCAACCATACATTGATATTTCTCTCCCTCTCTCCTTCCCCTCCCCTCTAAAGATAAATAAATACAATCTTTTAAATATCTTTAAAAAATAAATAAAAGTCATGCTGTTTCTAGAATGCCTGGCTGCCTCTTCTGGGAGGCCTTGCTTTAACTGTGTGGGCATCTAGTGAGGTGCCCCCTTCTATGAGTCACACAGCACAGCACTTCACACATATTATCACAACATACTGCAATTACTTGTTTTCTTGTCAGTGTTCTGTACTTGACTGTGAGTTCCTGAAAAAAAGGAACTAATCCTTACTCATCCTTTTGAATTCAAAAGAAACTGATCTAAAAATTAATAAAAATGCATAAAACATAAATGAGTAATTTGATGTATACAGTTAATATTTACATAACCTGTGGAGGCGACTTCTTTCGAGAAGTTCCCCCCAGTGCCACGGACATGTGTGAGTGAATAAATATGGCTGAGACAAGAAGAATCTGCTTGAGGATGGTGGAGTGGGCTGTGGCCAGTTTCTCTGAGGAGAAAAAGGCCTCGAGCACCTTCTTCCATATCCTTTTATTGGGTTGTAATACACAGGAATAAAGGGTGGCAAGGATCAAACAGTAGATAACATTTCAAAAAGGTCTGAGGGTTTCAGTCTGAGTGAGTGTCTGTCAGGAAGAGAGTTGCAGAAACTTTGGGAGACATACTCATTTCCTCTTGGACCTTTATCATTGAATGAAAGCACTCTTAGCAGAGCAGATTTCACAGGTTTATCAGCAAGTCTTTGTGATGCCAGATTTTCCCCCAGGACACACTCTAGCAAGGCCAGGAGCTGCACCTCTCCCCATCAGGTATTCAGGCTTAAGGGGATTAGAGCCAGGAAGCGCTTCTTCCAGAGAACATGCGGGCTTGGGCTTTGACAAAGCCGAGGGGAGAGGGAGAGTCCATTACTCTTTGTTGCAGCCCCCCCCCCCAAGTCCTTCCATGAAGGCCTCCCAGGTGATCGAGTCTGTCTTAGGTTGCCCCCCCGCCATGAGGGGTCTTACCCGTCACTGACTTCCGACCAAGCTCTGGGGGCAGGGAGAGGAACTGAGGCAGCGTTTGCTACCAGAGACAAGCTTTGTCTCCTGTGGCTGGCATTCCAAAGGTCGTCTCTCGCCCTTAGCCACAAGGGGTAGAGATACAATTCCTAGAACCAGGCAGAGCAGTCTACAACAATAACCATCACCAAATTAAGAAAGACTTATCAGCATCCCATAAGATTCCCTCCAGCAGCACCATTCTTGATCACCATCTACTCTTTTTCTCCTCAAAAGTAACTATTTTGATTTTTACAATTATTGTTTTACCAGCATGTCGCAGCAGGCAATTCATTCACTTTCACCACTGATTAGAATTTCACTGCATGACTCTATCACCATTTACCCATCTATTGTAAATAGACATTTGTCCCTTGTAGAAGGGTTTGTCCCTCTTGTGAACAATGGTGCTACAAATATTCTGAGAAATGTATCCTAGTAGACATATATATCCATGAGTTCCTCTAAGTTTTAAACCTGTTAGCAGAATTTCTGAGTTACATGTTTTCTTCAACTGTAAGGATACCAAATTGTTAACCAGTTTATTTTTCCACTAACACTGTGTCAGAGTTCCTTCTCCATATCCACTGTAACATCAATATTGATAAATTTTTAATATTTTTTTGCCCAGAAGTTGGGTATGTATCCATATATACTAGTATACTGACTTCCAGGCAAGATGGAGGTGTAGGTGGAAACACTGTGCCTCCTCGCACAACCAAGTTTAAAGACAACAAAGTTTTAGTAACAAAAATACAGCCAAAACACAGAAAATTGAACTGTATGGAAGTCCGACAACAAGGAACCATTTGTCCAGACAGGTAAGAGGGGTGGAGTCAGCGGCAGAGCTGGGTCAGGCAGGAAAGATGGGCAGGATCAACGCAGAAGCGCAGACCCAGGAGCACAGGTGGCAGTTGGCAGATCCCAGGTGTGGGGTGGCAATGGACAGACCCAGTGAGGGCGCAAGGCGGCTAGCTGACCCCGATCACACATTTGCGTGCAGATAAACAAAGGGAAGGAGCAAGCAGTGAGACAGACAGCTCAGGCTAGGGCCCCAACGACGGAAATTAGAGCATGAAAGCACCAATTGGAAAGATTTGTGGGTGTTAAGGTGCCCAGAGAGGCTCCCAGGCTCACAGAGAGGTTGTTGGAGAGACCCACAGGGTCTTAGAGGGTGCACAGGCCCACACACCCAGAAGCCGGCACCAGGGGAGCCAGGTTTGCTTGTGGGAAGCAGCAGAGGGGACTGAAATCCAAGAGAGAGCAGAACAAACGCCACTGCCCATCTCTGACCCCACCCCCACATACAGCATCACAACCCAGTGACTGGGTGGCCCCACCCTCGTGAACACCTAAGGCTCCACCCTTCATACATAACAGGTGCGAACAGAGCAAAACATTATGGCTCAAGAACAGCTCAAAGCCCCAGAACCAATTATTCTAAGCAACCAAGAGATAGCCAACCTATCAGATGCACAGTTCAAAACACTGGTGATCAGGATGCTCACAGAACTGGTTGATTTTAGTCACAAATTAGAGGAACAAATGAAGGCTAAACTAAGGGAAATGAAGGGAAATGCACAGGGAACCAATACTGATGGGAAGGAAACTGAGACTCAAATCAAGGGAGTGGACCAGAAGCAAGAAATAAATGACCAAACAGAAAAATATGAAGAAACAAGAAGTTAAAAAGAAAAAAATGAGGAGAGTCTTAGGAAACTCCAAGATGTCTTTAAATGTTCCAACATCTGAATTATAGGGGTACCAGAAGGGGAAGTGGAACACCCACGAGTGGAAAACTTATTTGAACAAATAATAAAGGAGAACTTCCCCAATCTGGCAAAGGAAATAGACTTCCAGGAAATCCAGGAAGCTCAGAGAGTCCCAAAGAAGTTGGACCCAAGAAGAAACACACCAAGGCACATCATAATTACATCAGCCAAGATTAAAATGGAGAGAATCCTAGAAGCAGCAAGAGATAAGGGGACAGTCACCTACAAAGGAGTTCCCATCAGACTGTCAGCGAATTTCTCAAAAGAGACCTTACAGGCAAGAAGGGGCTGGAGAGAAGTATTCCAACTCATGAAATCCAAAGACCTACAATCTAGATTGCTCTATCCAGCAAAGCTTTCATGTAGAATGGAAGGGCAAATAAAGTGCTTCTCAGATAAGATCAAATTCAAGGAGTTCATCATCACCAAGCCCTTATTATATGAAATGTTAAAGGGACTTATCTAAGAAAAAAAAGATAAAAAAGATGAACAGAGAAAGGACAGCAAACTCACAGATATTAACAACCACACCTAAAACAAAAGCAATCTAAGAGGACAGCTAGATCAGGAGCGGAACCATGGAAATGGAAATCACATGGAGGTTTAGCAACAGGGAAGTGGGGGGAGGAGGAGAGAGGGGGAAAAGGTACAGAGAATAAGTAGCATAGATGGTAGGTAGAAAATAGACAAGGGGGAAGACAAGAATAGTATGGAAAATATAGAATCTAAAGAACTTGTGACACATGGACATAAACAAAAGGGAGGGGCATGGTGGGGGAGGGGTGTGCAGGGTGGAGGGGAAGGAAGGGGGGAATAGGACAACTGTAATGGCGTACTCAATAAAATATATTTAAAAATAGTATATCAATAAGGCTTTATTTTGCATGTCCTTGATTACTAATAATGTTGAACACTTTCTCAAATGTTAGATATTTTAATGCTTTCTTTGTGAAGAACCTCTTCAAATCTGTTGTACAGTTTTTAAATACCCATTTGTCTATCTTTTTCTTGTTGAATTTTGTAAGAATTCTTGATGTATTTCTCTGTATTGGTCCTTTACTAGCTATACTGATTACAAATATCTCCCCACTCTGTGGCTTGTCTTTTCATTTTCTGTGTGATTTCTTTTGATGAACAACTCAGTTTTTAATAAAGTCAAATCTAGCAATCGTGTTCTTTAACAGTTAGTGCTTTTTGGTCTTTAAGAAAGTCTTCTCTAAATCCGTAGTCATAAAGATAGTGTATTTTCTCCTACTAATCTAATGGAATATTATTCCTGAATTAGTACTCTGTCCTTAATTTCTAATTTCTTAATAGAATATAAGTGCTATTACCATTGATAAGGTATAACCTTTTAGTATACCTCATGAACAAATTTGATTAATATTTAGATATAGTAAAGCAAGTTTTATGCTGCTTCAGTCTTATTAAAATGAAATTATATACCTATACCTGCAAATGCAGGTTTAGTAGGTATTTATAAAATATAAAGTTGCTGCTATACTGAACACAGCCAAAATTTTAAAATTATACAAGAAAAAAAAATTTCTGAGAAATCAAAGTATATGAAAAGAACTCTATCTGTGCACTAAAGCTAATAGTATGTCTACAAATGATTTTTTTTGCTCAAAGTTCATTTACTCTGGTTTTTAGAAACTATTCTTGACTTAATGATCATATCAAGAAGTTTCACCTGAGATTAAGGAAAGAGACAATACATAAATATAAATTTTAAAAAACGTGGGGGAGGGGGGGCGTTTTTTTTTGTATTGTGCTATCACTATGAGCACATGGGCGGGTGATACTAAGATTTTCCCAAGAAAAACTAAAATGCAAAAAGGTTATGCTCAAAGTAGTAACATAAGTTATCTTTAAATGTCAGATTTAGTTGGTCTGAAGGTTTTGGGTTATTGTTAAGCTGATTAAATGTCAGATGAAACAATGCATCTAAAATTTTTTTCATTACAATGAAATGACCAAGAAGAAATTTATTTTTACTTTTAAAAAAATACATAAAAAGCTGCTTGCTTCCTTGAAGTACATAATGCCATTCTACGTCTTAGCTGATAAAACATATTTTAAACAGTTTTTAAATCATGGCTGATTATAATGCAACTGTTGGTTTTATGGAAGCATCCTTATGAATGTAATTTTTTCTATTTCAAGAATTAGAAAACAAAGCCAATCATTCACTTTTCCATTCAAACAACTGATCCTGAATGACATTCAATATATTTTGTGACAAGAAAAACTGATGGTTCTACCTTCAATTATCTAATTAAGTAAATATCAATTTTTAAAAAGTGGAAGAGTATTCTATTTTTTATTAGGGTTACATGATTCTTTAGTATTAAGTAGACTGAAGGCATGAAGGTCAGCCAAATGTGTTTTAGCAAGCTTGCTGGCTTGATAAAAAGAACATGGAGACAGAGACAAATATAGAAATGGAAGTCACATTATAAAAGCAAGCAGAGCACTTAAAAACATTTAAAAATTCAGCATATTGTATTTTCAAAGCCACTTCAAAGACAAATACCAAAATTTATACCATTTTGAGAACATAAGAAAGAAGCATGACAGTAACCATGCTACGCTGAGAAGACTGAATATGGATTATGATGTTATTTAAAGCTTTACACTACTAAGGCAACAGTTCAGAACTATGGTTTGAGAAACACTGTTAGAAAAAGAAAATGAGAAACACTGTTGGAAAAGAAAATGAAATCGGTGAATTTAAAATAATTTATTTAATTGCCCAGGTAACACCTTGTACAAGGTGTTTCACTATCACAAAGGAATGCATATAGCACCTATCAACATGAATATTTGCAAAAAGCCAAGAATAAAGGTTAGTGTGAAAACAGAAAATATAATTCAAATTTAACAAAAGTGTCACAAAAATATGTAGTTAAAGCAAGGATCAGTTTCAGTCAATATTTCTTTTTCATGAATATTAATAGAATATTTTTATTTTAAAAGAAAAATATAACTAAAAGAGAGTAGATATAATTATGTGGCAGTTTAAATTTTTGAGAAGAAAAAATATTGTTTATTTTAAAATATATTTCCAAGTATGTGCTATAATAAATCTTTTTCAAACTGTTCTGCTGAAAATAGGCAAATTATCAATATTAAATATCTTGGTTTCATTTGCTAAAACCTCAGATTAATTTATTTATAGAATTTTACATTATCTCAAATCCAGAAAAGGCTTTAATTTTATCAAAGGCTCATACTATTTATTTCTATAATTAAAACAAAAATGTATGCTAGAAGCCCTGAAGATTTTGTACTTTACTGAAGTTTGAGCTTAAGAGATTGTAAGAGAAAATAATGGAAAGGCCAAGCAATATAGCAGCTGTTACTAAAACCTAATCTTTTAAATAGAATTTTTATGTTTAAACCAAAGCAGTTTTAAGATATTAAAATGCCTAATTTATTTAAATGAAAGCAGGAAATTAAGAGAAGAATGTAGACTAAAAAACAAACCTGGCAGTGAAGGAGAAAGTTCATTATATCCTCCAAATGAAGCATTCCGGATAAGCTTTCAGCCAGCAATTTGTGAAGGAAATAAAACAGGCGAAACCACAGTACAGGAGGAAAATCTACGTTGTTGTGAGCTCTCTTTCATGGTTTAGAAGGTCTACTTAATGTATATGCTCCTTCAGAAGGCTAATTAGATCAGCATGGCAAAGACAGGCTTTGCCCTCACATCCAAATGCAGCAAAACCCACCAGTACAAACAAAGGACACACACATTTAACAGCAAAGGAGAAGGACCAGAGGCTTTCAGATCAGCAGTAAACAGACAGAGAAAAAGACCGACAGAAAAGGCATTAAACCATTTTGCTGGGGTTTTTAAATGACCTGATAAACAAAATGGGCTATTCTGCTAATGTTTTACCTTCCAGGAATGCTCTACACTGAACTGTTGCTTTAGGGGAAAAAAGCAAGATCAATACTTAAGAGATTCAGAATGAAGTAATAAAACCAGTTTCTGTAGTATCCACCACACGACCCACCTCTTCTGATTCTTTCCTTTGCAGTTTTTGCTTATTTCAAAAATGGATATAAACAAAACACTGTCTATCCTTCCTGAAGCCTCTAGATTAAGATCTAATCTACTGCTTGGTTCAGCCATTATTAAAAATTCATAAGGAAAGGTATTCTTTCAGGTACAATTTTAATGTATTCCAACAGCTAAAGCAAATAACATTTAACTTTCACCTCTAACAGGGATATATGAGTCATTAAGAGAGTGTTAATCCAAACCAATTAGCAGAGAAGATTAAAAAGACACCATAATAATGCTGTGAGTTCCAACATATGTTCCCTTGAAACAGGTACAAGATGCTAACTGTTCTTTCTTACATTTAAACTTTTAAAAATATATAATCTACCAATGAGTATTTTCCACTTAAAATTCTTCTATTAAAATGTACCTTCTATTAATAATGTACTTCATTATCACAGTAAAGAAAGAAATCTCTTTCTTCTCTTTCTTTACTAGGTTAAAACTCAGTGACTAGTATGATCTCACAGTAATAAATCTAACAGGAAAGTACCTATGCCAAAATGTTAAACTATGTCATATCTCTATAGCTCATCTAAAAATTCCAAAAAATTCTTTCCTAGTTATATTAAAATCCATTTACCTTACTCTACCTTACTTGAAGTGAAAAAATTCTAGTCAATTATTTTCTTTGTATGTCCTAGAATGATTTTTCTGGTCACAGTTTTTACTTTCAACCTGAAAATGCACCCCCCTTAGTAGGACAACAACTAATTTGTTACTATTAATTTAGTGGTTCATTTAAGTACCTTCTGATGATATCAGTTTCCTTCTTCGGTATGCATACACTTCAAGGCTGGTACTCCACTCATATACAACGGCATTCCCTATAACCTAGGACTTTCTCTTAACTAGGAAAAACACTTAAAAACAAACTCGATTTCCTGTATATATTCTTTCTTAGGCAAAGGTATTTCAAAATCAACTAATGATAAAAATAGTTTATGGCTGATAACCACAACTATGACAGAATTTGTTTTTGTTTTTTTGCTTATCTCTACTTCATGAAATATAAATTAGCATTAATTATAGACAGCAGAGGAATAATTATAATTAATTCATACAATGGTGCTTGTCTCTCAAAGCATAAAGTACATACATAAAACCACAAAAGGCATTATATTGTAATAATTCTGCAGGATTTGAAATTAAACTCCTTGGGTTCAAATCCTAGTTCTATCCTAGCTGTATATATTTGAGCAATTAACTTAATTTCTCTGGGTCTGTGTTTCCTCATCTATAAAATGCTAATAATATTACCTATATTATGAGATTATTGTTAGGATCAAATTGGATAACATGTAACATCTAGAAATGTACCAGGTTAAAAATGGCAGAATGAAGACAATGACCTAATGTGTTCCCTCCTAAATCTCAACTAAAATTACAGAAAAGGAGTATTTAAAAAAAATGGTAAACATGTATGGGCATGTATCCCACAAGTATGTATCCAGAAAAGGATACATCAAAAACATAAATTTGACACTGGAAAGTATGAGATAAGCAAGTAGTCACGCAGATCCAAGAAAGCCAAATCACAAACCAACAGCAGTAAAAACTAACCATATTTATACCAAAGGAACATTTTGCACATAATTCACAGCACCATGTTCCTCTAGATGAGGAATCAGGTAAGGACTGACATCAACAATAATACTGGAATCAGGAGAAAAATATAAGTAATGCCTTCAAAACTGGAAGTAAAATGACTTCTAAATTAGAATTACATACTCAGCCAAACTATTGATAACATATTATGGTAAAATATTTTTTGACCATGCAAGATCTCAAAATTTTACTTTCCATGCATGTTTTTAAAGAATTTACTAAAGTAGCTCTTCTCACCTGGAGTGGAGAGGTTACAACAGGATTAGGCCTAATGCAGTAAATATCCATTCTTCAAAATGAATTAACTTTTTCTCCCTGTATCTATAATGGCTCTAACCACACACATATCCTTGGAAGAACTAAGAAAACAGTCACTTAAATTACTTTCTTTAGTCCTTACTTCTCTCATAGGGCCCCAGTTGAGAAAAGTCATACTAGAGTACCATAGACTCTACCAAAAAGTGATAGTAAATTAAGAATGCATGGGCCCTGACTGGCATGGCTCACTTGGTTGAATGTCTGTTCATAAAGCAAAATGTCACCAATTTGATTCCTGGTCAGGGCACACGCCTGGGTTGCAGGTCTAGTCCCAGTCTGGGCATGTACAAGAAGCAACCAATCGATGTTTCTCCCACACATTGATGATTCTCTCCCTCTCTTTCTCCCTCCCTTCTGTCTCTAAAAATAAATAAATAAAATCTTAAAAAAGAAAGAATGCATGGGATACGGGAAACAGGGCACTCAATAGAAAATAGCTGTCATCCACAAAAAGTCCCCTACCACTGTGCTATTCTCTTTTTAAATCAAGGACAAATTATTTCCATGAGCTTTGCCCAAATTCTTTTCTGACCTGGGCTTGTAGTAATAGCAAGCTAATGAAATTTCCTCTTCTCCCCATGACCTGATGCTTGGGTAAGCTGAGTAAGCTGAGGATACTTTCAATAGATTGTTCTTTTTTTTTCAAGACTCTATTTTTAAAAGTAGTTTTAAGTTCACAGCAAAAGTGAAAGAAAGAGATTTCCCACATACCCTCTGCCTGCACACATATGTGCAACCCCTATTATAAATTTCCCCTACCAGAATGGTACATTTGTTACAGTTGATGAACCTACACTGACATATCATAATCACCTAAAGTCCACAGCAAACCTGAGGGTGTGCTTTTGGTGGTGTACATTCTAATGGGTTTACATAAATGTATAATGACATGTATCCATCATTATGGTATCATGAAGAGTATTCTCACTGTCCAAAAAATCTTTTGTGCTCCCTCTATTCATTCCTCCCTCCCCTGTAACTCTTGGAAACTACTGATCTTTTTTACTGTCTCCATCATTTTGCCTTTACCATGATGTCACCCAGATGGAATTACACAGTATGAAGTCTTTTCAGGTTGGCTTTCTTCACTTAGCAATCTTCACTTAAGATTCCTTATGGCTGAGAAATCTGGGAGACTTCCGCCAAGATGGAGGCGTAGGTGGAAGCACTACACCTTCTCACACAACCGAGTTTAAAAACAACAAAGTGTTAGCAAAAAAAACGCAGCCAAACCACAGAAAATTGAACTACACGGAAGTCTGACAACAACAAACCCTTCAGCCAAACCGGTGAAAGGGGCAGAGCCAGCAGCAGAGCGGGGTCGGGCAGGAAAGATCCACCGGACATACGGAGGCGCGCAACCCAGGTGCGCAGGCAGCAGTGGGCGGATCCCAGATGTGGAGTAGTGTGCGGACCCACTGAGGGCGCAAGGCGGTGGACTCACTGAGGGCTGACCAAAGTCACACAGTCAAGCGCAGATAAACTGGTGAAGGAGCGAAGCGGTGAGACAATGTGCAGGCCCCAGTGGCAGAGGGGACCGCCATTGTCCCTCTCGGACCCCGCCCTCACATACAGCATCACAAACCAGCGACCTGGGTGGCCCAGCCCTGGTGAACACCTCCTTTGTGTAACAGGCACGAACAGATCAAAACATAGCTCAAGAACAACTCAGAGCCCCAGAGCCAATAAATCTAAGTGATCAAGAAATAGCCAAACTTTCAGATGCACAATTCAAAACACTGGTGATCAGGATGCTCAGAGAATTGGTTGATTTTAGTCACAAATTAGAGGAGCATATGAAGGCCAAACAAATTGAAATGAATGGAAATGCACAGGAAACCAATTGTAATGGAAAGGAAACTGGGACTCAAATCAAAGGAGTGGACGAGAAAGAGGAAAAAAATGACCAAACAGAAAAGGCTGAAGAAACAAGAATTCAATAAAATGAGGAGAGGCTTAGGAACCTCCAGGACATCTTTAAATGTTCCAACATCTGAATTATAGGGGTACCAGAAGGGGAAGAGGAACACCCACGAGTGGAAAACTTATTTGAACAAATAATAAAGGAGAACTTCCCCAATCTGGCAAAGGAAATAGACTTCCAGGAAATCCAGGAAGCTCAGAGAGTCCCAAAGAAGTTGGACCCAAGAAGGAACACACCAAGGCACATCATGATTACATTAGCCAAGATTAAAATGAAGGAGACAATCCTAGAAGCAGCAAGAGATAAGGGGACAGTCACCTACAAAGGAGTTCCCATCAGACTGTCAGCGGATTTCTCTAAAGAGACCTTACAGGCAAGAAGGGGCTGGAAAGAAGTATTCCAAGTCATGAAAACCAAAGACCTACATCCAAGATTGCTCTATTCAGCAAAGCTTTCATTTAGAATGAAAGGACAGATAAAGTGCTTCTCAGATAAGATCAAATTCAAGGAGTTCATCATCACCAAGCCCTTATTATATGAAATGTTAAAGGGACTTACCTAAGGAAAAAAAGATAAAAAAAGATGAATAGTGAAAGGACAGCAAACTCACAGTTACTAAGAACCACACCTAAAACAAAAACAAAGAGGACAGCTAGATCAGGAGGAGCAGAACCATAGAAATGAAGATCACATGGAGGGTTAGCAACAGGGGAGTGGGAGAAGGAGAAGGGGAGAGAAGGTACAGAAAATAAGTAGCATAGATGGTAGGTAGAAAATAGATAGGGGGGAGGGCAAGAATAGTGTGAGAAATATAGAATCTAAAGAACTTGAGACACGTGATCAAAAACTAAAGGGGGGAATGGTGGGGGAGGGGTGGACAGGGTGGAGGGGAATGAAGGGGGGAAGAAGAACTGTAATGACATAGTCAATAAAATATATTAAAATAAAAAAAAGATTCCTTATGGCTTTTCATAGCTTGACATCTCAATTCATTTTAGCCCTGAATAATATTCCATTGTCTGTGTGTATCACAGGTTATCCATCCATTCAGCTACTGAAGGGTACCTTGTTTGCTTCCAAGTTTTGGCTGTACCATTGTGCATTCCCATATGCAATGAATTAGAGCTCCTGCTGCTCCACACTGATGACGTCAGTGTTCTGGCTCTTGGCTATTCTAATAGGCTGATAGTGACTGCAGCACTGTCTCTTTAATTGTGCAATTCTTTTCATATGCTTATTCATCTGTCTATCTTCCTTAGAACTCCATCTTTCTTACTCCATCTGAGTGGTGGTAAATAAATATGGTACCCGTATTTACACAAACCTCACAAAGCTTCCATTAACATTGTTTAAATTAGAGATTTAAAAATAGTTGATAAAATCACTTGATGAAAATACACATTAAAGTAAAAAAGCATTAACTTCAAATAAAACCAGTGAAAACAACAGTAGGAGCTAATATTTCTGGGTCCTGCATCTGGCTCAATTATTATCTGCCTTGCCTCCACATCAAATAATTGTAAGGAGAAATATAAATATACATGTAAATAGTGTTTTGATCAATATAAAGTATTTTATAAATGCAAAATAGTAATAATAACTTATATTTTCAAGTCTATCATCAAATTCAAAGAAAACCAATATACTCCAATGATCTTAGAAAGTGTCTAAACAAACTGATGGATGTTAACTTCACAAAAAAGCACAAATACTCTCTTCTTCAATAAAGAAAAAAGAACTTTTAGAAAACAATTTTTTAAAGACAGCTAATTTAAACTGAAAATCTAGATTATTCTAAACCTAAGATCTACTTTAAAAATATTTTTATGTATCTCTTGTGATATCAATTTAATTTTACAATTACTTGTAATCATTATGGATTTTGAATTAGTTTTAATGTCAGACTAGGGATCAAATTATGCTCAAAGCCTATTTACCTCTCTTAGAGACCTACAGCATGATCACATTTGTTGTGTCATGCTGGCTAGATTCAACTACCATAAAGTTTATAGCAAGGCTGAGTACCTAAAACATTATCTGGGTTTTTAATACATTATTTATATATTAAAACAAGTAAAAATTAGAAAAAAATAATGTTGTCAAGTCCTTAAAAATAATTTATATATGGTACATGTCATTTATATTAGTCCTCACAATGATTTGATGCAGAGGAAAGGCAGATAATTTTGAAAGTCATGTGAGACATTTGTATTAGAAATAGATTTTTAACCTATCCATAAACCTACTTATTTAAAAATGCTTTACAAAATTGAAGTCACTACTTGTTGGTCAGTCAGACAAAACAATTTAGTGAGTCACAAATAGTATTTTAAAAAATAAAGTTGAATAAGCCAAGGTAGGAAATATAGAGTGCATCGAATTCTGATATCAAAGGGCAAGTTTTTTCATAAATCATTTGTTTTATGCTTTTTATATAACATATATGTGTATATATAATGTTTTAGGTAGTGACATAAAATGTATTTCTTACATGGGTCATGGTCGAAACTAGAAAACATGACATAAACAATATTATTTCTTTTTTTAATATTTTTTTATTTTATTGATTATGCCATTACATTTGTTCTATTTCCCCCACTCCGTTCCTCTCCACCCTATACACCCCTCCCTCACCATTCCCCCCCTTTAGTTCATGAACATGTGTCTCAAGTTCTTTAGATTATATATTTCTCCTATTGTTCTTACCCTCCCCCCATCTATTTTCTACCTACTTATTTTTCTGTACCTTCTCCCCCCTTCTCCTTCTCCCACTCCCCCGTTGCTAACCCTCCATGAGATCTTCATTTCCATGGTTCTGCTCCTGATCTAGCTGTCCTCTTAATTTGCTTTTGTTTTAGGTGTGGTTGTTGATAACTGAGTTTGCTGTCCTTTCACTGTTCATCTTTTTTATCTTCTTTTTCTTAGGTAAGTCCCTTTAACATTTCATATAATAAGGGCTTGGTGATGATGAACTCCTTGAATTTGATCTTATCTGAGAAGCACTTTATCTGTCCTTTCATTCTAAATGAAAACTTTGCTGGATAGAGCAATCTTGGATGTAGGTCTTTGCATTTCATGACTTGGAATACTTCTTTCCAGCCCCTTCTTGCCTGTAAAGTCTCTTCTGAGAAATCCACAGTCTGAGGGGAACTCCTTTGTAGGTGACTGTCCCCTTATCTCTTGCTGCTTCTAGGATTGTCTCCTTCATTTTAATCTTGGCTAATGTAATTATGATGTGCCTTGGTGTGTTCCTTCTTGGGTCCAATTTCTTTGGGACTCTCTGAGCTTCCTCGATTTCCTGGAAGTGTATTATTGCCTTTGCCAGATTGGGGAAGTTCTCCTTTATTATTTGTTTAAATAAGTTTTCCACTTGTTGCTGTTCCTCTTCCCCTTCTGGTACCCCTATAATTTGGATGTTGGAACATTTAAAGATATCTTGGAGGTCCTTAAGCCTCTCTTTTTTTTTTTTTTTTTTACTTCTTGTTTCTTCCTATTTTCTGTTTGGTCATTTTTTTCTTCCTTCTGGTCCACTCCCTTGATTTGAGTCCCAGTTTTCTTCCCATCAGTATTGGTTCCCTGTGCATTTCCCTTCGTTTCATTTAGTTTAGCCTTCATTTGTTCCTCTAATTTGTGACTAAAGTCAACCAGTTCTGTGAGCATCCTGATCACCAGTGTTTTGAACTGTGCAACTGATAGTTTGGCTATTTCTTGATCACTTAGATTTATTGGCTCTGGGGCTCTGAGTTGTTCTTGAGCCATGTTTTGATTTGTTCATGCCTATTATATATGAGGAGAGGCACGTTAGGCGTTCACCAGGGCGGGGACACCCAAGTCGCTGGTTTGTGACACTGCATGTGGGGGTGGGATCAGAGACGGAGCAAGGGTGATCCTCTCCGCTTGTCCAGTCCGCCTCACCGCTGGCCCCCTGCCTGTTTATCTGAGCACAAATGTAGGAGCCTGCTGCCCTGCACCACGTGTTCTCAATGCTTGCCTCTTCACTGGTTTATCTGCGCACAAATGCTCAACTGCAGACAGCCAGCCCCGCCTACTGCCTGTGTCTGCCCCTAGCTAGCCAGCAGCTGGGATCCCCGCCCTTGGCTGCCTGTGCACCTCCCAGGTTGGGGGATCTTCCCTGCCCCACGCACTCTAATGCCGGCTTAGCCCCTCTCAGCGGTTTAGCTGAGCGGTTTGTTGTTTTCAGACTCCGTATTGCTGATTTTTTGTGGGGTTTGGCTGCGTTTATTGTTGTTAAAACTTTGTTGTTTTTAGCTTTGGTTGTGCGAGGATGAAAAGTGTTTCCACCTATGCCTCCATCTTGGCGGAAGTCTCCAATATTATTTCTTTTGCTATTCCTTAACATTAAAAATAACTAATTGCAAAACTTTATTAACAGCTTGCCACTGAAGAGACCAACTACATACATTATCTCTGGGGTCTAGTGGCTCTTTCAGTATTAGAGTGGCAGACATCCAATCAGAGGTAAAAGCCACAAAAGGCCACATCAAAAAGATTTTCTAGATGTTCCTGTCCAAAGGAAATGCCCAGCTTTAATTTCTCTTCCTGTAGAGCCAAAAGATTAGGACTGGAGAAGGCATCTCACTGTAATACTAACTCTGATGAGTTCTCTGGACAAATTCCAGACCATCTCTTTACAAAATGATGAATGATGAACAATGTTGATGTTTTGAAATAATCTAATTTGGTAGTCAGAAAATCCACTTAAATTCTATAATGTTCCACATGAATAGTCATGATAAAATACACTGGTTTAAATTAGGATGAAAGTATACAAACTATATATACTTTATCTCAAATTCCAAGATAATAAAACAAGGCTTTAAAAGATTTTAAAGTCCTTAAAGCAACAAGGAGAGTTGAAAAATATTAAAATATTGAAAACAAAAGCAATCAACAAGAATTTAGGAAAGTACTATGTCCAAACATGAAGAGAATCACTGCCCTATGAAATGGACTAAATATATGAAGATGTCACTATACAAATTCAGCAATAAGTTGTTATAGTGCAAGCAATTGAAATAAAAATACATTTCACACACTGAAGTAGCTCAGGCTTAGCAAACAAGTCTATTAGTAACCTTTCAAAGAACATATAAATTGAGATGGGAGATAATGACCTTTTCTTTAAAACAGAATAAAGCTCAATGAATGATACAGCTGTCAATTTCCATCCTCCAATATGGAGAAGTAGTTTCTTAGCTGTAATTAGTAATATCTTGTTGCTGATTATATGACTTAAAAATTACATAAAGCAATCTTACTGTCCTACATTTCTTCAGAAAATAACTGTAGGTTCTCAACATTAACTAGGTTCTCAACATAAAAGCACCTGTAAATGTACATATAAAATTGAAAGGATGTCCCAAGATAATTTTAGAGTGAAAAGCATTTTTGTCTATAGATACACATTCACTGCAATAAGTATAACATAGTACTTTCTACTGGATGACAAGTTCTTTATAATAACTTATGTGTATTATATGATTAGTCAACTAAAATTTAGTGAGCACCTACTATGTGTTAACAACCACATTAAGTACAAGATACTTATGAACATAATTGTCCCTAGTTGCTACTCTTATTATTGAGCTTTCAATATATGAATGCATGTTCATTAAAAGCCGATTTAAACTCAGAGACTATTTCTACAAAGTAAATGTTTAATGACATGCTTACGTTTATGACTGTCCATAAAAATCTGTTTAACTAAAAATGTACTAAACTAATAGTACCTATGAATGCAATTACCACAATATTACCTCATCATTATACAGTAATTAGTGTTTTCACATATATTCTCAATAGATTTAAATACCAACAATATGACATATAAAATAAGTAATATAGTGATTTTATAAATAAGGTAATCAGGCTCTGAGAGACATATGATTATGGTCACAGAATAAACTAGAATAGAGCCAAGGTTAGAATCTAGGAATGGGAGTAGTGTTTACTTTCCTACTCCTCCTCACTCTCCTTTCCTTAAACCTATCAAAAGAGATGCAGCATCAAGCAGTTTTGTGGTAAGGTGAGAGTCAAAGGGAGAAAAAAACGAAGCTCTCAGGCAACAATAGGGTCTGTGGTAGGAAGAGGGAAAATAAGGTACAGTTTAATGACAGTGAAGAAGAAAGGGGAGCCTACAGGATAGTCCAATAAGTGGATCATTCTTTACATATAAATATAGTTTGTAAACCAAAGACTCAATTCAAAACTTAAAAAAAACAAATGTTTCAAGGATTCTTCCACTAGAACTCTTTGCAAATATTGAGTTAGAAAAAAAAAGCTATTTCCTTCCATATAACTGAGTTCTCAAAACATAACACATAAAGAAAACTGCATCCCCTACTATACCCATTTGAACCTAAGTGTTCCAAAAGTAATGCAAATTCTAACCCTTCTCTCTAAGCATGAGATCCAAGTTATAAGACAATATTGCCATTTTAGTATGACATGCATGAATAATGATCTCTCCATTCCCTCTCTCAGCTGTTAATCAAATGCTGGTGCCAATGTACACATGTTTTTACTTACCCACCAGAGAATCCACCCAACCTAGGTAGCTCTAAAGTTGAACATAAATTAAGTTACAGGATACCACACCCCAGAAATTTTGTAATGACGAGGCCAACAGGGTCCTGACAAAGGATTTTGGTTCCACAGTTGTATCCACGTATCTAACTAACTTCATGTTCTATTATTCCATTTAATGACAAAAATATCCTTATCTTTACCATATATCCACAATCTCCTCACACAGGTAAATGACACAAACCTATGGTTCCTAGATTTAAATGCTGTGGACCACTAAAAATTTCCCCCCAAATTGTGGCACTACTATCAGGGTTTTCATCTAGGTAAGACATTTTTAAACACCTACAGTTCACAATCTCTATGAATTTATAAAGGGACATTAAACATCAGATAGCAAGAACACTACAATCTCATAATGAAGGACAGTCCTTACACTGAAGGAATTCAACCTAATGACAAACTCTTATTAGTGTACTTATTTTTCTCATTTAGTAACTAGGGAAGAACCACAGGGACAAGTACCAGTCCACTGTAGAGAGCAATGCATATATTCTATATATGCATATATAAGAGTGTTTATAACATATGTACATTTTAAACATCATTAATAAAAATGAAAACCTAGCTAAGGGCCGCCAAATTAAACGAATAGCATTACAAGTGCCTTTGAAGGTTCCCATGAGTGCCTGATTGCACCCCCTCCTTTCTAACTAGACTTAACCATTTTCCCAAATTCTGTTTTATTCATTCTGTTTTTTACCATATTTCTATCCCTATATAATATATTGATTCATTTTACTTTCATTTAAAATTTTTAAACTTTAAAAACTTTACATAAATGTCATCATACTGCAAAAACTTTGTTTTGTATATTCTTCCATGTTGATGTCTGTAGCTTTAAATCATTCATTTCATTGTTGCACGATAGGATACTTTATAAATATATTGTAATGTAGGTGTATTTATTCCACTGATGATGGCACATTTAGATTTTTCCAGATTTTTTCTTTTACAAAAAATTCTGCTAGTACATATTTTTTGAGAGTTTTACTAAGTCTAGGGTGTACTAAGGAGTATAAAAACTAGTTGGGATGTCTAACCTTTTGGTATCTCTGGGCCACACTGGAAGAAGAGTTATCTTGGGCCACACATTAAGCACACAAACACTAACAAAAGCTAATGAGCAAAAAAAAAAAAAAGAGTTTAAATAAAGGTTGTGTTGGGCTGCATTCATAGCTCTCCTGGACCGCATGTGGCCTTGTGGGCCACCGATTAGACACCCCTGGGGGTTTGCTCATCATTACCTTTGCTGTGTAATGCCAAAAAACTGTTTTATAAAATCATTCTACCAACTCATGCTTCCACCAATAGTAAATGAGAATTCCTGTCGTTTCACATCCTCACTGATATTTATAATTGTCAGACTTTAAAATTACTTCAATCTAGTGGGTGTGAAATTGATCTGTGCCAGTTTCCTAATAATGTTAAGCATCTTTTCACACTTTATCACCATTCTGTACCTCTTCTGTAAATAGCTATTTATGAGTTTTGGACATATTTTTCTAGTGGGTTTTAGTCTTTTGGTTGATCCATAAGAATACTTTACTTTTTTTTTTTTTTAAGATTTTATTTACTTTAGAAAGGAAGGGAAGGAGAGAAGGAAGGAGAGAAATCAGTGTGGGCCCTGCGGAAACTGGGCTCAATGTGTGCCGACACGCCCCTATGAGAATTTTACTTTCATGAATATTTATTGTCAGTTACATGCATTGAAATCTGTTTCTTTACTATTTTTATGGTATCTTTTAAAGAACAGATGTTTTTAAAGTCAACAAGGCAGAATGTCAGTCTTTTAGGCTTTGGGTGTTGTGTGTGTGTGTGTGTGTGTGTGTGTTTAAACCATTTCTTCCACCACAGATATTTTCTGTAGTTTGTTAAGTTTAAAAGCTTTATCTTTCCCATTTAATCTGGAATTGATTTTGTAAACAGTAGGAGAGATCTGTTTTCATTTTTCTCTCATATAATTTCCCTCCAGTGATTTATTGATCAATATGTTATAAATTGAGTTTCCATATATCCTTGGCTGTGTTTCTAAGTCTCTGCTGTGTTTCATTCATCTCTTTGTCTATTTGAGCAATAATAGCTCTTGCACTATTTACTAGAACATGATAGTAAGGCTATGTAACCCTCAACCCTTACTTGGCTCCGCTTCTTCAGGAATGTCTTAACTCTTTTTTGCCCTTTGCTCTCCCTAGAGAATTAAAAGAGGTCTTATCAAGGCACTATGATCATTTCAAGTACCATGAAAATCCTGTTGAGAAATGGACTCAAAACACATTGAACAGGTCAAATCAATTTGAGAAGTGACATGCTAATAATACTGAATTTCCCAATTAGAAGCACAGTGTATCTCTCCATTTACTGAAAAGACATAATGTCATACTTAGAATATGTACAGGTATTTCACACCTCTTGTTATATTTAAGGCTATGTACAACATGCCCTGTTATTTTAAACAGTATTTTTTTGAATTGCATTTTTCTAACAATTTGTTACTGGTACATAGAACTGAAGTTAGTATATATCCAGTAACTTCTTAACAATGTTAATAATTTACCTGTGAATCTGCATAAACAATTATATTAGCTGTAAAGAAAAATTCTTCCTTCCTTTGATTACTTTTATCCTATTGACTGGCTGAATTTCAAATGCACTGTTCGAATAAAGTGTAGGTGGTACACACCTTTTTCTTGTTCCTAATTCTATACACTGTTTATGCTATTACAGTTAGTTGTTCCAATTATTTCCCTTTTGCCACTGTTCCTTCTGTTCCCCCAGCCAACCCCCATTCCCAGTCAGTCTCTACACCATTGTTGATGTCCATGCATCCTTCATGTAAGTTCTTTGTCTATGCTATCACCTTCTTTCAGTCTCCATCTCCCCTCTACCAAATGTCAGTCTATTCTGTTTCTATACCTCTAATTTTATTTTGCTCGTTAGTTTTTGTTCACTAGATTCTAGAAATAAGTGAGATCATATGGTATTTGTCTTTCATTGACTGGCTTATTTCATTTAACATAACAGTCTCCAGTTCCATTCATGCTGTTGCAAAGGTAAGAATTCCTTTTATTTTTACTGCTGAATATTATTCCATTGTGTAAATGCACCAGAACTTTTTTATCCACTCATCTTACTGATGGGTCCTCAGGCTGTTTGCAAATCTTGGCTGTTGTAAAAAAAATACTGCTATGAACATAGGGGTGTGTATATTCTTTTGAACTGGTGTTTCAGGATTCTTTGGATATATTCACAGAAGTGGAATCACTGGGTTAAAAGACAGTTCCACTTTTAATTTTGTGAGGAAACACCACAGTATTTTCCAGAATGGTTGTACCAGTCTGCATTCCCACCAACAGTGCACTAGAGTTCTCTTTTCTCCACATCCATGCCAGCACTTGTTTGTTAATTTATTAACAATAGCCATTTTGACAGGTGTCAGGCGATATTTCCTTGTTTTAATCTGCATATCTCTGATGGCAAGTGATGTTAAGCCTATTTTCATATGTCTATGGGACCTCTGTATGTCCTCCTTGGAGTCTCTGTTTGGGTCCTTTGCCCACTTTTTAAATTTGATTATTTGTCCTCCTGGTGTTGAATTACATGAATTCTTTACATATTTGGTGATTAAACCTTTGTCGGATGTATCACTGGCAAATATGTTCTCCCATATAGTCGGTTCCTTTTCATTTTGCTGATGGTTTCTTCAGCTATGCAAAGCTTTTTAATTTGATGTAGTCCCATTTGTTTATTTTTTCCTGTTTTCCTTGCCCTAGGAGATATATCAGCAAAAATACTGCTACACAACATATGTAAAATTTTACTGCTTACAATTTTCTCTAGGATCTTTATGGTATCACAACTTACGTTTCTAAGTCTTTTATCCATTTTGGGTTTATTCTGGTATATAGTGTAAGTTGGTAGCCTTTTTGAAAGTACTACTCCAGTTCTTACAACAGCATTTATTGAAGAGCCTGTCTTTACTCTATTGTATGCTCTTGCATTCTTTGTCAAATAATGACCATTAAGGTGTGGATTTAATTTCTAGACTCTCTATTCTGTCCCATTCATTTATGTGTCTGTTCTTAATGCCAGTAGCAGATTGTTTAGATTAGAGAGGCCTTGTACTATAGTTTGCTATGAGGTATTGTGGTCCCTCCAACTTTGCTGTTCTTTCTAAAGATTGCTGAGGCTATACAGGGTCTTTTTGGGGTCCATAAATTTTTGAAATATTTGTTCTAGGTCTGTGAAATATGCCATTGCTATTTTAATAGGAATTGCTATGAATCTACAGGCTGCTTTGAGTCATATGGACATTTTAATGATATTAATCTTCTAATTCATGAACATAGTATATTCTTTCATTTATTTGTAGCTTCCTCAATTGCTTTCTTCAGCATCCTATAGTTACAGGTCTTTTACCTCCTTGGTTAAATTTATTTCTAGGTACCTCATTTTGTTACTGTGTGCAATAATAAATGGGATTGTTTTCTTTGTTTCTCTTTCTCATAATTCATCATCATTGAATAGAAATGCCATTGATTTCTGTAAGATTTTTTAAATTTATTTTTAAGGAGAAAGAAAGGGAAGGAGAAAGAAGAGAAACACTGATGTGTAGTTGTCTCTCATGCACCCTCAACTGGGAACTTGGCCCACAACCCAGGCATGTGTCCTGACTGGGAATTGAACCAGCAACCCTTTGGTTCACAGGCTGGCACTCAATCCACTGAGCCACACTAGCCAGGGCTAAATGCCATCAATTTCTGAGTATTGATTTTGTATGCTGTTACTTTGCTGAATTAATTAGGTCTAGTAGGTTTTTGGTGGAGGCTATATGGTTTTCTATGGACAAGATCTTGTTATCTGCAAACGACACTTTTACTTCCTCCTTTCCAATATGGATGCCTTTTATTTCTTCTTGTCTAATGGTTATGGATAGGACTTCCAGCATTCTGCTGAATAAGAGTGGTGAAAGTGAAAACCCCTGTCTTGTTCCTGATCTTAGAAGAAACACTTTTAGTTTTTGCCCTTGGAGTATGATGTTAACTGTAGGTGTTCCATATACAGTCCTTATTATGTTGAGGTATGATCCTTCTATTACCACTTTGCTGAGAATTTTATAATAAATGAATGGTAGGTTTTATCAAATGCTTTTCCTGCATCTGTTGATATGATCATGTGATATTTATCTTTCATTTTGTTTATGACATATCTCATTTATTGATTTGCAAACAATGTACCAACCTTGCATTCCCAGGATGAATATTACTTGATCATAGTGTATGTGATCTTTTTAATGTATTGTTGGATCTAGTTTGCTAATATTTTGTTAAGGTTTTTAGCATCAATGTTCAACAGGGATATTGGCCTATGGTTTTCTTTGTTTTGCCTGTACCTGGTTTTGGAATTTAGATAATATTGGCCTCATAGAAGGAGCTGGGAAGCCTTCCCCCTTCTTGAGTTTTTTGGAATACTTTGAGAAGGAAAGGTGTTAGTTCTTTTTTTGAATGGTTGGTAAAATTCACCTGTGAAGCCATCTGGTCCAGGACTTTTGTTTGCTGGGAGGGTTTTTTGTGTTTTTTTTTTAAGTACTGCTTCACTAGTTGTTATTGTTCTATTCAGGTTTTCTGCTTCTTCTTGAATTATTTTTGGGAAATTGTATGATTGTAGAAATGTATCCATTTTGCCCGTTGTCCAATTTCTCGACATATAGTTGTTCATAATGTTTTCTTATAATCCTTTGTATTTCTGTGGTAACAGTGTTATTTCTCTTTCATTTCTGATTTTACTTATTTGGGCTCTCTCTCTTTTTTTCTTTATGGGTCTGGTTAAAGATTCATCAATTTTATATTTTTAATGAACCAGCTCTTGGGATTTATTGACCCTTTGAATTGATTTTTTAGTCTGTATGTCATTAATTTCTGCTCTGATCTTGATTATTGCCTTTCTTCTATTCCCTTTTGGTTTTGTTGTTTTTCTAGTTCTTTTAGGTGTAGGGTTAAATTGTTAAATAGTTGAGGTTTTTATATCTTCTTGAGGTATGCCTATATTTCTATGAACTTCTCTTTAGGATTCCCTTCACTGTGTCATATAGGTTTTGGGTTGTATGTTCATTTTCATTTGCTTCCAGGTACTTTTCAATTTCTTCCTTGATCTCATTGATGACCCACTCATTATTTAACAGCACATTATTTAGACTCCATGTATCTGAATGACCTTTGGGTTTTTTAACTGAGCTTTATTTCTAGTTTCATGCTTTTGTGATAAAAAAAACCTTGATTTCAATTTGCTTGATTTTATTTTTTGTGTCCTACCACATGGTCTATGTTTGAGAATGATCCTTTTGCACTTGAAAAGAATGTGTAATTGGATGCTTTGAAATGAAATGTTCTTTAAATATAAATTAAATCCATTCAATCTAGTGCCATTTAAGGTCATTGTTTCCTTCTTGACTTATTGTCTGGAAGATCTATCTTATGGTGACAGTGGAGCGTTAGAATCCCTTACTGTGACTGTACTGGGGTTGATCTCTTCCTTAAATTCCACTAAGATTTTCGTTATATATTTAGATGCCCCTATATTGGGTTCATACATGTTTATAAGGGTTACATCCTCTTGTTAGATTGATCTCTTTAGTATTATTTAATAACCTTCTTTGTCTCTCTTTATGGCCATTGTTTTAATGTCTATTTTATCAGATACATGTATCGCTACCCAAACATTTTTCTCATCTCCATTTCACAGAATATTTTTTTCTAGCCCTTCACTTTCACCCTGTGTAAATCTTTTGTTCTGAGGTAGGTCTCTTGTAGGCAGCATGTATATGAGTCATATTTTTTCTTCATTCAGCTACCCTGTGTCTTTTTAAAAATATTTTATTTATTTATTTTTAGAGGTAAAGGGAAGGAGAGAGGGAGAGAAATATCAATGTATGGTTGCCTCTTGTGCGTCTCCCACTGGGAACTGGCCTGCAACCCAGGCATGTGCCCTGACTGGGAATCAAACTGCGATCCTTTGGTTCCCAGGCCCGCGCTCAATCCACTGAGCTACACCAGCCAGGGCTACCCTGTGTCTTTTAATTGGAGCATTCAAACCATTTACATTTGAAGTTATTATTGATAAGTACTGGCTCATTCATGGCCATTATATCTTTATATCTATGCTTCTCTCTCTATTACATCTTCTTAAAGCAGTCCCTTTAACATCTCTTGTAATGATGGTTTGCTGTTATGAATTCCTTTAGCCTTTTTTTGTGTGTGTCTGGAAAACTCTGTATTTAGCCTTCAATTTTAAATGATGGTCTTGCTGGGTAGAGTCTTCTTGGTTGCAGATTGCTTTTTATTACTCTGAATACTTCATGCCAGTCCCTTCTGGCATGAAGTTTTTCTGTTGAAAATCAGTTGGCCATCTTATTGGAGCTCCCCTTGTGTGTAACTAACTGTTTCTCTCTTGCTGTCTTTAAGATTCTTTCTATGTCTTTAAGCTTTGCCATTTTAATTATGATGTGTCTTAGTTGGGTCTCTTTGGGTTCTCCTTTATTGGGTTTCTCTGTGCTTCCTGAACTTGTGTGACTTTTTCCTTCACCAGCTTAGGGGAGTTTTCTGTCATTATTTCTTCAAACTGGTTTTCTATCCCTTATTCTTTTTCTTCTCCTAGTATCCCTTGATGTGGATATTGGGTTGTTTCATGTTGTCTAAAAGTTCCCTTAAACCATCCTCATTCTTTTTAAGTCTTTTGTTGTTGTTGTTGTTATTTTGATTGGGTATTCTTCTTTCTACCCTTGTCTTCCAAATTGCTAATTCAACTGTCTGGTTCATCTAGCCTGATTTTAATTCCTTCTAGTGTATTCTTCACTTCAGATATTTCATTCTTAATAGTGTATTCTTCATTTCAGATATTTCATTCTTAATTTCCAACTGATTAGTAGTCATGGTTTCTATGTCCTTTTTCATGCTTATGTAGCTCCCACAAAATTCTTTGTATGTCTCACTAAGTTCCTTGAGCATCTTTATAACCATTACTTTGAATTCTATGTCTGATAAATTGCTTGCCTCAATTTCATTTAACTCTTTATCTGGGGATTCCTCCTTTTATTTCATTTGAGGGATGTTTCTTTGTCTTCCCATTTTAGCTGACTCTTTTTGTTTGTTTCTAGATATTAGATAGATCTGCTTTAACTCCCTGCCTTCATGGGGTGGCATTATGTGGCAGGAGTCCTGTGGGACTCAGTGGTGTAATCTCCTTAATCTCCTAAGCTAGATGCTCTAAGGAATGCCCCTTATGAGGGTTATGTGGGTTCTCCTGTTGTATTTGGGTCCTGTTCATTGGTGGGTTCTCTCCTCCAGCTGGCTGACTGAGAGGCTCAACTACCACCACATCTTGTACACTTTTGTACAGGTACTGCTGGGTTCACCTTTTGGATATAACTCTAATATCTGAAGTTGGTGTAAGCCAATGCCAGATGCTGTCCGTATCTAGTTCTAAGCAGCCAGTCTGAAGCTACAAGTGATCCATAGTTTGTGGCTAACTCTTTCAGGCTTGGCTGTGTCTGGGATGACCCTTACTGCTCTGCAAGGCTGGCTTTTTATTGGCGCAGGGCCCACTGGTGGGTCAACTAAGGACAGAAGGCACTGCAGGATCCACCTACACCTGCACCTGGCTGAGGTCCTATAGTTAGTCTAGCTACTAACCTGTCTGTTTCTGAGAGGGCTTCTGGCAGAATCTGGAGAATGGGACCCTTGGATCTTCCATAGTAGGTGCTTCCATGAAGTTCAGACTAAAAGAAAGATGGTAAGAGTGTTCCCCCATCCCCGCACCACATGTCTGAGTCTGTCTCAGATTATTTTCCTGAACTTGGCAAATAAGCCCCTATTAGGAAAGCAGGTAGGGCCTCCAGAGCCCAGAGTTTTGGTCTGCTGGAAATCCGGAGGGCATTGTTAGGCTCTCCTATGAGGGGAAAGCACCAGACTAGTTCCCAGGAAAGGGTATGAAATGGCCACTTGGGAAATGTACAGTCTCTATAATCAGAGGATTCTTGTCATTCATCAATTCTGAAAGGTCCTTAGCATCATCTCATTTAACATTGCCTTTAACCCATTAAATTATAATTTGCAACTTAACCCAATTGGTACAGATGCAGACATTGGTCTGGATGGTGGGTAGTTTATGCAGATTCTCTCTGGTGGTAGCTTGTTATCCCATGTGTTTACTGATTTTTCCACACCTTTGTCAGCATTTGGTGTTCTCAGTGTTTTAAATTTTAGCCATTTTAATAGGTACATAGGGCAACTCGTTGTTGTTTGTTGATTTTTAATTATGAGCTCATATGTAATTCTTTGAGGCCTGGGTTTAAAACACTCTTTCTCTAAAAAGAATCTGTGTCAACTACTCTGAGCACCTATGAGCACTATTATAACCCAGTATCACTTTAAACCAAAGTGGGAAGTGTTTTTGTTTTTGCCACAGACTACGAATTCTGGCCACAGGCCTACATTAGTATGTACTTGTGCATCTTAAGGAAGAGTCCCTCTCTCCTCCATTCTACCTAGAAACAAGTCCAACACAAGGAAATACAGCACCAACTTCCTCTGCAGGCATTTTTCCAGTTCGGGGTATTTTTTTTTAAACTAAGAATGCTGCCCTTCATGACCCCTAATTTCATATAGAAAGATCTCCAATTCAAATTTCCTTCATGAATGAGCCATAGGCCTTTTCTCCGTTCTCTTGTTAAAACCTAAGCTTTAGACTTTCAGATATTAGCAGTTGTTAGGACAAATGCTGGTTCCATCAGGGTTCCTACTCTATCAATAATTCTGCTACTCCGATTAATTTTGCTACTTCACTGACAGTTCAGCCACACTTTAAAAATCAAGTTTCAAAACACTGTATCTAACATTTTGATGTTCTTACTAGGAAGATTTTTTTTTTGAACATCCAGATTGTCATGTTACTGGAACTGAAAGTTTCCTTACGTGTTTTCATGGTTCCCAGTTTTTGCCCCTACGTTTTCTAATTACAAATTAAACTCTTCAAGACAATGGCTGAGAACATCATTTTTGGTTTGCTCTTACTCTCTACTACAGAACTATGTATTAAGCAGGCCAAACAAGGGCCAGTTCCAGAAAGAAGACTGTTGGAAAATACTCCACAGGGGTTATTGGTCCACCTCTCACAAACATCCTCCCTTCACCTAGAAAAAGGTAAGTCTGCTGGACTTTCGCTGCTTCATCCTTAAGTAAAATTTAGGTAAGTTCAAAGTTACAACAACCAAGGAAAATGAAAACAACAAAAGTACTCCCAGATGGATTGTTTATCTTCTCTCAGAAAATGTGAAATGTTACTTTGTCAATTAAATTGATATTATCTTGCCAAATTTTGATAAGTTGGTATTTATCAAAAATACAGAAAACTTGCCTCTACGTGCATCAAATAAGACAGGGAAAATTGTAGCACTAAACTGCATACTTGAAATTCTTTTACTACTCTAGCTAAGCGTTACCAACCTCTCAGACTTTGGAAACAAATAGGGTAAAAATCTCAATAGAAAAGAGTTGGTAAACTAGTGCATGTGATATGTGATAATCTTTTAATGTTGTCTTAAGCAAACAAAAAAATACATATGACATTATAGGGGTAAATTATCCTTCAGTGCTCTTAATGTTCATCTTACTGCTTTGTTAAAGTAATAAATTACTTTATTAAAAAGTAAAAAGGCCTGGCAAGGGTAAGACAGACTCCTCTCATATTTGTAAAGACACTTAAAGCTAAATTATTCTTTCCCACTTTTCAATAAATGCTTTCAAAGTATTAGAGTAAACATAGATACTACAACATTTCAGAATAGAATTTTCTATTTCAGAATAGAAATTCTGAAAAAATATTTTATTCTGAGTTTCTTTATTTAAATATATTTTATTGACTATGCTATTATAGTTGTCCCAATTTTTCTACCCTTTATCTTTTCTTAATTTGCTAAATATCACTGTATATTTTCTCTTATTATTTAACAGGTACTTTCATAGCTCTTTGAAGCAACTACCCAAATTCAAAGAATTTCAAAACAGAAAACAGCACTGTTTTAAGAAATAACTGCAGAAATCTGACATATTTTGAGGGCTGAAAATTAAGTAGAAAATTGACATGAACTCCAATTCATACTAATTCTAAAAAAAACAACCTATAGGTATAAAACAAAGCACAGCATTTGGAGGAAAAATTAAAGGTAGTGGAGCTGGGGAAGGGGAGATAAATTCAAGCTCTCTTTTAGGTAAAACAATTTTCATGGAATATAACACACATATTCAGGAACATACTTGATATGTGTTCCATACACATATGGTCACATACATGTTCAGAATAGATCCAAAGAATGCCTTACCAAGGAAGGAGGAACTGCTTCGGTTCATGGAAGAAACTAATGCCTGAGTCTCCTTTCGTCTGTGAACCAGTTTAATGAAGGTACACAGTGTTAGTCACCTGAGATTATACCAGCAGTATCTACAACTGTCACTCTGGGGAATCTGGTACATCTTCACACTAGAAAACTCTGTCAGAGAAAATCCTTTACTTGAAAGTTTTCTATTTAGCTGTACATGTGTCATGTTTAAGGTTGCCAGAGCATTCAAGGGGACCGGCTTCCCAGGCTTAAGAGAACTTTCTAAAAGATAAACACAATACTAAATATTGACATTTTAATTCCAGCCTAGATGAACCAAGCATGATCTAAACTAATTTTAATAAATCTGATTAAGTAAAACTTTTAGTTTCTGAGTTTTTAAAATTTCAATGCTTAAAAAAATAACTTGAAGTGGACTTATTTAAGTTTTGGCAAAGCAACATTTCATATTCTCTCACAAAGTACCACAATTGAAAGATAATTAAAAAAATAAACCCATGTAAAATAGTTTTTTATGACCAAAAAGTGAAAGGGTTGCTACAAGATAAATTATATTAACTCAACAAGCTGTGATAACAACCCAGTGGATGAGCTATAATTGAGTTGCTAGGCTCCCGTGGCTCTGCCCTTATTCAAAAGTAGAGAGAATAGGGAGACAATAGGCCTAATCAGCCTGTCTTTCTTTCTTGAAAACAACTGACATACATTATGCTCAAAGAATTCACCATACATAAAACAAATACAATCCTATTGAAAAGTCTATACTCACTTTTCAATAAACCACTTAAGTTAAAATTATTTTGAAGTAAACTGGTACTTCATTTTTGAATAAAGGAACAAGTCTGACAAATACACAAATTTTGGAATAATCTGAATCATGATCATAATCTAAATGTCCAACAAATAAAAGAATATCTTGATGTCTGCTTTAGTGAGGAGAGTCACAATCTCCGTCCGCAGTTCCTCCCCAAAAAGAAAATCCTAAAATGACAAAAGAGGCTACAAAAAATTGTTTTTAAGAGAAAATGATCTACTATAAATTGGTATGAAATAATAAGCATGAAAGAGACTCGGCTAAAAAATAGAAAGAATAAAAATCTTTGCTATTGTAAAGCACTGGCAAAACATAAATTTCTAGCACCACAGCATGTATAACACAAAAAAGAAAATAGCTGACACTATAATTCACTTCAGTATAGTGGACCAGTTAAAAATATGGGCTTTGACAGTCCTGAATTTGAAACTTGCCTCTGACATTTACTAACTTTTGTGAATTTAAATGATTTTTTTGACTTCTGACTTTTGTGAATTCAAATGATGTTTTTATTCTCATCCAAGGACATGCTTATTGATTTTAGAGAGAGGGGAAGAGAGGGAAAGAGGGAAAAAAATTGATGTGAGAAACATCAATCAGTTGCCTCCCATACTCATCCCAAACCCAGGGATGAACCCACAACCCAGGCATGTCCTGTAAGTGAGAATCGAACCTGCAACCTTTCAGTTTACAGGGTGATGCTCCAACCAACTGTGCCACACTGGCCAGGGCTAAACAAATTTTTAATATCCCTAATCCTTAGTTTTTTCACTTGTAAAGCAGACATAGTAACCCAGCCTTTTCTTGTGGGACTGTTTGTACATACAACTTCTGGCATGATAGCCAAACTCAGTAAGTGCTCAATAGATGGTAACTATTTGTGTGAGTCCAACAAATATCATCAAAGCAAATGCCATTACTTTCCTGCTGCATGGTCATCCACTCTCTTGCAGGATTCCCTTTTAGCAAACAGGAACAATATTACATGTGAGATTCATGTTGGAGAACAGCTACCAGCACATGAAGATCACCCCCAAAATTGCACTTAATCATTTGAAAATGAAACTGTAAGCTTTATAAGGGCAGGAACCAGCAGATAAAAGATGTACATGGTGAGTCTAGATTCAACAGGAGTAGGAGGTGGAATAGGAATAGATTCTACTTAAGGACACAGAAAAAGAGTATGTGAGATAAAAGATAATGTTGCAGTTGCCTTTGAAAATGAAATATATCACAGTTCACCTAATTCACTTCCTTCCACATGTAAAATACTCTCAATGCCTTCCCTTACCTCCCAACCCTCACCAAATGTCATCCTATTGCAGCACTAGATGTAAGGCCAGGATCTGTTACCTTGAAATCAGGTTCAAGTGCAGATGGTTCTCCTTGGGTTTAGTTCCTCACACAGAGCTTATGTACAACTCCTCTTAAGCCAAAATACCACCATCTCAAAAGATAACTTATTTGCCCCACTGCAAAAAACCAGGGATAGGATTGAAATAGACTCCTGAGCTCTAAAGATGTAGAGGATGGAGAGTTATACAGAAGGCACATAATAGTACCATAACAACTGTGAAATCTGCTCAGATTATGTCATCAGCAACTTGATTAGAACATAATTTCTGTTCCCTGAAGAACAGCCCTCTGTGAATCTTAACTCTGCTTCTGGAGTTCTGGCTCCATCCTCTGAATCATTCTTTCTATTTCATAAGAAATAGTCCATGTTTATATCAGCATAGCTCTCTCCATCCACTTTCTAAACATATAGGACTAGAATCCCCCATGCACACAACGGCTCTTTATAGTTGAAATATGTCTATTCTTTTCTGTGTATGCTGTGGTGCTTCCTTCCATTAGAACCACTTTTATATAAACTTTGTGGGTTTCCTATGAATTTCACTGAAATTAACTCCATTAGACAGATGACACATCGACATATCTCTTTGAGGTAGCACACTTTCTACTTTGGGCTGAGTGTCACGGTGCTGTGGGATATCAGACTTAAGAGTGCTTAGAAGATTTTCTGACTATCTGAGACATTCTAAAAAGGTATGCCTTTAAGACTCTTTAAGCCTCTCTCAGAAAAGCTCTAAAAGGAGTTGTCTTAAATCTTTCTGAGGTCTCAACAAAGAATTTTACAGAAACAAAATTCTTTGTTTTGATTTGATCTTTACTCTGAGGCCATTTTTCACTAACAGCACCCTGGGATTTAAGAATTATTAGATGAGCAAAGTGAAGGGGGAGGATATTCCACAGTGGAAAACCACAATAAATAAAAGCAAAGTCTCACTGGGGAACAGTGAAGAAAGCCATTTATCTGGGTTCATTATGCGAGGAAACAAAGCAAAAATAGAAGGACGCAGTAAAAGCAGGCGTACTAAGAGCACTGACAACCTTTATTATGCAGTCTACCATTTATGCTCTTGGCAGCCAGTTTCCACTTGCCCGTCCAAATGTCACTGCATCAGATATACACGGCGTGCTTTATAAGCACACGGTCTCACCCTAGAGATTTGAAAAGGTTGCAGCAGAATCTGTATCTAAGCGAAGTTCCCAGGTGATTCTCAAAAACAGCCAGAGTTAGGAGCCACTGCCCTAGGTGACAGTTGGCAGTTGACTTCTTGAGAATGGAAATGACATCAATGCAAAAGCATCTAAATGAAGTTTTTAGTTACAAGCATGAATAATAAAAGGTGCTGTGCTTTGTTTTATAGCTATAGGTTGTTTTTCTTTAGAATTAGTATAAATTAGAGTTCATGTTAATTTTCTACTGAGTTTTTTCAACCTTCAAAAATATGTCAGATTTCTGAAGTTATTTCTTAAGACACTGATATTTTCTGTTTCAAAATCCTTTGAATTTGGGTAGTTGCTTCATAGAGCTATGAAAGTACCTGTTAAATAATACAAGAGAATACACAGTAACATTTGGCAAATAAAGAAAATCAGAATAAAATATTTTTTCAAAATTTCTCTTCTGAAATGCTGCAATATCTATGTTTATTCTTCAGCTTTTCCAGTGCTTCTATAGAAACTGAAATACTTTGAAAGCATTTATTGAAAAGTGAGAAAGAATCATTTAGCATTGTTTTAAGTATCTTTACAAAGATGAGAGGAGTCTGTCTCATCCTTGCCAGGCCTTATTAGTTTTTAACAAAGCAGTAAGATGAACATTAAGAACACCAAAGGATACTTTACCCCCATAAACATGTCCCTCTCTCTCTCACATACACACCCACACACACACACGCACACACACACACACACGAGGGGGTACCACCAAAATGAAATTTATTTCTTAAAAATTATATATTTATACTTACATGTTTATTTTTTATACCCATAAAAACATGTTAATTGAAGAATTCAAAAATGGAATTATAATCCTAACTATTAGTCCAGAAATGGACTATTATTCCGGAAATGGAATGATAATTAGGAGTTTCTTCAAAGCAACCCATTTAGGTGTGTGGGTGGGAAGGAATAATTGAAACAAAATTGGCCACGCACTGATAGTTACTGAAGACTGGTAAAGTTTATACAGGGATTCATAAAATTATTCTTTCTGCTTTTAATATTTAAAAATATCTACTTAAAAAAACTATTCAGCCAGCCAATTTCACTTTTCAAAGATACTGAAGCCTAAACAGAGAACTTTAATACAGATCAGTAGTTTATTAATGTATATTTTAATATATTTTACTGACTATGCTATTATAGTTGTCCTATTTTTTCTCCCATTTATTCCCCTCTGCCCTGCACCGACCCTCCCACAAGCATCCCCCATGCCTTAGTTCATGTCCACGGCCGTACATATAAGTTGTTTGGCTTCTGCATTTCCTACATTATTCTTAAACTCCCCCTGTCTATTTTGCACCTACCATTTATGCTTATTCCCTGCACCTTTCCCCTCAACCGTCCCCCTCCCTGCTGATAACCCTCCATGTGATCTCCATTTTGTGATTCTGTTCCTGTTCTAGTTGTTTGCTTAGTTTTTGCTTTTGTTTTTTTAGGTTCAGTTGTTGATAGTAGTAGGTATATCGTCATTTTACTGTTCATAGTTTTGATCTTCTTTTTCTTACAAGATAAAAAAATCAAAAGATAATGATAAATGATAATGTTTAATATGTATCTCAAATATAGTTTAATATATATTCAACATTAGAGGATTATCAAATGTCACATACTAGTTTCTCAGCTGTTTTCTTTTGAGGTTTCCAAAGTCTGAGAAATTGATAACTCTTATCAAGAGTGGTAAAAGAAAAACCCTGGCTGGTGTAGCTCAGTGGATTGAGCGCAGGTCTGTGAACCAGAGGATCGAGGTTCAATTCTCAGTCAGGGCACATGCCTGGGTTGCAAGCCAGTTCCCAGCAGGGGACACACTAGAGGCAACCATACATTGATGTTTCCCTCTCTCCTTCCCTTCCCCTCTAAAGATAGATAGATAAATAAATAAATAAATAAATAAATAAATAAATAAATAAATATTAAAAAAAAAAAGAGTGGTAAAAGAATGTCACCTATACAGTTTACTGCTACAATTTTCCTTTTCTTATTTTATGCATGTAGGGGCAAGTATTCTGTATTTTTGATAACTAGGAAGACAGTATCAATTTAAACCAAGCAGCACTTGCACATTTTCTGAACCTGACTTGGATGCGGCTTGAACAAGCCTGCTGAAAAAGGCGTGGTGACAGCCCGAGGCACTGAGTGTGGAGTAGGTGTTAGGTTAAGTATTTATTAATTTTGTTAGGTGTAATAAAGGTCTTGTGGCTATATAAAAATGTTCTGACCCTTAAGATGCATTAAGTATTCTGAGGCACGCATCATGAGGTCTATAATTTAATTTACTCTAAATATTTTAGTTCCATCCCTAAATAAATGAAACAAATACAACAAAGCTAATTGCTTAAATCTACTTGGTGGGTATATTAGTGTTCATTGTACTAGTTTCTCAAATCCTCTCTTTGCCTGAAAGTGTTCCTGATAAATACAAATGAGGGTAAATTACTAGTAATTAACCCTTTTGTTACTTCATTAAGTTTCAAGTTAAAGAATTCCCCTAAATACTCTAGTGTACAGTTAAATGAATCAGATAAACCATATCTAAAACAGTAAAAATTCTGGTGCACAGAATGAAAAAACCAGTTAAGATGTACCCTTTCAGAATTTTGTCTTAATGAAACTTATTTATATCAGTGTACCATATATGTATTTTCAGGCTTAAAAAAAAAACAACATTTAGCAACAAAAATCCTAGCTTTCCAAAATATATTTGACAATTAAACAATAAATGTTAACATAATATTTTTATTTTCTGGCACAGTTTTCCCAGTTCTAACAACGCTATAAAAAAAACGTTTCCATCTATCTCTGGCTGGTGTGGCTCAGTTGGTTGGAGTGTCATCCTGTAACCAAAAGATTGCGGGTTTGATTCCTGGTCAGAGCAGATACCTAGGTTGCGGGTTCAATTCCCATTCTGGGCACATACAATTCCCGATCTGGGTTCACATGGGAGGCAACCAATCAATGTTTCTTCTCTCACAATGATGTTCTTGGTTTTGAAAGCAGAAGTCTTTTCACCACAGCTATCAGTAGTACCACAGAAGAGTTCACAGAATTTAATTAGATAAACTTTGTTAAGGAGTAGAATCCAATATATAAACCTTATCAATGAAGAATAAGGAAGTGAGATCCATAATCCCCAGGACTTCCGAATACTCTTTCAAAGGGTCTAGAAGGTTAAAACTATTTAATAATACTTTTTCACTGCATTGACATTCCCACTGATGGTACAAAAGCAATGCTGGGTAAAACTGTGAGCACCTTAGCACAAATCAAGGCAGAGGCACCAAACTATAGTAGTGGACACTCATTTCTTCACTGCCATGAACTTGCAGAAACTGGCCAGTTTCACTTATGAATATTTTTGATAAAACAGTAAAAATATTAACTATAAACCTTGAGTACAAGTGGTTTTAATATTCCATTAAAACCACTGTGAAAAATAAGAAGTATGTATAAAGCACCCCCTTATACTAGATTTTAAATTGCATCAACACTTGGTAGATCTGCATAATTCAGTCACAACTATTTCCTACATGACTAATGCATAATATTACAAAATCATGTATGATTAAAGAGCCATTTAAAGTTCAAGATAAATCAATGGATTTTAATTAAAAAGGCCAAAACACTTACTGACATGGTTTCATATTCCATATTGTAATGAACATTTAAGAAAGTACCACTTGTCAATTTTGGTATAGTATCAAAGAAGAATAGCCACAATTATGTATACAAGCTATGATTGCCAGTGACACAAGTGTGAAGCCAAACTGTCATATCAAATCATCACATCACAACAGATTGACTGCAGAAACAGATATAAAAATTCAGGTGTCTTTTTTTTAAATCAAGAAATCGAAAGGAGTTTCTCAAATTGTAAAATAGTAGTTCTCAACTAGAGATGATTTTTGTCCCTCAAAGGACATTTGGCAATGTTTAGACATACTTCTGACTGTCACAACTGGGGAAAGTGCTGTTGATATCTAGTGGGTAGAGGCCTGTGATGTTGCAAAACATCCTACAATGCACACGACCATTCATACAATAGATCATTCAGCCCAAGATATTAATAGTGTCACGGCTGAGGAACTTAAAAGAATACCATTCTCACAAAGTAATTTTTTCATAAAAATATGATATTCATATTCACATGTATGGGTTTCTTACTATAATATTAAATGAACAGTAAACAAAAAGCTTCCTGGTTTTAATTTACAATACAGTAAACATCAATAAGTTAACCCACGTAAACAAATCTCTTTGGAGTCTACAATAATTTTTATTAGTACAAAGGAGTACTGAGACCATAAAGTTGGAGAATCAATAATTTGAAGAATGGTGTAACTAACAAAGTATGCTGGAGAATAAAAGAGAAATTAAGGAACTCTAAAGAAAAATGTATTCATTTCAAAAGTAGCACAGAAGACCAAAACAAACAAAAAACACTATAAAGTCAAAGGTTTAAAAGAAAAAAGTTATGAGAGACCCACAAGGTCATTATCCACTTAAAAAAAAGGCCACCAACAAAAAACATTAAGATTACAACTCTTACCCTGGCTATGAGGACTTGCTGGACTGAAAGATGGCTGATACAAATCTTTGGTGGGTGTTGGATAAGCTTCTTTCCCTTGGCGATGACTCATCTTTCCTGGTGTCAGAAGTGGAGATTCTTCACTGTTTGCTATCACAGCTCAAGAAAAAACGCAAAAAAATTTAGACTTCAATGCTAGATTTATGTAAGTGCATACTTAGTAACATGGAATAAAACTATGATTGGACCTACCTCAATGCTTACATTAATTTTACCAATTCAATACTTGCATAATTGTTTTGTTTTCTTTTAATTTGTCATCAATCCCAAAGAAATTGATAGGCATGTATGAGTAAATTATACACATTTCGGACATTATAAAAATGAAAATATCTATTCAACTGATAAGAAAAAGCATTCCAAGGTTTATTGAGCTATTAATACATGTACTAACTCTATATTTACCAGCAGAACAATAAGCAAGATAGCCATTTTGCAGAGAAAATATAAATGGTCAATAAACATATGGAAATATACTAACCTCGTAAGTAGTCAAAAAATACAAATTAGTAGCAGTATAAAATAATATTTTACATTTACTGGAATTTCTAATTTTCATGGACAGTAGGTATAATTCCTGTTTTAAAGACGGGAAGGTTGAGGTTCATAAATTGCCTTGTCTAAGACTAAGTAAAAAAGCTAAGATTCTAATTCAGGACAATTTGCTTCCAAAATCTGGCTCAGAAAAGGTTGCTGCTTCAATTACAATTTAAATAGTGTTTCAGGCTGCTATTCACCCAACTTAGCCAAGTTACTATTAGAAGAAAGCAATGTTCTATTCCAGAAAGAACAGAGAAAAATACTCAGTAGAAGAATAGGGCAAATAATTGTAAACAACACCACAATGTCCTAGGATCTTTCCACATCCTTTTATGTTTCTGTGTTTTTAGCCTACAAAGCTTTACTTTTATTTTCAGCAAGAATTAGTCTGGCTTCACTCTATATTTAATTTTTATCTTAACCAGAACTTCACGTTCACATTTTTTCATGGTATCTTTTAACCAAACTGCATTAACATGTTTCCTATTGTGCTAAGTTTACAAAATTATATTTTAGCTCCTTAAATATCAAAGCAAAAATTAAAAGGCTTTCATTTATGATCCAAGATATAAAAAATTTATTTTCACATCAAGTCTATTAAAAAAATACTACTTACTGTTGACTCCTAAATTTATATCTCCTCCTGAACTCACTCACATATCCAATTGCCTGCCTTAAAATTGCCTGTTTTTTTAACTTTTTATTTATTTTTATTATTTTTTTAAAAATTTATTTAATTGTTGTTCAAGTACAGTTTTCTGTCTTTTACTCCCATCCCAGCCCACCCCCCACAGGGCTCCCCACCTCCCTCCCATTTTCACCCCCCTTAGTTGTTGTCCATGTGTCCTTTATACTAGGTTCCTGTAAATCCTTCCTCCTTTCCCCTGAAATCCCCTCCCCTCTGTTCTTTAACAGGCAACTCAAATTTATCCAGAACATAATTTTTGATTCTGCTTTATCTTCCAAACCTGCCTCTCTCCTGCTCAGTTAATGGAATCACTATTTCTCTCCCCTACTTCTCAGGCAAAAATCAAAACAAAACAAACAAAAAAAATGCTTAGATATATTACTCAGTTTTTCTCTTTCTTTTACTTCACATCACATTTATCTCTGAGATGTTCATATTCCACCTTCAAAATTTACCTGGGGTCTTTCTATGCATATCCACTTTCACAGCAGATTTCTACCTAGTCTCCAGACTTACAGCTTGCTTCTCGCTTGCATAGAGTTCATTCTCCACACGAAAACCAAGCAATCTTTGTAAATCATAAATCAGATTTGCATCATGCAGAAATATCATCAATGGCTGTTTATTAAACCTGCAATAAATTCCATGGTCTAAGGATTCAATTCAACATTGCCTGGTCCCTGCTTATCTTCCCAACCTCATTCTCTCCCACTCTCTTCTTTCCTCCCTTGGCTCCAGTCACAACGGCCTTCTTGGTATTCCTCAACACACATCACCTTGCCCTAGTCTCTAGGCCTTTATACTTCTTGATCCCTCTACCTGAAATATTTCTGCCCCCAATCTTCTCATTATTAACCCCTCTTGTCATTCGTTGTTGTGTTCAAATGTCATCTCTTCAGAAAAGTCCTTCATGGTGTCTTTTGATAAATGAGTTCCTATTTTAATATAGTATAATTTATCAATTACTTTGTTTTTTGTCCATTCGTATGCACTCCACTACAGTTATACTCTTATCACTTTATATGATTTTTAGTACAACTATTAGCACTATCTGAAAACATGTCATTTATTTGTTTATTATCTGCCTTCATTAATCCATAAATTCCCTAAGAGAAAGAAATTTTGTCTGCCTTATTTTACCATAAGTCCTCAAGTCCTGGTAGGGTCCTGTCACTGAAAGTGAATGTATGTGCGTATGTGTATGTATATAAAATTTATATAAATATATTTAAATATATTTTATTGATTATGCTATTATAGTTATCCCATTTCTTTCTCCCCTTTATTCCCCTCTGCCCTGTACCCCACCTTCCACCAGCATTCCCCCACCTTAGTTCATGTCCACTGGTCATACATGTAAGTTCTTTAGTTTTTCCATTTCCTATACTATTCTTAACCCCCCCGTCTATTTTTGTATCTACCATTTATGCTTCTTATTCCCTGCACCTTTCCCCCCATTCTCTTCCATCCCCCTCCCCGTTGATAACCCTCCATGTGATCTCTATGTCTGTGAATCTCTTCCTGTTCTAGTTGTTTGCTTAGTTCACTTTTGTCTCTGTTTTTTTAGGTTTGGTTGTTTATAGTTGTAAGTTTGTTGTCATTTTACTGTTTGTATTTCTTATCTTCTATTTCTTAGATAAGTCCCTTTAATATTTTATATAATAATGGTTTGGTGATGATAAACTCTTTAACTTGATCTTATTTGGGAAGCACTTTATCTGCCCTTCCATTCTAAATGATAGCTTTGCTGGATAGAGTAATCTTTGGATGTAGGTCCTTGCCTTTCATGATTCCAAATACTTCTTTCCAGCCCCTTCTTGCCTGCAAAGTTTCTTTGGAGAAATCAGCTGATAGCCTTACGGGAACTCCTTTGAAGTTTACTATCTCCTTTTCTCTTGCTGCTTTTAAGATTCTCTCCTTATCTTTCATCATGGTTAATGTAATTATGTGCCTTTGTGTGTACTTCCTTGGGTCTAACTTCTTTGGGACTCTCTGGACTTCCTGGAAGTCTATTTTCTTTGCCAAATTATGGAAGTTCTCCTTCATTATGTTTTCAAATAAGTTTTCAATCTCTTGCTCTTCTTTTTCTCCTTTTGGCACCCCTATGATTCAGATGTTGGAACGTTTAAAGTTGTCCTGGAGATGCCTAAGCCTCTCCTCCTTTTTCTAAATTCTTGTTTCTTTATTCTGTTCTGGTTGAGTGTTTATTTCTTCCTTCTGATCCAAACTGTTGATTTGAGTCCTGTTTTTCTTCCCTTCACTGTTGGTTCCCTGTACATTTTCCTTTATTTCATTTTTCATAGACTTTACTCTTTCCTCTATTTTGCAACCATACTCAACCATTTTTGTGAGCATCCTGATTAGCAGTATTTTGAACTCCACATCTGATAGGTTGGGTATCTCTTCATCACTAGTTGTATTCTTTCTGGAGATTTGATCTGTTCTTTCATTTAGGGCTGTATTTTTTTTTTGTCTCAGCGTACCTGTTATATAGGAAGTGGGGGAGCCTGAGGTATTTGCCAGGGCAGGGCAACCACTTTGCTGCATTATGGCGCTGTATGGGGGAGGGTTTCTGAGAAGAAACGATGCCATTTGCTCAGCTCTTGGTGAGCTTTTAGTTACTTCCTCCACTACCCACAAACTGGGCCCATCTGGCGCTATTCCCTAGTGGGTGGGTTTGTATACATTCTAGGACCCGATCATCTCTCCAACGAACTCTTCTGTGAGGCTTGGAGTTTCTCCTGCTGCCTCACCCCCCATAGGCTTTTTCAGAGGTTTTGAGGCTTTATTTTCCCACGCTGTAACCATGGGTTACATGTCTGTCTTGCTCCCCAGTTGTTCCTCCTGGTTTATCCTCATGCAAATGTGGGACCACCCATTCCACCAGCCACTGCCTTGCCCACCTGGGACCTCCAGCTGCACCTTGCCTCAAGTCTTTTCCACCCCAGCTACCCATCTCTGCCCCTCCTACTGGTCTGGATGAACGTTTCTTTAACTACTTGGTTATCGGACTTCTAAACAGTTTGATTTTCTGGAAGTTATGGTTATTTTTTGTTTTTAAATTTGTTGTTGTCCTTCTTCTGGTTGCGCAAGGAGGCAAAGTGTATGTACCTACTCCTCCATCTTGGCCAGAAGCCTCAAATGTTCTATATTTTCATGAAACTTCACTATCAAGAAGTACATGGTGCCTCCTTCAGTTACTAAATTAAGGCCCATTGAACTCTTAAACGTTATTATTGAAATTAAAAATGTATGGTGCTGATGTGCAAAGACAAACTGACCTAAAGAACATAAAAGAGAGCTCTCAGAAACAAACCCATGATTGTGTGGAGCACAGACATATAATAAAGGTAGGGGGAAAAAAGACTATTCAATTACTGATACTGGAAAAATTGGTTATTCACATTGGATGAATAAGTCCCCATCCTCAAACCACAAAGAACAATTATGAAATGAAAGACATAAATGTAAAAAGCAAAACAGAAAAGCTTTTAGAAGAAAATATAAGAGAATATCTTTATAGACGTGGAGTAAAGAATGAGTCTTAAAAAAATAAAGTAACTAATTATAAAAGAAAGAATTGATAAACTCCACTACATTTTTAAAAAAGAATGTAATAAAAGATACCATAAAGAAATTGAAAAAAAAGAAGATATTTGCATCACATACTTAACAAAAGGTTAGTATCCAGAATGTTTAAAAAAACACTCACAAATCAATTAGAAAAAGACTAATACTGCAATATAAAAGTGGGGCATGGGGGTGCATCAAAAAGAACAAAATACCAAGAAATAAATTTAACCAAGAAGGTGAAAGACTTAAACAGTATTCCCTCTCACTCATGGTTTCTAGATTCTAGAAATCTTCATTATTCTCGAAGTAAATAATTCGTAACTTTTCAGTTGTGTGTAATTCTGAGTGGTGTGATAAAAATTTGTGCCATCCCTCTCCATCCCATCTGAGACATGAATTGTGCCTTTTTCCAGTATATCCATGTTGTATGTACAAAACAATAAGGTATTTTGAAAGACCACATTCACATAGATTTTATTACAGTATATATTATAGTTATTTTATTTTATTATTAGTCATTAATCTCTTATTGTGCCTAATTTATAAATTAAACTTTATCATAGGTAGGTATGTAGGTAGGTAGGTAGGTAGGTAGGTAGGTAGATATGTGAAAAAAATAGTACATACAGGGTTTGGTACTATCCGTAGTTTCAGCCGTGAGAGTCTTAGAATGTATCCCCTATGGATAAAAAGGAACTACTTTTCCTGGCTGGTGTAGCTCAGTGGATTGAGTCAGGTCTGTGAACCAGAGGATCGCAGTTCAATTCCCAGTCAGAGCATATGCCTGGGTTGCAGGCCAGTTCCCTAGTTCCCAGCAGGGGACGCACTAGAGGCAACCATACATTGATGTTTCTCTCCCTCTTTCTTTCCCCTCTAAAGATAAATAAATTTAAAAAATCTTTAAAAAAAAAGAAGGAACTACTTTACACTGAAAACTGTTATGATACTGATGTAAGAAATTGAAGAAGATACAAATAGATAAAAAGATATTCTATGGCTGTTAGAAGAATTAATATTTTGGAAAATGTCCATACTACCTAAAGCAATCTATGGATTCAATGCAATCCTTATCAAAATTCTAATGGTACTTTTCACAAAAATAGAGCAAACAATCCTAAAATTTATATGGAATCACAGAAGATCCTGTATAGCCAAAAAATCTTAAGAACTAAGCTGAAGGCATTAAGCTCCCTGGTTTCAAACTATATTGCAAAACTCTATAATACAAACGATATGGGTAGGTATTGACATAAAAAAGACATAAAGATGAGTGGAACAGGATCAAGAGCCCAGAAATAAACCCATGACATAATAAACTTATGAAAAAGCAATCAATAAATTTATGACAAAGCAATCAATGATATCAGCTGTCTGGGAAAAGGACAGCTTCTTCAACAAATGCTGTTGGGAAAAGTATACAGTCATATGCAAAAGAATGAAACTAGACCACTATCTTACACCATACACAAAAATTAACTCAAAATGAACTGAAGACTTGAATGTAAGATTGAGGCCATAAAACCCCTAGAAAAAAGCATAGACAGTAAGCTCCTTGACATCAGACTCTGTGACCATTTTTTGGATGTCTCCAAAAGCAAAAATAAACTACTGGGACCATATCAAACTAAAAAGCTCTGTACAATGAGGAAAAACCATCAACAAAATGAGAAGGTGACCTACTGAATGGGAGGAAATATTCGCAAATCAAATATCTGATAAGGGGCTAATAGCTAAAATATATAAAGAACTCATACAACTCAACAGTGAAAAAATAAAAACCTATTAAAAATGGACAGTGTATTAAAACAGACATTTTTCCAAAAAAGACATGTAGGTGTTCAACAGACACAAGAAAAGGTGCTCAACATCACTAATCACCACAGGAATGTAAATCAAAATTACAAACCACAATAAGATATCATCCCACACTCCTTAACATAGCTATTATTTAAAAATCAAGAAAAAAACTGTTGGTGAGGATGTGGAGAAAGGAAGTCCTTTTGCACTGATGGTGGGACTATAAATTGATGCAGCCACTGTGGAAAACAGTATGGACATTCCACAAAAAGTTGAAAATAGAACTACCATCTAATCCAGCAATTCCATTTCTGTGTATTTATCTGAAGAAAATAATAATACTAAGTTGAAAAGATATATGCTCCCCAATGTTCACTGCAGCATTACTCACAATAGCCAAGATATGGAGACAACCTAAGTGTCTATCAATATATAAATGGATAAGGAAAATGCAGTTCATATGTATAATGGAATATTACTCAGCCATAAAGAATGAAATTTTGCCATTTGCAACAACATGGATGGACCTTGAGGGCAGTATTCTACTAAGTGAAGTAAGACAGAGAAAGACAAGGTAGAATCAAAAAAGACAAAGAACAATAAAAACTGAACTTATAGATACAGAAAACAGACTGGTGATTGCTAGAGGTGAAGAGGTTGGAAGGAGATGCACAATGGGTGAAAAGGGGTCAAAGGTACAAACTTCCAATTATAAAATAAGTCAAGTGGATACAACATACAACATGGAGACTATAGCTAGTAATACTGTACAGCATATTTGAAAGTTACTAAGACAGTAAATCTTAAAAATTCTCATCACAAGAAAAATATCTAACTATGTATGGTAATGGATGTTAATTAGACTTGCTGTGATCATTTTGCAATATATACAAATTGAATCGTTGTTATTTACCTGAAAGTAACAGGTATGTTGTATGCCAGTTATGCCTCAATAAAAAAATGATACAAAAAGTGGGGCAACTTGAATGGTGATTTCATGGAAGAAAAACTGCAAATAGTCAATAAATATACAAAAAATGCTCACTCTTTTAGTAATAAAAAAACACAAATCAAAACCACAAGAAATATTTTACACTCAGTAAAACTGACAAAAATTAGTAAGTCTGAATACAGATAAGGGTGGGATCCATGAGACACTTTAAGCACTGATGGTGGAGTATAAACTGATACAAGCACTTTGGAAAACTATTTAGACATGTTATATTTGACATAAAAAAGACATAAAGATCAGCAGATCCTGCGGGTCCAACAATTCTACTCTTGGCTTTATAACTAGAAATACTCTGATATGTGTGTACCAAAAGGCAAAAATTAGAATGTTGATAGTATACTATTCATAGTAGCAAAAATTAAAACAACTTTACTCATCATTAGAAAACAGAAAGGATTCATATGTGGTGGTATACATATATCATAAAATAGCACATAGCATTAAAAAAGGATTCAATGACAAGGAATTCAATTTCCAAGATTCAATGACATGGTTGAATCTTGGAAAAAGATGTTAATTACAACAGGAAGTCCTAAAAGATGACATGTTATCATGCTATCATTCTGATGAAATTAAAAACCAAGCAAACCTTAATGACACATACATAATTTTAAAATAACATCAAAAAGCTATTTTTTTTAAAAACCAAAGAATGATAAAAAATACAAAATAGCCATCTATGGGTAGAAGGCCCAGGGAAAAAAGAGAGAAGCAGCACATAGATGGACATGAGATATTTTTTAAATTCAAGTTCTTAAGTGGCAAATTCAAAATTTACTAATGGTATAATTATGCTTTATAATCTATGTATGCTACATTTTTTGTAGTATCAGTACACTTAAGGCTAATTTAAAATACATTATGAGAAATACAACTAGTAGAATTAAAGTATGCTTAAGTACTCCATCAGTAAGACATAGGTAACTGTTTTCAGTAAGATTAGTATGTAAAAAAGGAAATAGTCTAAGTATACATTTAGTTCCAGTCACCCATTTCTAACTTCTTAGTGGCTGAAATATTACTGTTATGCTTTTGATAACCTTGAGTAAGGTTTGTAGAAATAGCAATATACAGAGTATACTTTAGAAAAAAAACAGAAAGCTTATTTTTCTATTTTTCTCTCGCCCCATTCACAAACATTAACAACTATACAAACAAAGAAGGATTTGCATAATATAAAAATCAGTTTGCTATCCTCCATCATTTGCAGAATTGAAGACTAGTTAAGTATGAATTTAAAAAGGGTAGTAACTTTGTTTTTATCTGTATCCCTTGGCATAAAAGTGACAATAAATACTTGCTAAATGACTGAATAAATATTTGATGAATGAATCATTGCATGATTTTGGTGTAGTTTCTGATATTATAATCAATTGCCTCACCTACTAAAAATAGCATTACAGTGCCCTCTCCTGTTTGTACTTTGTAATGGAAGTAACCCACTTGGCCTTTCATATTGCTTTACTATCTTAACTACAGTAGAAACTAATCACACTGGGATAATTAACAGTAATATAATTAACATACCAGCTGGAACTTCTAAGGAGACTATGACTCTGTAACTACCATTCTTCACCTTCTGAATTCAACTCATCAATATAAAATCTAAAGAATTTTATAAGCCTCAGAGTCTGGTGTATGTATGCCCTTAATCTAAGTGAAAGCTAAAATAAAATGAAGTTAAGTAATTATTTTAAAGTCTTAATCTATGTAACTTGGATGGATCTGGAGAGCATTATGCTAAGTGAAATAATCCAGGTGGTGAAAGACAAATACCATATGATCTCACCTATAAGTGGAACCTAATAAACAAAACAAACAAGCAAGCAAAATAGAACCAGAGACACTGAAATTAAGAACAAACTGACAGTAACCAGGGGGGAGGTGGAAGGGAATAAAGGGGGGAAAAGAGGGAAGGGTTGTCAAGGAACATGTATAAAGGACCCATGGACAAAGCCAAAGGTGGGAGGGATTGAGGGTGGGAGGTGGGGATGGCTGGGGTGGGGGGAATGGTAGGGGAGAATTGGAGACAACTGTACTTGAACAAAAATTTTAAAAAGAAAAAAGTAAAAAAAATAAATAAATAAAAAATAAATCCCAAGTCTCTCCTTACAGATGATATACGTTTTCTCAAATACTTGAAGAATTTAAATATGTTGGTAAATAGAACAGATCCTAATAAAGTACTAAATGAAATTACTTTTTACTCTAATAAAAGATATACTGTCTCCAGGAAATAGTTCTACAGTCCTTTTTTACCTCTTGGCAGAGTACAATATAAACTCAACCCTAATATATGCTGTATATTTTTATTTACATAGGCTTAAAACATATAACCAAAATAAATGTCCTCTACTCCAAGTAAAAATTAAACACCTCCACTTATAAAACCCTGTTTCTAAAATAGAACCATTTCAACTGATATTAAAAATTAACTTCTATTTGTAAAGTTCAGCAGTGGCAATCAGTTCACCTGAGCCAACATTTGAATGTATGAGATAATTAGAGTAACTGAAAAATTCATAGAAAATATCTGCTAAGTATTACAAGTAAGACTGAATAAGAAAACAAAAATGTTTTGGTATTTGTATACTTTACTTTCAAAATTTCTACTATTCTAATAATGCTGTTTGTATAATAAACAATATATTTTTAAAACTATGTTGCAGTTAAAAAGAAATTTTAGCATATTGCCTTAACCATCTCTTTATAATAAAAATACATACATATTATATAAGTAGTATTAAAGACAAATAGCAACTGTTCTAAAACATTTTCATACCCAAATTTTCTATTATATAAAAATTCTGACAAACTAAAGCAGTATTTCTCATTTTCATATGGCACTGAGTTTCTTACACAATGTCCAGTCTCAAAGTAGTATGACTTATACTTTGTGGTGATTGCAGAAAGAAATACTATGAAGAAGGCCCTGGCTGGTGTGGCTCAGTGGATTGAGCACCGGCCTGGGAACCAGAGTCACTGGTTTGATTCCCAGCCAGGGCACATTCTTGGGTTGAGGGCCGGGCCCCCAGTAGGGTGTGCGTGAATGGGTGTGAGAGGCAACCACACATTGATGTTTCTCTCTTTCTTCCTCCATCGCCCTCTCTCTAAAAATAAATTTTAAAAAATACTATGAAGAAAAGGTTCTAAATGATTAACTAGATCATAGATTAAGCAATCTTATCTTTAAATAATCAAGATGTAAATATACAAATACTATCAATCTCTGATGGACACTGACTGACTATTTATATTCTTCACTTTGCATTTCAATGCCTGGAAAAAAGTAGAATGCTTAAAAATCAAAATAAAAATACCATATGCTTTTTATAAGTACATATCAAAATATTATCACGTCTCCAAACATGCTATTCAAACTTGAGCTACTTACTTGATGGTGCAAGGACATCTTTGCTATCACCAAGAAGCTTTTAATGCAGGGTAATTGAGCAGCAAACAAACACAATCCAAACAAGGAAGCAGCACAATGCATCAGGATTGAAGCAGCAGTGAAACAAAAGGACAAGGAAAATAGCATTAGTTTATAAGTAGAAAGCACATGCATATCAATCCTAATAATCACAATTCACAAAGAACTTCCTTTTCCACACATAAAAAGATCTTAGCTTAGACATTATCCAATATTTGTTTTGTTCTGTAAAATGAAGGTAGAAAGAGAAAAATAAAGTCACCCAAGTATTTTGTTTTGAAAATTACTCAAGTCAAAAATTATTCTGAATTATAATTTAAGATTTGGGTTAGGAGCAGTAAAAATTATTTAGAAATGTAAGATACAGCCAAAAGTTATTCATTCTTAAATTTAAATGGTTTAAAAAAATACAACACCCATGCACTATTAAATATTAGTTTTGCATGCCATGAAAGCACTTAACACTACATAGAAATTCAGTCTATTTTTTCTATAAAAAGAAAGAACATTTACTGAGTTCTTATTATATTCCAAGCATTGTGCAAAGACCTTTTACAAAGACACCAAGAAAGTAGAATAATTATTTTCTCAAATGGCAAAAAACAAAGAGGAATACTGATTAGAATGATTAATTTTATTAGCTCAGATGAAATTTTCTTAAATGAATAACTTGCAATCAACTAAAAAAGAAAAAAAGACTGCTGGCCTGTTGTCTAGTAACTACTTTCACATACAGCATTACACTAAATGTCACCTACGGACAAGTGTTCTGGTCTCCCTTGGTAGAAAAAAAGTCCTTAGCTCTCCTTCATTTCAAATACCAAGAATGATAGTAAATCAAAACTAAAGTACCACCCCCCCAAATAATCCCACCAACTACATTATTACTTGGCTTTATTTAAAGGGGATGAGGGAGTCTTAATTTGCTATGACCAAAAAAAAAAGAAGGAAGAAAGAAAAGAAATAGCAGTTGTTTGCTTTGGGCTTCTATTGTCTCCTAGGAAAAAATCTCAGCCCTGTTAGTTCCCTGAAGTGAGGATTATTTCACAATGCTTGAAACTGTGTTCTAATGCCTTTTAAAAAGGCATTTGCTCAAAAATACATACATACATACATACATACATACATACATACATAAAGGCACTTGCTCTGTTCATTATTCTGCAGTTGCCCATTTACTCATTTTTCTACAAGCTAATCTTAATTTCACAGAATAAATTTTTAAAAATACAGCTTTAGTGACAATCAAGTCCTTGTTACCATGTGAGTACAACTAGCAAGTATGTGGGAAGAAATTAAAGCATTTATGGTAGGCAATCTCTAAAATGGCCTAGAGATCCCCACTTCTTGGTATACAACCTCTTCTTTGAGAGTATGCTGGACTTGCTTACATCACTTCTAATGAACAGAATATGGCAGAAGTAAAGGCATCTATCTCACTTCTGAAATTAGACTACAAAGAGACTATGACTTCCCGTCTTGTTTGCAGTCCCTTATTCTTACTAGATAGGTCACCCTGGGGAAAGCCAGCTGCCCAACAGTGAGGCAAAGGAAATGAGAGGTCTGCAACAACCACTGAGTGAGCTTTGAAGTGAACTTCCCACCTTGACCCTTTTCCCCTCCCCTTCCATCCACTCAGTCAAGCTTTCAGAAAGACTGCAACAGGCTGCCTCTCTCCAGTAGCTTGACTGCAACTTATAGAAATTTTGTGCCAGAGTCAACTAGCAAAACTGTTCTTAGATCTCTGACCCACAGAAACTAAGATAATAAATGGTTGTCATTTTATACCACTTAAGTTTAGGATGATTAACACCAATAAATAACTCATATAATATTGGGAAAGTGAAGGAAGTTAAACTGATAGAGACAACTGTGGCAAGTTTTACAAATGTTTCACGGACATCTTCTTTTAAAAAATGTTCTAATACTGATATAAATAATTACTAGTTTCCCTAGATTTACCAGGAAGTTCCTAAAAGAAAGCATGGTTCTAATTATTTATACAGAGTTGGGAGTATTTAATTTCACAGGGCTGATCATATTTGAAGGTTTTGAGTTGGTCTTCTATGTAGGACTAAAGATTAAATTTGCTTTCACTGTACAGGTGTTAAATTCTCAAATACTGTTGATTAACAGCATCAGCTTCTGTGCACCCGTACCCCTTGCCTGCTTATTCCCAGAAAATAATCCCTAGCATATATGGCAACTCCTAAATACTTGTTTCAAATTATGCTGACTTTCAATTTTATATGCCCCTTTATATTTGGGTATATAAATCTGATTCTATTGAATTAATTCAGTATTTTTTCAGATTGAGACACTCAATAATAATCAAAATAAATATAGAGTATTCCAATCATAGATAATCCATCTATCCAAATATTTACTGGATACCTACTATATAGATAGGTATCATTTTAGGCACCAAGGAGCAATGAACAAAACAGACAAAAATTCTGCCTCTGTGGTAGAAATGGTTTGGTGTAGAAGATGAACAATAACATAATAAACAAGTAAAAATTTGTTATATATTATATAGGATAAGTGCTGAGGAAAAATAAGCAGAAAATTAGGACATAAAATGTTAGGGAAGTAGGAGTTAAAATTTAGACAGGGTGTCCTACTAAGGCTTCACTCCAGAGTTGACTGCATAAAATGAGGCTACTTACCTTAGAATATAAAAAGAAGAGTATTCCAAGCAAAGGGAAGAATAAGTATAAAGGATTGGCAAGAGAGCAAGTTTGGAGTGTTTGGAGAATAGTAAAATGGCTGAAGAGGTGAATATACAATGCAAGTATGAGTGTAACAGATGAAGTCAAAGAAGTAAAGGGGTGCCAGAGTACGTAGGACTTTATGGGACCCAGTCAGGACTTTGATTTTATTCTGAATGAGATAGGGGTCACTGAATGGTTCTGAGAAAAGGAGTGACATAATCTGATTATGTTTTAACAAGATTGCTCTGGCTGCTATGTTGAGAATATACTAGAGGAACAGGTATAACCAGTTAGGTTACTGCAGTAAACTAGGGGAGAGATGAAGAAGACTTGAACCGAGGTGGTAGCAGTGAGGGTGATGAGAAGTAGCTGAGTTCTCAAAGTATTTTTAATGTAGAACCAACAGGATTTCTAAACAGACCAAGAATGGAAAAAAAGAAAGAGGAATCAAAATGATGTCAAGTGTTGAGGTCTGAACACCTGGAAGGGCAGAGTTGCCATTATCTGAGATGCAAAAGGCAGTAAGAGGAGCTAGTTTACACGGAGGAATATAAGTAGCTCAGGTTGAAACACCTGAAAGTTTGAAATACCTATTAGACATCTAAGTCAAAATGTCAAACAGGCAACTGGATAAACAGACCTATACAGGAAAAGGTATAGGCTGGTAAAAAAAATATTATAAATTATGATATGTGTAAGAGTTAGGATATATGACCTCAATGGCTTAATCATAGTAGATTAAAAATGGCACAAAATGAAATAACAGGCATTAGAAAACATATGATGAAACAACAGAACTAAAAACCAAGCTGAAACACTCCAAATAAAAGCAGAATCACAACAAAAAGTAAGCATTTCCTCAGAAATCTTCAGAAGGATGTGGATACAAAGGCATTAAATTGGGATGCAAGTGAAATCCTCCTACAGTTGCTTTCAAGTGATGTTAATGGGAAATGAGATATAAGCAATTAAAGATTACCAATTAATTTTACCAAGTGACTTACCTCACGAATTCCTCTGCACACAACTAAACTGCACACTACTAACTTCTTACCACCTTTACGACCAGTGTGTAATTTTTGCAGTTCCATATTGTATAAACATGAATAAAGACAATGTGAAATTACTGATGTGGAAACACTCTCTACACAGGTATCTTGTAAGATATTTTAAAAATAAGAATAAAAAGCTAGCCACTCTTTTTGGTTTTTGTTAGCAAGCCAAAGTACAATATTACTATAATCTCAAAGAATCTAGGAACTCTTCCTCAGGTCGTTCAGAAAAAGACCATTAAGATAGGGCAGACACATTTTCTCTATTTGAGTAATTAATCATGTTTACCATTATCCCTTAGACAATGTCCACACAGTCATCTCAATAATTTCTTTAACATATAAATAAATTCTCTATTTTGAAAATAGTAAAATTATAGTGACATGCCAGTATACTACCAATGTACTTTAATTAAAAGCATGAAATACAGCCATTATGTACGTACGTCATTACTGGTTAGTCTACAAATCTCAGGAAAAGAACATTATGCAAAAAAAAAGTGATTTTGTTTTAATGTACTTCTGTATTTGCCATGTATAATCAGTACTAAAATCTTTAAGAAATGTAAATAAATAGGTAGAAGTTCATAATCAATCACATCTTTTGTCCTGGGAAACCTCTCAGTCCTGAGTAATCTAGGACAGATGGCTACACTATTACTCAAAAATAATCTCATGAGATCTATGTAGTAGCTTGATTCCATTGCCTTTAGCACAGCGCCTCCTTAACATACATATTGATTTGACTTAAGTCATCTTTTGAGCTTAAATGAAAGCACAAAGAGCTTATCAAGCACTGATATGAGTACCACTGGAAAATAAAAATCTAAGCAGGTGGCACCTCTCCCCCCAATAAAGCTTATCAAGTTGTATTCCTAGAAGCAATCCTGCCACAGCTATCAGAAGAGCCACAAGTCAGAAGCAAGTTTATATATATAAAGCATCTCAGGAGTGTTCTACTTAGTGTTATTTTTGGCTCTTACAGTAAGAAACTTCAGTGAGAGATATACCATATTTGGCCATATATAATGTACACTTTTTTGCCCAAATTTTTGAGGAAAAATTAAGGGTGTTCATTATACATGGGTAGTGCTTATTCTGTATCTATATGTCTTTAATTCTTTTATTTATGCTTTTGCATTAAAAGTGTAACTCTAGAAAAAAATAATGATATCCATGTTCAAAATAATACCCTGGAGACAACAGTTTTGTTTCTAAATGTAAATAAATAAATCATTTAATTCAAAAATTAAAATGAAAGGTTTTTTTCCCTGAAAGTGTGGGCCAAAAACGTGTGTGTGTATTATACATGGAAGTGCATTTTACACAGCAAAATACAGTATAATGCAGCTGAGATCTCTCTGTTCTTTCAACAGGAGCTATCACTCTACACATAACTGAGCTTTTCATATTCCTGCATCTCCTGCAAAACATATATGTGCACATTTTATCCCTAAGTTTTACAGGAGAGATTTTAAGGAAATATTTTTCTGGGAAACAGAGCTTATTATTGCTAAGTAGAGAATATGATCTGGCTGGCCAGGCATTTATTTAAAAATGACCTAATCACACATTTGATTCTACTTCTAGAAATGTATACTAGGCTGATCACCCAAAATGGTCATAATGTGCCTGTAGATATGTACCATAGTATCATGTATAATATCAAAACAAAAAACAATTTAAAACAAGGTATTAAATAAAAATACATTCACACAATAAAACACTACGTATTCATTAAAGGTTTTTTCCACTGACTGAAAAACATCCACTATATATTGGCTTTTTTTGAAAATCCTCACCTGAGGACATGTGTTTTTTAATCGATTTGAGAGAGAGAATAAGACAGAGGGATATCAGTTGCCTCCCATACATGTCCCTACTGGGGATCGAACCCTCAACCTAGGTATGTGCACTGACTAGCAATTGAACCCACAACCTTTTGGTATACAGGAAGATATTCCAATTAACTAAACCACCTGGCCAGGACATAAATTGGCTTTTAAAACCAATTTATGGCTTTAAAATTGGCTTTTAAAACCATAAATTGGTTTTTAATTGGCTTATAAAAACTTTGTATAATATGCCCCCCCTTATAAAAAATTTAATATGTAAGATGTACACATATGGACACACTTAGGAAAGATGTCACCAAAATATTAACAGTGGTTTGCTTTATAAGATTTTATTTATTATTTTTGTTATTTAAATATGCCATATTAGTATGCATTATAAAAAAAGATTAAACCTATTTACATTCTAGAAAAAAATGTTTTAAACTGATATTTTCAATCTACAGTAGCTACTTCTTATGACAAAATCATCTGACTAAAATAGTGAAAAATGTTTTAAGAATCCAATTTGAAATCCTAAAAATATGTAAAAATGTTAACATTTCAAACATAGCACCATATATATTACTCACTGTCTCTTGAACTTCAGCAACTTCGGAATATGGGAGGATCTAAAAAAGAAACAAATTTTCTCAGGAGTGATTTAATCTCATGTACCAGAATCTGAATCTAAAGAGCACCCACAGTTTATCAAAAGAATTAAGAGGTGCGTTAATCTTTTAAGAAGTAGCGAAGAAAAAAGGTACAATATTAAGTTTAAACTGGAAACTCAATCCTTTAAAAAAAAAGCCCAAGGCTTCAGAAAATTATAGTCAATCTTCCAACCTATGTAGTTCTTTCTGAAATGTTCTTTGTTTCTTCACAGACCCAGTTTTTTTCTCCAGACCTGGCTTCATTAAAAAACTTCATTCTGAAGCATTGCTACCTACCTATATGTTTGGGCATTATTGCAAATTAACTTCTTTGTTCTAAAATTCTATTAACAAAGGAAGGGCTTTAAAATGTGTTTTATAAAATACCTTTATGTCAAAAATAGCACTCAGTAGTTTCCCTCAGAATCAAGATTCCATGCCAACTTGCCTAATTTTCCAATGGTACCATCTTCCTTTCAATCACTCAGACCTAACCCCTTGAATCATCTGAAACTCTTTTCCCCCAACATCTGATCAAGTCATTAAATTCTGATGATTGTTACCTAGACAATGTCTTTCTCACAGTCCTTTCCTTCAATTCTCATTAATACCATGTAGGCCAGACCCACATTACCTCATTTATCAACTTCTGCATCTATCTCCCTTTCAATAAATATCCCTGTGTTCACTTTTGCCCCACTCATTCATTTACTATGTTAGGTACTAGAATTTAAAAACATGATAAAGACATGGTTCCGCCCTGGCTGGTGTAGCTCAGTGGATTGAGCGCGGGACTGAGAACTACACGATCGTGGTTCGATTCCCAGTCAGGGCACATGCCTGGGTTGCAGGCCAGTTCTCAGCAGGAGACTCACGAGAGGCAACCATACATTGATGTTTCTCTCCTTCTCTCCTCCCCTTTCTCTCTAAAAATAAATAAATAAAATCTTAAAAAAAAAAAAGACATGGTTCCTACTGCTAAGAAAATCATATATTGAAATTTGTATGCACTATACAGTAACTTGTTTGACATTGAGATAAGTTATCTCCAGTCTACCCAAATTACTCATTCTTGAAGCTAGCCCTATTGCTATCAAGTAATTTAACTTCTCTGAGGTGTATTTTCTCCTCTGTGAATACAGTTATTAAACATTACAACTTTCCAGAATTTACTTTATAGATTTTTAATTTTTATTTATTTATTTTTTAAAATGAGGTCTACTTCATAGATTTTTTAAAAGCAATATATAGACATCAAGCAAAATTGTTAGTAGTACAACAAATAACAAAGACCAAGAGAGGACCGATAAGGGTCCTCTTAAGGGAATGATTAATTTACCAACTATCACTTTAGCTATGTTGTTCCTCCATGTAAAAACATTTGATATCATCAATTCTCTAAAAAATAAGCTCTTGAAATGTACTGAAACCTTCTACAATTTTAGCTCAATTACCCATCCCAAGGAAATGTTTTCATTTCCTATGACAGTCTCACAACTCCAAAACTCCATCTATCTAAATTCAGTCTAGAAAAATTGATTGCTCAGAGTGATCTGCAGTTCTGTGGCTACTTTCTTTCTGCTTCCCTGCTTAGTAGCTGGAAAGTTCACTGACCCTGAAGGCTCAAATCAAATTGCCAATTCCATGACCAAACTTCAAGCTTAAGTTATCTTTCCCCAACTCTGATCTTCTACTATCAGTTTTTTGACAATGTATAGTTCACTATTATAGTATTTTCTCTATGTTACCATTAAAAAATCAAACTGTTATTTAACTTATCCCTAATATTATAATGATCTAGTACGGTACTGTCAGATAGAACACTCTGCAATGATGGAAACATTCTACACCTGTGCTAATCGATAGGGTAGATACTAGGTACACATGGGTATTAAATTGCTGAAATGTAGCTAAGAAGACTGAGAAATTCAACACTTAATTTAATTACTTTAAGTGTACATTAGTCATAAGTGGCTACCCTTTCTGTACATATCAGACCTAGTACAACCTGATCTTTTCCCAGCTCAACTTCACTGAGAATTTGCTATCTAGCACTTGCAACTGCAGACCAATCCTTTTCTCAAACTCTTCCCTTCCTTAGTTTCCCAGCTATTTTCTCTCTATTCTCTTCTTTCCTCTCTCTGCTTGACTCCCTTCCCTTTCTGCCCCTTAAAATAGTTATTCCCAAAGGCTGCATTCTAGAATACCTTTGTCCTCATTCAGCATGCTTTTCCCTAGATGACCCCATTGACTTGATTTTTAAATGGGCTCTATTCAATGAAAATTACCCAAATTAATTTCCCATCTCTTCCGAGCTCTAACCCCTTCTTACTCCATCCCCATCACCTTCCTGGTGCACTCATTCTTCTTACCCCAGATCAAATATCACATCCTTGCTAAGGGCTTTTCTGACTTCCCAAGTTAAGTATACCAAAGGGATACTACTATATCTTCACCTAACACAGAACTATTCCATCTAATTGTCACTACATCCTTCTATCAGACGGAACTACAAGGAAGAGTCCACATAGCTCTGTGTATTTCTAAGAGCACTGACCCTGCATCTCTGTCTTCCTGAGACTAAGGAGATGGAAAAACCATTCACTCACCTTTCCCCCAAACCTCAAAACTTACAGCCTAGACACCAGCCTGCCTAACAGACCTGCAAGGACCACACGTGGCTCTTCTCTTTGCCTAGAAAACTACCTTCACAGTTCTGCTCAAAAATCACTTCATCAGAAGACTTCCATGATATTCCTAAAAAAAAAAACAGCAACACCCATCCCCTCTTCCAGTACTCTTTATTCTCACCTTACTTTATTTTTCATCACAACAGTCATCACATAATACAGTATATCATTATGGGGGGTTTTGGGTCCTTGTCCATTAGAATGTTAGTTCTACTGGAGCAGGAACTTCATCTACTTTGTTCTCTTTTGTATTGCTTAAAACTATACATGGTAGACATTCAACAAATACTAAATGAATGAAAAACGTATAAATGAAAAAAGGTTTAATCATTATTATAAACATGTAGTTTGTTAAGTTCCTCTGTATAGTAAATGAATTAGTTTAAATTCTCATGGCAAAAAACGAGTCTTGCTCATCTTCATGCTTTACAAAATTTATCATTCTGTACACTTAACATAGAGAAAGAAAGAACTAATATGGACTACAATCATGAAATCTGATCTAAGTCTAACTCTACAATATTCCTTGCGCAAGTCTGAATAAACATCTTGAATTTAATTCTTATTTATTCATGAAATCTGTCCTAAAATTCTGTTATATTAAAAATTCAACCTAGAAAAGCACCTCAACGCTAAGAATATTCTTAGTTGTACTTAAAGCATACTCATATTTTCTTCAACTATCAGTCTTGGTCATCATCTGCCCAAATTCCATATTTGGTAATTCTTCCATCCTTTTTCTTAAATAATTCTGTTCTTTACAAATAACATTGTTACAGATTCACCACCAATTTTTAGTAATGGAACATAAGTTACATTTGTCCAATTCTGGTGATCTCTTGCCAGGGTTATATCAACCTCCTTCATCGAGGTCTTCATATACAAGGAAAGTTCAAAATCAATCAATGCCAATTGTAACTAATGTCACGCATCTGGTGAGACTACCAGTGAAGTGTGTGGTTATAAAATCAGAAAAGAAATTATTATCTACTAAAAGAAATTAAACTCATAACCTTGGCCTTTGACTTTATTAACATTCTCCTCTATATCTGACCTAACCATTCATAGTTACTCAAAAAGGTTACAAATTAATGGCACAATAGAAACCATGTTATCATCAATCGTGCTAGGTTAGATATGAAACTGGTTATATGAGATAGCTCATGCATATAAATATTTCCATGGGTGATGCATACTCTTATGACCTGTTTAAATAATTTTGGTTTTCAGTCTGAAAATCAAACTTGGAATTTCAGTTTAGCCAATTCTTCACACAGACGCATAAGCCTACATCATGACCAGGATCTAAATTAAGACATAAGGGCCAGTACAGCATAGGAAATATTTGGTAATAACTATTGTAACAACTATGTATGGTGCCAGGTGGGTGCTAGACTTATCAGGGTATCACTTCATAAGTTATATAAATGTCTAACCACTACACTGTACACCCAAAACTAATATAATATTGAATGTCACCTGTAATTGAAAGACAGTTTAAAAGAACTGCATATAAATACCTTCCTTCTATAGTTCCACTGTATTTCTAACATATGGCTGATTATATATTATGTTGTTCAGTATCAAGCCACAGACAAGACGGCTAATAATAGTATAGAAACATCAACCTCCGAGACTCATAATATCTACCACACATAAAAATTCAGTTAGCAACTGTTCTTCACATTTCAGCAACTACTTGGTGCCTAAATGCCAAAATATTCACCCCAGAGAGAAAAGTCAAAATTAGTTTCAAGAGAACAAAGCTTGGGTTAAATAAAATAAATCATGTATTACATACTTTCAGAGTATATATTAGTTAATGCACATAAAAATTTTAAGGATGCTTTAAAAAACTAGGTATTATATAGATTAGTTTGTAATAGAAACACATTAGCCTTTATAGTTAATAAGACTAATAGAATTAGAGCATCTGTACTGAAATCCTAACATAGCCTACTGACTAGCTATGTGATCTTAGGTAAATTACTAACCTCTTCAGAACCTCAGCTTCTTCACTTCTAAAAAGAGAGTAGTATATATTATATACTTCACATTATCATGGAAAGGATAAATGAGAAAATGTGGGAGACATCAAGCCAAGGTCAGGACTCACAATAAGTGTGCAAAAAATTTTTTTCTCTCTCACACAAATATAGTAACCCAAACATGGAAAGTGCAGATTCTAGAAATCTAGGGGAAAAAGCAAAATCCAGAAGAGACATATTTTCTAGTCTGCTACTACTACTACCCTACAGACTTAAACTACTTTTTACCTAGATTGTACAACTGCATGCTAACTTTTTCCCTGGGCTAACTTTCTCAATTTCTATGGTTCTCAACCTCAGTTCCATATGGACATCACTCAAGAGACTTTAAAAAGTATTGATATCTGCATCTCAGCCTCTAAGATTCTAATTCAGTTTGTTAATATAGTACCATAGCCTGAGCACTAGAATTTTTCAAAACACCTCAGACAATGTCAATATTCAGTTGGTTCCCCCCTCACAATATTCCATAATTCTGCCAAGATGATTTTCCTAAGCTACAACTCTGAACAGGTTATTTCTCTGCTAAAAAAGTTAAAATAAAAATAAATCAATGGTTTGACATTACCTTAAGATCTTAAGAACAAAAACCCCAGACTGTAAAATTTGTGTAATCTGATTCTAACATAGGTGAGGTGCAGTATAGAAAAATCATTAAAGCTTGGCCTCTAGAAACAAAATGTATCCCAGTTCTTACCATTACTAGTCATGTGACCTTAAGTAATTTACTTATCTCTGTTTTCTCTCTATTAAAGGGGGGTTAATAATACTATCTCATAAGGTTATGTGAAGATTACGTGAGTCTACCTGCAAAGCACTTGGAATAGCCCCTGGTACGTAACAGAAATTTAATAAATGTTAGTTGTTACTCATTTCCTCTAGCCTTATTTTCTACTAATTCCCCTAAAGCAGCAAAGAATATTGCCTGTGAGACCTAAAACCTGCTCTGAACATAATGTAGTAAGAAACCTACCAAGGTATTATGTGACTCAGATGTATACTCAATGAAGGTAGGTTAGTTTGCTAAACTCAATAAATGTTTGACCAAAATTAAAGTTGATGTGTATGTGTGCATCTATGTATACAGATACATTAATATAAATTCATATACCTATTCACATTTACATAAAAATTCATTCCCTCCCCCAGGCTCTTTTTTGTTCCATTGCTGCTACTTGCGCTATACTCAGTTTAAAGTGATTTCTAAAATCATAAGCTAATGAAAACCTACTAAGGTGATGTGAAGTCTAAATAAAAATCCTTCGTTGCTCTATTCTCACCAGCTAATTGGCACATGAAGATTTTCTCTAACTTTTAATAAAATTTATCTTTATGTATCTCCAACATGCTAAATCCTTTGCATAAAACCACTTTCTTACATTTATGGGACTCCCATTTTTTGAAAAAGTAGGAATAAATTTATTTTAAGATTCTTAATGAGTATTATTTTAATTAAGAGTTAAATGTAGAGCTATGAGAGTCTTGGCTTTCATTATATTCTGCTTGCAAAATGCAACTACATGTCTTAAAAATGAGAAACAGCAAGTGATAATGCTTATGAAAAATCTTTAATCCCTACTTTAAAAATCTGAATGATTGCATATATGGATATTAAAAGAAATAATAAATCATTAAAACCAGTTTTCCTCCTGAAGTCTAGTTTAGCAAAACAAATAGCTTTCTAATGGGTAAATGACATAATCTATTCACTTGGGAGCTAGTTATCTTAATAGTTCTACTTTTGATCCTTAAGTTGTGGGCTTGTCAGAGCAGGCAAAGATCTATCTTATATTAATAAACTGTGCAATACAGCTACTATTCTTTTGAATCTTTGGTACATTTTCAGCTATCACCTTACCCATTTTAAATGCAGGGAAGACAAAGCCAAAAAGAAAGTAATCAATTTCTTTTGCAAATGAGAACTGAGTTCCTTATTAGTGAAATAACTAACACCCTTCCTAAACCCATGCCTAGTGGCGGATGGGAAGCAACCTTAGAGCAGAAGAGTGTATAGTACCACAGATGGAGGAAAAGTAAGCGGGTTGAAGTGTAAGAAGGGGGATTGGGTGCCATTTTTCTGTTCTATTTCTCTTTGTAATCCTGGACAGATCATTGTTCATCCTGCCATTACCACCAGGCAAAAAATAACTGAAAACCAACCAGAGGCACTAAACACAGCTCTAAAGACTTCTGTTTTTAAACTGTGCCCATGTGCAGTCTCAGTGTGCAAGTAAGTGCAGGAGAAAACACTGACCACTACCTTGCACTGCTCTTTCCCCAAAATCAGCTACGTGATTACAACTAAGGGGGCAGCTGGTGGAAAAGAACTATGGCCCAGAGTACAAATACAAAAACGTTCTGTAGGAAACAGAACATACGAGTGGAAAAGGCAAATGAGGAATGATGAAGCAACAATTTTAACAAGAGAGTCTCCATCCTAACACATGTATTATGCCCTAGAGTAAACAAGTGTCTCTGTGACCTTATCTTTCTATCCAGGACAGTATGAAACAAGGCAGTTAATATTCCCAGGAGAGTTTTATTTCCAAGAAAGTATAACCTCATAAACAAATAATTAACGTTCTAAGTAGACCAAGGATTGTGAGTGAAAACAACCTGAAAAATCTCAGAAGAAGCAAAAATTAGTGAACCAAACTTATTTAAAAAACCTTAAAATAACCATAATAAATATATTCAAAAGATATGGGATAATATTATTTTTTTAAAAAGCATAACAAAGCAATCATAAAGAAAATAGCTAGAAATACTGGGTATAAAAATATTATGGTAAAATAAAGTATACAGGAGACTTGAACAGAAAAAAGATACAATAATAAATTAGTGAGCTGAAACAGTAATAAATACAACAAGAAAGTATAAAGGGAAAAAAAGGTGAAAAAAATGAGATAGAAACAAAAATGCCACATTCACATAATAAAAGACCCCCCAAATAAGATACAATGGATTTTTAAAATAAATATATTAAATAAATTTAAAACCTATTCAAAATGGGTAAATTTCTAGAAAAACATGAAAAGATGTAGACTCCCCCAACTCTCACCTATGGATACACATACACAAAACCACAGGCTCAGTTGCATAGAAATTAAAAAGAAAGAAAAACAATTATTTGTATATGATATGAATGAGACAAAATATTTAAACCTAAAAACAAAGTAAGTTGGAATGCAAGAGACACCTGTTAAATGTCAACAAGAAAAAAGAAACAAAACAAAAACAAAATAAAAAAAAACTCCTTGAAGGTACAGATCAGGTTTTAAGGGTGAGTAAAATTATGAAATAGGCAAATTTTATCTTGGTTATCACTCCCTCATTCCACACCTCTGTCCCTCATCACCTTCTGGGTCTCTTCTTATCAGGTAGCTCTCAATGATTTTTCCTTAAATGTTAGCTCCTGAAAGTTTAAACAAGCAATTCTCAAACTTTGGGGTCTCCAGATTTCTTTATATTCCTACAAATTCCTAAGACTCCAAAGATATGTTGTTTATGTGGATTGTATCTATTGATATTTGCTGTACTAGAAATTAAAAGTGAGAAATTCATTATCTCAACTAGGTGAGCAAGGTTAACATCAATGGTGGTAAGTCATGTTGATAGTATACAAGGTCTGTCCAGAAGGTATCCAACCATGTAATATGAAAACTAGAGACACTTACTGAAGAAGATACAAGATACAAGAAACACTGCATACAAGACAATGACACCTCAGTCCCCTATACAGTAGGCACCTTGGGACCTCACACAGTTCCCCCAGTTGCCATCAGCTGTCCCATCGTATTTTCATGAATCTCATCAATGTCTGAAATCTCTTCCCTTTCAAAGGTGATTTTAATTTTGGGAAAAGCCAGATGTTGCAGGTTGCCAAATATGGGCTGTAGTAGGGCTGAGTTACCTGGGTGATCAGATGTTTCACCAAAGAACTCTGCAGAGATGTGATGCATGAGTGGGCGCATTTTGTGATGAAGCTGCCAATCACCAGGTGCCCATAGCTGTTGCCTTCCGAATCATCCAAATAATTTCCACAGAGGAATGTTCAAGCTTAACAGCAAAATATGATGAAGATTCATTGCTTTACTCAGTCACTTTGAATGGAACGGCCACACAGCACACATGTTCACTCAACAATGTCTACCACCCCCACTGAGTAGTACAGTGAAATCATCATTGCTCACTCATGCTCAATCCAGTCCACCCTCCTTGGCTTCCAGGTTACACACAGATGTCACATAAACCATTCTTTTTTCTTTTAATTTATTGTTTTTTAAGATTTTATTTATATATCTTTAGAGGGGAAGGGAAGGAGAGAGGGAGAGAAACATCAATGTATGGTTGCCTCTCGTGAGTCCCCTGCTGGGAACTGGCCTGCAACCCAGGCATGTGCCCTGACTGGGAACTGAACTGCAATCGTGTGGTTTGCAGGCCCACGCTCAATCCACTGAGCCACACCAGCCAAGGCATAAACAATTCTTGTTATATTAACAATAGCTGGACTTTTTCTGGACAGCCCTCAGGATATCCTTGACAATGTGATAAAATGGCATTTACCTTTCTGGTTTCCTAAAAAAAACCTATGAGTCCAATGTAATCATGAGAAAAACATCAAACAAATCCCAACTGAGGAATATTGGGCAAAATATCAGATCACTACTTCTCATCACTATCAAGGTCATCAGAAGACAAGTAGAGTCTGAGAAACTAGCACAGTCAAAAGGACTTTAAGGAAGCATGTGAACTAAATGCAATGTTCTATCCTAGATGGGATACTAGAACAGAAAAATAATATTAAGTAACAACTAAGACACCTGAATCAAGTATAAACTTCAGTTAATAATGTATCAATATGGATTCATTAATTATATCAAATGTAGGATACTAATGTGCTAATAAAAGAAAAACCTGGGGACAAGGTATTCAGCAACTGTGTAACTATGTTCACAATTTTTCTGTATAGCAGGTCTTGGAATAGTGTGGTTGGTTCAATATTATATGTTGATGAGCTGCCACAGAACTTAATTCTTGTTTGTATTAATTAGCCTACAGTAATATTGGTTTTGTCATTTTGTTTAAAGCGACAGAACCTATCAACAATGTGTAAGAATTTACTGTAAGCCTAAAACTATTCTAAAAAATTAAGTTTATTATAATAAAAACAAGAATACACAAGCACACACTCCATTATTCAGAACAATGATATCACATCTCATATAGTCTCTGAAAAAGCGCACTATACACTCATGAGAGAATGAGAAAAAAAGGCAACTAATATCAAATGCCATTATATTACTACCAAAATAATTTTGACCTCACAGATTCTATGAAGGATGCTTAAGGAGTTCCATAGTCCTGGGAACAGAATTTGAGAAGATCTCCAAGCATAATAAAAATAGAAAAGATTTCTGGCTTGCAATTCTGCTGATATACTGTGTAGAGATGGTTAGATATTGGTTAGATACTGGTGTAGAGATTGGTTAGATATTGGTTAGATATTTCACTTTTTAAAATCTAACCCTTGCCCTGGCTGATGTGGCTCAGTGGATTCAGCACTGGCCTGCAAACCAAGGGATTGCCGGTTCAATCCCTTGCCTGTGAGGTCACATGCCTGGGTTACAGGCCAAGTCTCCAGTAGGGGACGCAAGAAGCAACCACACATTGATGTTTCTCTCCCCACCTTAAAAAAAAAAAGCCAACTAACTCTTTTTCCAACCCAGTTTTCAAAACTTATTAAAGAGTCCCATCATATACCAGTAATTTTTTTACCTTATTCAAGCCTCTACTAAGAACAAGAACAACCTCTAGTAAGTCCAAAAAAATGACAATATAAGATAGAATTTAGATACCCTATAAGCCCAGAGTAACCATGAGAAAAATAATGAGAAATACTGAGAAATATTTTCCCACTTGGGTAGTTCAAACATTACAAATATTGCAATACTGTTAACTTGTAACTTCTAGAAGTTAATATAAATATAAAGCACACCTATCAAATCCTTTTATCCTTTTGGTAAATGTCTCCCTTTAGTAAAAGGTTCAATAAAGTTGCAAAATGGCAGAAAATCAAATATCTAAGAAAATGTAGCTTGGCTGGTTTGCTTGCTTTAAGATAGAGACTAGTCAGTCATTCTCTCTGGCTCCCACTTATCTAAACCAGTTAGGGTATTATTTGATAGCCCTCGTGATTTAATAAATCCAGGCAATGTTAATCACTGGTTTCTATTATCACAAATAGACTGACTAATTGTATGCCTCTTCATGATAACAGACAACACCATCAATGAAGTTGAATCTGAATATGAGCAAGCCTCTAAATCTAATAACCAATTTGCAAGAAATATAAGTGACCAAAGAACACATTAAACAATCACTATAGGGAAAAATCCAAATTGTGAGAAACTCTATAGGACAAACTACTTTATTTCTTCAATATAATGAAAAGAAAATTTAAAAATTGAAAATTACTGTCCTGGCTTGCAGGCCAGGTCCCCAGTTGGAGGCATGCAAAAGGCAACTGAATGCTATTTCTCTCCTTCCCTTCCCCTCTCTCTAAAAATAAATAAATAGAATATTTTTTTTAAATTGAAACTGACAGATGGATAGGAGACTTAAAAGATTATAAAAGGCTTAAGTAACTTATCAACCACATTGAACATAAAGATTTTTAAAAAAATTTGTGAAGCCATCTGGGAAGTTTAAGCATTGATTAATTGTTTAATTATATTAAAAATACTAATTTTTAGAATAATAATGGTATTTATGGTTAAGAAAAGTTTATATTTTAGAGATGTATACTGAAATACTAATGAATGAAATGATTTACAAGGGACTGGTTCAAAAAATATGGAGTGGAAAGATGGACATATAAATGAAACAAGACTGACCCAGGTTGATAATTATTCAAGATGGGTGATGGGTATATGAGGCTTCGTTATATGACTTCATCCTTTTGGACTATACTTGAAATTTTTCATAATAAAAAGTTTAAGAAAGATAACTTCCATTAACATTCTTGAATGTGTGATTAATATAAATTGTTGTAAGTAGCATGGAACTACTGGGAAGATGAAGCTATTTCAATATAAGAGAAAATGAGTAAGTAGGAAATAAATTGATGACTAAAATTTTTAGTTATTGTATTATTTTATATAAGAAGATCTCTGCAACCTAAGAATTATATAATTTAGGATCCCATTTCTAACTGAAAACTCTCCAGGTGAGATGCCCCACCAGACCAAAGATTTTAGATTATCCGGCAACAGGACCCACTTCACTACACTGCAAAGCACAAGGGGTTAGCACTGCAACTATAACAGGCAGAATAACAGCCTCCCAAAGATATCCACATCCTACATCCCTTGATCTATGAATGTTATTTTACATGATACAAGGGACTCTGCAGGTGTGATTAAAGTGAAGGATCTTGGGATAGAGCAGTTATCTTGCATTATCTGAGCAGGCCCAACAAATCACAAGAGCCCTTTTAAGAGGTAAGCAAGACAGTCAAAGTGAGTAGTAGGAGATGTGTTGACAAAAAGCCAGTGATTTAAGTGATGTGAGCCAGGGACCGTGAGCCAATGAGTGACAGCAACCTCTAGACACTGATAAAAGCAAGGTAATGACGTCTCTCTTTCCCTCAGAGCCTCCAGGCTGCTCCTGATACCTACAAATGACGAATAGTAAATTTGTGTTGTATTAACCAATGAACTTGTGGTAACTTGTTACAGCAGCAGTAGGAAATCAGCACAATGACCAACAGTAAAATTAACAAAGAAACCTCTTTAAGTTCCGGTATAATGATTTTATCTGCCTTTTGGACACTGAATTATACCTACAAGTACATGTGTTCATGGCAAGCATAGACAACCAGCTGTAAGAGAATACTGTAGGTGGAATTCTTACATTAGGCAGATCATCTAACTAAATAATCTCTAAATTTCGCACAAAACCTAAAGAGGAAAAGTAGCCACAGGACTGAGAGGTTTGCAAAGGCTCTGCTGGTAGCATAATCATTGTTAAACACGAAGAAAAGCAAACAGGCCTCTATTGGGGCAATCCTGAAGTATTTAAAATTAGCCAAACACTTAGCAGGCAGATCTCAAAAAAATTCAAATACTAGATGAAACTATGCACCAGATTTGGTAATCCTCAAATTTTGACTAAGGCCCATTTATTATAGATGAGACAAGAGAATGCACAGCTCTTTTGCATCCATTCCCATTGTACAATAATACTTTGGGAAGATTGGTAATTGGTATATGGATAACATAATTGACCTAAATGCATACGTATCTTATGCGCCAGTTATTAGAAAACTGTACAGCAAAAATACTGTCATTACAAATATGCTGAGTAAAACATATAATATACTAAATCAATAATAATAATGATGAAGCTAAATTAACAGTATTATAACAAAAATAGCAGCATTTAAAAACTGTGACCCACTCAATACTTCATGTTATTCCCACAGGCAATTCCATTAATTTTCATGGCCCTATACAATTGTATAATATTACATATTAGTCACACTTCTTAGGGTATTTTTATTTCTCAATTTACTCATACCAATTTTACTTTATGAGCACCAAATCACAATAATTATGGAACACCTTAGTAAGTATGTAAAAATCAAACTTTCAGAAAGCTGGATTATCTCTAGGCCCACCAGAAGACAATGATTTACTACATTATGGGAATTACTGAACTAAATCATCTTTGCAGTTCCTTACACTTCAGAAAGGCTTTGATTAAAAGTACCCAATTTAAATTACAATCTCAAGAAAGATTTTAAAAGACATGGTGACTTTCCTTAAGGTAAGGTACATATTCAATTTTTTTCAATCTGAAAGGATATTTCAGTTTAATCTACCTCAATTATTTAATAGAAATTTGAACCCTATATTTTAAGTATTTCTTACTGGTTTATTTCTAAAGTTATATAAATTATGGACTTTTACAAAATGTTTTAAGACATATTAAATGTAAAATTGTATTCTAAAGTGTATTTTGTACCACATATAGAGAAAGTCAATCCACATTTTTCAGTATATACCACCTAAGACTAACAACACTACCACAAAAATAGAACTACAGGCAACTGGAATAATGAATGAACAAATAAATTGTTTAAAAAATAGAAAAAGTAATCTTAGGTGGAAGAAGAAAATTAAATGGACACTAAAGTCAGACTGAGTCCAAACTTTCACAACTCCACACCAAAACTAGATAATAGTATCTTAATTAATAAATGACTTTATCTCTCCTCTGAATCATTTTATATCCTGCTTCATTCTCTCCAGCTCCCAACCCAACCACATAAAAATATCTGATGGCATACCATTGCCTACAGAGCCATGGTCAAAATTCCTAGTCTGGCACTCTAAGCTTTCCATAAGTTTGGTCTCTACCTGCCACATTGATCATTATTTCTGTGAACACCACTCCCTTCTAATCTATCTTAGTTAATTTTTCTACTCATTTCCCCCTGAATAAACTATGGGCAATTAGTTACCAATTTAGCCTTGCCTCCTGCTATTCTCCCTTCCTAGAATGCTCTTTGTGTTCATTTTCAAACATATGATCCATACCACCTGTGCTATTAAGTTTCTGTTCTTCTTAAGAAAGCTTCTCTAACTACCCCAGTGCATAGCCATGGCCTAATTTTTCCAGTTGGTGAGCTATCCTTTGTGTTCCTCACTTAACACTTAGTAAATGCTGTTATTGCCTTATCTATCTGTACCACTATCTAGTCTTCCCCCAAATTAACATGATTCAAAAAGACCACACTGTGTATCTCTCAGCATCCCCTTTACTTGTCACAGTACTTAGCACAAAGAATCCATTCAAAAAAAAGAAGTTTACTAATGATATTTTTAAAACCAGTACATGCAATCAGATTTTTAAAAAACACTGCCACCTCATACTGACACGCTGCTTTTTATTTTCAAAGAAATTGCTTGCTTCACTGGATCATACTGTCCCTATCAAGTAGGCAGGGTGAGTATCCTTGCCTATATATTTTTTATTGAAATAGAATATTTGCCTCAATATTTTACCCAGAAAAACTGAGAATCAGAGAAAATGTAAAAGCCAAAATAACTGAATAGTCTAGGGTTTTTTTCAGTGTGTTCTATTGCCTCTCCTGCTTTCTAACTATTTCTCTTTTTGAAGAGAAGTGTTCATATTAGTACTTATGTTAACAGTAACAGTAGTAGATTTTATTTATTGAATATTTACAATGTGCCCAGGTTTGTAATAGGCATTTTATATATAATATATTACCTCAAAACTCAAAACAACTTGAACACAGACATTACTATTTATCTTGATTTCATAAATGAGGAAACTAGAAACCTGGAGAACTTAATTAATTGCCCAGGTTATACAACTAAGCAACAGAGCTCAGATTTTAACACATAGCTAAATGTCTGTAGAGTCCATGTTCTTAGCCCACTTTCCCTAAATCTAAAGAGTAGCTAACTAGTTTAGGCCATGCAGTTCAGAGGTGGTAGTTCATAAATAAGTAACTCAAAAATAGACCTCAAAGATTAGTTCAAATACAGAATATTTCAATCCTTCATATTGAAATTATAGTATTCTCTCAAAAATAAGCCACAATATATCACAGAAGAAATTTAATGAACAAGTAGAAAAAAACTGCTCTTACTGCTTTTTAAGTAACTTGATCCAACTTCTCAGTATCAACAGAATTTAGAAAAACTTTATTAATACAGTGCAAGTATTCTGGTATAGAATTTAATGCTATCTACTTGGATATTTATTTTAAAAGGTAACAATAAATTTTAAGCACTTCTATTCAGAAAGACAGGTACTTAGTTGATACCTTGGTGGCAAAGTATTCAGAGACAGACAGACAAGACAGTTCTACCACGTAAGCTGTGAGCTCTTCGGAGATGATAAACCCCTCTAAGGCCTATTTCCCTATCTATATAAATGAGGATACACAAATATCTACCTTTAATGGCTGTTATGAGGATAGTCTGACAAAGTATTGACTTAGAATATAGCAATTATTATTACTAGTATTTTTATTATCACTAAAAGTTTTATAATATTTCAACTAAAAGAAGTTAAAGTCTATGAGCTTTAAAAAAAGATGCTATTTATAGCACCTTTAAAAAACACATATTCTAAGACAAAACTTTAATCTTAACTTTTTTATGTAAAAGTACAGTGAAAATAACTTACCATCAGTTTTCCATTTATAACCATGATAATAACCTTCATAAATCAAGTTTATTCCATGTTCATTTTATTCTTTATAAACGTTAGCTACCATGTTGAAGTTTAACTTTTATTTTGACCACTTAAGAAACTAAAAGAAGTTTGAACCAGAAACTCAGGAAAGGTTGAGACTAGATTAATACAGAAGCAAAACTGCATTTTGCTGTCAATCATTACACTCTTTCTGCATCTGGGCCTGAACAAAGGACATTCACTAAGTTAAAATTTACAAACAACTCAGTGTAATAGTGACTCCAAATTTCATAACAATGTGAAGGATAGAAAAGTTGCCCTCCACATTATTCCAACAATATAAATTTCTCAAAGAATTTTTCACCTAACAATCATAGAGCTACCAGCTGACATTTTATACAGTTAGCACCCTTACTTTAGATAACAGTAAGGGTGCTACCTAGTTAGTTTTCTGATTTTTCTGCCCCATCTCCTCCCTCTTTTCCCTCTCCTTCCCAGCTATATAGTGTAAGACATATATGGCTATAATAGTTTGTGTTTATGTTTTTCCCCAGAACCTTCTGCCTTAGAAAAATCAAGAGGATTTCACTAAATTGAGGACATTAAATGCCTCCAAATCTCACATTATGTGAAGCTATGAGCAGGCAGAAGGAATGAAACAATTAAAATAATTAAGAATTAAGAGCAAAGAGTATATAAATCAATAATTTAATGGAACCTCTCAAAATACAACAGAATTTAAAATGAAATTATCATGGGAGAAAATTTCTTTGTACAATGACAAATCATCATTTAATCTGTCCTGCTAATGGGTTTTATTTTTTACTTATTGTATAAGGCATAATTAATCACTATTTCCACTTATTTGTTTTATTTTTAGAATATAATTCAATCATAATCATAAGGCAGCAATGTTTAAGTCTTTATACTGTCACAGAAAGAATATATGTGGCAACTGCTCTTAATTCTTTTTTTTTAATTTAATTTATTTATCTTTAGAGGGGAAGGGAAGGAGAGAGGGAGAGAAATATTAATGTATGGTTGCCTCTCATGTGTCCCCTGATAGGAACTGGCCTGCAACCCAGGCATGTGCCCTGACTGGGAATCGAACTGCGATTATTTGGTTTGCAGGCCCTTGCTCAATCCACTGAGCTATAGCAGCCAAGGCTGCTCTTAATTCTTAGTTATTTTAATTGTTTCATTCCTTCTGCCTGCTCATAGCTTCACATAATGTGAGATTTGGAGGGATTTAGTGTCCTCAATTTAGTGAAATCCTCTTGATTTTCCTAAGGCAGAAGGTTCTTGGGAAAAACATAAACACAAACTATTATAGCCATATATGTCTTACACTATATAGCTGGGAAGGAGAGGGAAAAGAGGGAGATGGGGCAGAAAAATCAGAAAACTAACTAGTTAGGTTGTGCTCCAACATGATTTAAACTATCTGTAATTTTCACATCAACAGAGGAGTGAAAGTATTATTTTAAAATACTTTCTTTAAAGTTTGTTTTAATACATTCTTAAAATAAAATCATGGCTCACATCAAACATAGCGGTAGATGATAGTACCTTATTATGCTGTATTTGAACCACTCACCGAAGCTCGGTCAGGTTCTCCATCTGCCAAGCCTGCCTCCATAGTGAAAGAAGATAGATTTATGCTTCACTTTCCATTAATGTTCCATTAGCCATTCTGTATATATGAAAATCCTAGAAAAAGAAAACCATGTGTATTAAAAGTGGTATAAAACTGTGATAAGTGGAAAATAAAGCATTAAGTATTTTAGGAGGGAGAAATTATTTTAGGCTGAGGTTACTAAGAAATCCAATAATGCAGGGAAAAAATAGATTTTGACATAAGCTTGGGGAATGATAGAGGTTTAGAGAAAAATGTTAGAAGGAAATATAAAGAGAGTAAAGAGAAATAGCAAGGTTAAAGACATGAGATTGCTCAAAATTTGAAAAGATGCTTAAATCTGCTTTTAAGTAATGAAATATTACCATTATTTGTTCATTATTACACTGGCAACTAAGGAATGTGCTAATATTAAAATTGGAGAGCACGATGGAAAACAGGTATTCTCATTCACTTTTGTGATAAATCATAACATTTTTCTGAATGACAACTTACAATACATGTGTTTTCATCCAACAATTTCAAGGCCAGGAATTATTCTACATACATATTTCTATATATGCACAAAGATATATAAATAAACACATCCAACAAAGTAATAGATATGATGGAAAAACTGAAACAACCTTAATGCCCATCATTAGGAGCTTGCTTAATCTAAATCACAGACATAAAAAACTAAAGGAACTTTTCAACCAACCCCAAACCAACAAATCAGTAGACTTCAAGTCATTTCTTAGAGTTCCAAAATCAGTTTTTTCTGTAAGTATAAAAGGCTGTACTAAGACATAAATGCTGGTGAAAATAGATTTTAATTGAGCTTTAAAGGGCCATCACTTGGTTTATTTGATATAACGAATAAAGTTAGCCCAAGCTATATGTATTGTGTGTGTGTGTGTTAATTTTTTAAAAGAGTGGGAAAGTCAGGAACTTAGAAGGTTTCTGCCCTGAACAAATCAAAGAATAAAACTGCATTAACAGATGTGGAGTACTTTGTGAGAAGACTTGAGAGAGAAGGGATGAATGTTAGGAGCTTCTTTTGGACATATACATTTGAGATATCAGACATCTGAGTAAAGATATCAAGGAAACAGCTGGGCACGCAGATGTGAGGTTGTAGAGAAGTCATGCCAGAAATATGAATTGGGAGGCAGCCTATTTAAAACCATGATACTGGATAATATCTTGGGAATCTGTATAGACAGAACAGAGGACCAAGTTCAGAGTGCAGAGGTACTTCAATATTATAAGATCAATATTTAAAGAATGAATGAAAGAATCCCAATTTCTGGTTTTCGATTTTCAGAATGACTATATATAGTTACTCTATTTAGGTAGAGACAGAATTATTCTATGTACAAAGCAAAGGCAACACACACAAACACAAAGTAAAACTTGAATTGTATCATGACTAACTTTAAAAGGGAGCAGGGAGAGGGAAAAAAATCAAATTAAGGATTAGTAGGTGAGGAGACCAAAACTCCTCACCTTTGATAATGAGGAGTTAAGAGATATTGCTATCATGTCAAGAAACGAGTTTTTAGTATTTTTTTTAAAGCCACAGACTTGAACTAAAAATATGTAACAATAAATCCTGGAAGAAGAGGGTGATTGGATGCTAAAAATACAGGGTGACCTGGCTGGTGTAGCTCAGTGGATTGAGCGCGGGCCTGCGAATCATAGGATCACAGTTCGATTCCCAGTCAGGGCATATGCCTGGGTTGCAGGGCACATGCCTGGGTTGCAGGCCAGTTCCCAGCAGGGGACATGTGAGAGGCAACCATACACTGATATTTCTCTCCCTCTCTCCTTCCCTTCCCCTCTAAAGATAAATAAATAAAATCTTTTAAAAATTTAAAAAAAATACAAGGTGGGGCAAACATAGGTTTACAGTTGTGAGTATGCAAAACACATAGTTTATTCTTGTATTATGATTTATTAATTATTGTATTATTTTCCATAAGAACAACTGTAAACCTACTTTTGCCTGACCCTGTATAAGCAAACTAATTTCCTCATCATTCAGAGGTGAAAGCCAAAAGATTTTTAAATAATAAATATGGGAATAGTAAAGTATTTTTAAAGTTAAAACAGTAACTACAAACAAACTCAATGGCAGTTGGCTCTAGGGAATAGGCTTGAAAGGAAGAAAGGCAGTTTTTTCTGCCATTTTAATTTTTAAAGCGCTGTTTGTTATTTCTATAACCAAAAAGAATGTCTAATACAATTTTTCTAAAGGAGTACACTACAACACAATCCCGAAGACTTGTTTTTTTCCCTTCAATTGCCAAGCTAAAGCTAGGCCTGCATCCTAATTTAAATATAATTACTAGTTGAATTTGAAGTTTAAAGAAGACTATGTTCCCTCTTTTTTTTTTTTTAATCAGTACTCTAGCAATTGCTGAGGAACTGGTGCCTTGCTATCTATACTTAAACTTACAAAGTTTGTAGAGAAAGTAATTTTTATAACAATTTTTCTCTATTTTGGGGCTTAGATTGTTATTTCAGTCACAGAGAAAAGGAAAGAGTATCTACTAAGCAAAGCCAACATATTTAACCCATAGGGTTGTTTAATTCTAGCAACCTTATGACAATGTATTGAATGATGGCTGCCTCTAAAGGCAGCAACAAGTCATGTAATATTAGTATACGGCTTCCTATCTCACAGGATGCTTCAAAACATGTACATTGTTCTATTAAATGCACATGTAACAAAAAACAAAAATGCTCAAAAGCAAGAGTGTTATCAATGAACACACCACAGTTCTAAACTACAACATTTATCACTGGAAACTGAATTAAATTCAATAATCTAATCTCAATGCCATTTTGACCAAAAATTAGATTGTGAATAAGTACAACTTCATTAAGCTAGTCTGAACTAATCTATAATATTTACACTAGGTCAAACCACACAGGAAAAAGTAACATAATAAGAAATTAATTATATAAATGTGACAGTTCCCAAAAAACTGGCTAACGCCAAAATCTTATTCATGAATGCTGTGAAAATAAGAAAAAACCTGATTGCTTGATTAAAGCAGTCTATCTACCCAAATGGCTTTCATCAAAATTATTGCAAAATGGTATAATACACATGCTTTCTAGAGTAGGATAGTATTTAATATTTTGGCACCTATGAATTATGTGAAGATTCCCTCTAGCCTAAAAATGTAACAACAATGATGATGCTGATAATAATGGAAGACCAAGAGTCAGGCAAAAAGCTGGACACTGATGGGCAAGGGGGAAGTGGGATAGAAATATGCAAGGCAGGTTATCCCACTGTGGCTGTACCACTTCAGGGCAATGGATGAGAAGACATCAACCAGGGAGGCAGAGAGAAGAAATAGATTGAACTAATCAATTTAACTCTTAGAAGAAGAAAAGGCATAGTAAATAAATGAACTATCATATAAAAATGAAAAAATATTCTAAATGACTCCACTTCTCTGGAGAAAATTTCTGGCAAGGTATGAAACAAATCCCATTTCCCATTATCTCTGGACCAAGCACTAATATACATTATTCATAAAATTTATGGTTTATAAATTTTAATACCTATTGTTGCTGCACATTAATTATATGTCATTCATAGAGCATAAAACGCATTCATCAAATATTTATTTAAATCTAATCATGTAAAAGACATTGCTCTAAATTCTGCACATAAATAACAATACACATCATCCCTGTCCTAGCCAAGAATAAACTGGCTAGTATACTACAATGTAATGAGACTTCGACAAAGGTATGTGCTACATGATGTTACCTACAGCAGTTCATAAGGATATTAAATCCAGAGTTCCGGACGTGGTAGAATGAGAATACCCAAGAAACAAAACAGAACAAAAAACACAAACAACCCAGTAGCAACCAGATCCCAGAACCCAGTCTATAGTCTCTAAATATCACTTCTCATTAAAAGACACCAGGGCTTCTTGGAGAAACAGCATATACCAAGGTCTAAAAAACCAAATGTCCAAGCTCAGCACAGAGTAGCTTACATATCTAAGCAGAAAAGTTATAGAAGACTCCTGAAGTCATATAATAAACTCAGGAGTCAACTTGAAGAGGATTCTAAAAGCCAAAGATGGAGAAAATTTGTATCTATAAAAGGCAGTTCAAAATCAAAGAGCTAGTCATCATTTCAAAAAAAATGGAAACAAAGCAAATTAAACCTAAGAGTTAAAAATTAGATCTTTGAAAAAAAAATAAAACTAACAAATGCCAGATAAGACTAAGAAAGGGAAATAAAAGAAAAAACAGAAACAAATATTATGACTGATAAAGAAGACATCACAATAATATCTCCAAACTTTTAAAATATCGTAAAAGGAAATTATAAATACTATACCAGTAAGTATGAAAATGTCTAAAAAACTAACAAATTCCTAGAACAATCCAACTTACTGAAAAGTCCACAAGAAGAAAAAGAAAATCAAAACAGCCCTATTAAATCCGTAATAATGAAACTTCTCAACAAAGAAAATTCCCATTGCAGATAACTTGTGAATTTTACCTAACACTGGGGTGTGGAAGGGACTAAAATCTTACAAAACAATTTTGTTAAAAGCAAAGTAGTGTTCCTTGATAAGGCCCACATAAACCTGGTTTAAAAGTAGACAAGATTACGAAGACAGGAAAATTATGACTCAAGACATGGATATCAAAATCCTAAACAGACAGCTGGGGGGGGGGGAAAAGCGGGGAGAAGGGTTTTCAGGAACTACTTACTATAAAGCACACACGGACAAAACCAAGGGGGAGGGTGGAAGAAAGGGAGGGAGGTGGGTTTGGAAGGGGTGGAGGGGAGTGGTGGGGAGAAAATACAAACTGTAATTAAACAATAATAAAATAATTTAAATAAAAATAATTCTTTTAAATCCTAAACAGAGTATCTGAAAACCATAACTACAGATATACATACATATACATATACACATACCAATATTTGAAAAAATACATTTACAATTATACCTAGATGTATATTCAAAATGTTTATAGCAATATTATTTGTAATAGCCAGAATCCAGAGGAGGGCATATCCATCAACAATAGAAGACACAAACTCGGTAAATTCAAACAATGGAATATGATACAGCAAAAGAAAATGACAATTATACGGATTGCTCTCACCAACAAAATATTGTCTTACAACAGTATGTATGATATATAATACAATTTACACACAGTTCAAAAATAAGACAAATTAATGAATGGCACAGAAATCCAGATAATGTTTTCTGCAAGAAGAAACTGGACAGGGCAATGATTAGGATGAGAAACAAAGGGTTTCTGAATGCTTTCAGTGCTCCATTTCTTCACCTAGTCAGCGTTATCACAAGGGTTGGCCTTAGACAATACAATGAACTCTACAGTTATTGTATATATGTAAAAAAGTCCTTTCTTTACAATAAAAAATTTGTGCTTTCTTTATAATATAGATATTAATAATTCTGGCCCTGTCAGGTGTAGCTCAGTGGACTGAGCGTGGGCTGCAAACCAAAGAGTCGCCAGTTCAATTCCCAGTCAGGGCACATGCCTGGGTTGCAGGCTAAGTCCCCCCATTGGGGGCCACATGAGAGGCAACCCACACACCGATGTTTCTCTCCCTTTCTCCCACCCTTCCTCTTTCTCTCTAAAAAAATAAACAAAATTTAAAAAAGAAATGAATAATTCTAAAGCAAAAACCATTTAAATAAGAGATAGGTGCAGAACAGAAATAAAATTCCTTTTAGAGTTCTCAAACTCTAAATTTCTGATAAAATCAATAGCCCACTAAATCTAATATAATACGCCATAATATATTAGACGACAGTTTACCATTCTTATAGCACAGTGAGTTGATGTCCTAATTCTATTTATCAGATACATGTAGAAACACTTTTTAAATACAATTGTCTTACTCTGCAACAGTTCAAGTGCTTGAGTACAACACAATTTGGATCGTCTTCATACCTAACTCTACCGCAGAAACGAAGAGTAAGGTGACAACATAAAAGCAGGCAATATGAAAAAAAGCTTAAAGGTTAATAAAATCATTTCTACACTCTCTGGAATATTTCTGTAAATAATTATAGCTTTAAAATTTCAGGTGCGGTCTTGAAAATATTTTATGCTAATTACCTAATATAGATGAAATTTTAATTATAAAGTTAATAGTGCTTTATCAAATATCTATGACAAATATTAAACATAAATATCATTTATTTATTAATATATTCACTTATATTCTTCCATCACATGGTACTTACACTAATTGTTTTAAGAATGGTAATTACTATTTTTATAATTGTATATATGACACAGACAGGTCATAGTTGGTCAGGTAGATGACAATGGTAAATTTCTAATACTTGGCTTCAAGAACCTAAAAAAATAAAGATGACATACCAGGGCTTATTAGCTTAATAAAAACTACCAAAAACATGAATCACAGTTTTCCCTCTCACTTACCTCCCACACACCACCCTGTGAAACATTTCAAAGAAAACAACTTTAAACAAAAGGCTACAAGACAGAAAATAGGGATAATTTAATTGTTTTGGAAAGCTTTGTTAAGAACTTTTTGGCATAAACAGATATTCCAAATATTTTTAAATGAAAAAAATAACTTGAAAAACACATACTAACATCATAGTAGTTCTAAAAAGTAACAGACAAGAACAAATGAACTCCATTTCTTCTCTGGTGAAGAGTTGTTTCCTTCTCTGTGCACACAAAGTGCATCTAGTACCAAACTGAAACACTGTATTTCTAACTTTATCTACCCACCTGCCTCCACCATTTAGATCCAAAGCTCCATGATGATACTTCATACCAATTACCAAGTGCCTGATATGTGCCAAGATGGAGAACCAAAGTGCACAAAACACATGGTCCATGACATCATGGACTTTACATGAGATCATGGCAAGCTTCTCATACAAAGTGATGTTTTAAGTTGGGACCTAAAGAATAAGTGACATCTAAACAAAGAATGGAAAGAGCCCTGGCCAGGTAGCTATTTGGCTGGAGCATCATCCCATATAGCAAAAGGCTGCAGGTTCAATTCCCAGTCAGGGCACATACTAATGTTGTGGGTTCAATCTGGTCAGGAGGCAACTGGTCACTGTTTCTCACATTGTCTCTCTCTCTCTCTCCCCTCCCCCTCTAAAAATCAATAAACATATCCGCAAGTGAAGATTTGAAAAGAATTAAAAAAAAAAGAATGTCAAGAAATACATTCCAAGTAGAGAATATGCATAACCTAATGCAAAAAGCCACCCCTATATTCTGTATTTCCAGTAGCGTTGCACATTGCATAGTAGATATTCTCTATCTCTATCTCTATCTACTATTTCTATCACATTAGTGATAACAAGGTAGTGGGGAAGGAAATGTGAGCTGATGAAAGAATGGAAAAGAAAAAATCAGTGTACATAAAATAGCCTTATTTCACCCAAATTTGTGTATTTTGAATTTGACAATTCACATTTCAATGTGCTATTTTATTAGACCTTTTAAAGAAATTAAACAAACTACTGGTAAAGGTCCATTCCGTAGCCACTTTTCTTAGCCATAGTCAGGTAACGTGAAACAGAAGCAATTAGAGAATGTAAATCTTGACATTCTTCTACTCTAAAAGAACAAATTTTTTTGAAAAATATCACTTTACTTAACTGATATTTTCTTCCTAAACTCATTTCTTATACTTTAAGAATCCAAGTGATCAGCACTTAACACAGTGCGAATAATAATATCCTTAACTATTCATGAAAGACACCTTGGGTTTTTACAGTAGCCAAAAAAATGAATTCCTAATTATACAAACATGTGTGACTGCAAAGGAATGTAAATAACAAGACTAATGTCTTTGCCTACCCAAACAAGTGCATTAAAAAGTGGTGTGTGATACTCTAATTTCTCTTCAGATCACATAAATCTTCCGTCTTTTAAAAAGTGGTATGTGGCAGTATCTGGGCTAGATGGCAGCATAGGTAAACACACATCACCTCCTCCCACATAAAAATTACAACTAAAGTACAGAACAACCATCATTCAGAACTGCCTGAAACCTGGCTGAATGGAAGTCCTACAACCAGAGAAATAAAGAAGTCACATCGAGATTAGGAGGAGGGGCAGAGACACAGAACAAGCTGGTCTCATCACACAGGTGATGGATAAAGATTGGGAGGGATATCTCACTGGCTGCAGAGATCCCTCCTTAAGAGTGGAGGGGCCAAAGTCCCAAGCAGGACTTGGGACTAAATATTTTGGTGCCAGGAAGAAAAGTCCCCAAAACCTGAGGCTGTAAAAACCAGTAGAGATTGAGACTGAGGGAGACCAAGGGCTGCTAGTAAGTCCCAGATTACTCCTCTTAAAGGGCACACATACGGACTTAGACTCACTCCCTCTGAGCTCCAGCACTGGGGCAGCAGCTTGAAAGGCACTAGAAACATACAGGGAGGAACCAAATTGTCTGTTTTCAGGGGAAGAGCGGGAAGGGCAGCTTTCTCCCAGAAAGAAGTGCTGGCAGAGGCCACTGTTCCTTGGTGAGCTTCCCCCAACACAGTGTGGGCGGGTGAGCACCATATCTGAGACTCCATCAACCTGGCTCACACTGTTTGCTCCACTCTAGTGATTACCAGCTTTTATTCCCAGCTTTTAGGCTCACCCAAGCTGTTTCCAGTGTTTTTTCCATACAAATGGTTTGTCTCTGCTCATGCTTCAGCTTTTTCCGAATTCTCTCAAACAAGCAGCATCTGGCCAGTGTGCCCTATACTTCTCACTAAGTGGCCCCAACACCAGTATTAGCAGCAGCCAGCGCTGGTTCACAACTTGGCCTTGACTTGAGTATCTCCAAACACAGTACAAGTAGCCATTCTCAGATCACTTTGTTGATCATGCCAGGCAACCCTGGGCAGGACTCAGGTGACAGGTAACCTTGGTCTGTACCTTCCACAGGGCCCCAGACCCAGTGGATCTAATGGATAACTTCAGATCACATTGGAGCATCACCATCCAACCACCTCCACAAGTGCCACACTAAGGAGGTAGATTCAGCAGGCACCAAAGCCCCACTAAAGTAAGTCCAGCACTGTGGAGTGGGACTCTACACAGCTGATCCTCCATGGTAGTCGGAGGTCAGTGGTCGGTGATCACAGCCAGTCCTTGTAGCTGATCAGCCTCACAGTGACATACCAATAACAATCAAGGCTCAACTACAATAGGAGGGTATATACAGTCCACACTGGGGATGGGGGAATGTGCACATCAAGTGCCCAGCTTGGGAGATTAAGTAGATTGTGACACTGGACCCTACAGAACACCGACTACATTAGGCAACTCTACCAAGCCTGTGAGACATGGCAGCTCTACCTAATACATAGAAACAAACACAGGGAGGCTGCCAAATAAGGAGCTAAAGAAACATGGCCCAAAAGAAAGAAAACAACAAAACTCCAGAAAAAGAACGAAACAAAATGGAAGCAAATAATCTACTAGATGCACAGTTCAAAACACTGGTTATAGCTGGCCAAGATGAAGGCGTAGGTGGAAACGCCGTACCTCCTTGCACAACCAAGTTTATGAACAACAAAGATTTAGAAACCAGAACGCAACCAGAACAGAGAGAAAATTGAATTGTTCTGAAGTCCAACAACAATGAACCATTCATCCAGACCATGTCACAACCCAGCAACTGGGTTGCCCCGCCCTGATGAACACCTAAGGCTCTGCACCACATACATAACAGGCAAGAACAGACCAAAACATTATTGCTCAAGAAGAACAGCTCAGAGCCCCAGAGCCAATGCTTCTAATCAACCAAGAGACAGCCAACCCATCAGATGCACAGTTCAAAACACTGGTGATCAGGATGCTCACAGAACTGGTTAATTTTGGTCGCAAATTAAATGAAAAAAATGAAGGCTAAACTAAGTGAAATGAAGGGAAATGCACAGGAAATCAATATTGATGGGCAGGAAACTGGGACTAAAATCAATGGAGTGGACCAGAAGGAAGAAAAATACAACCAAACAGAAAAGGATGAAGACACAAGAAGTCAAAAAAATGAGGAGAGGCTTAGGAACCTCCAAGACATCTTTAAACGTCCCAAAATCCGAATTATAGGAGAACCAGAAGGAGAAGAGGAACAGCCACAAGTGGAAAACTTATTTGAACAAATAATAAAGGAGAACTGCCCCAATCTGGCAAAGGAAATAGACTTCCAGGAAATCCAGGAAGCTCAGAGAGTCCCAAAGAAGTTGGACCCAAGAAGGAACACACCAAGGCACATCATTATTACATTAGCCATGATTAAAATGAAGGAGACAATCCTAGAAGCAGCAAGAGATAAGGGGACAGTCACCTACAAAGGAGTTCCCATCAGACTGTCAGCTGATGTCTCAAAAGAGACTTTACAGGCAAGAAGAGGCTGGAAAGAAGTATTCCAAGTCATGAAACCCAAAGACCTACAACCAAAATTGATCTATCCAACAAAGCTTTCATTTTGAATGGAAGGGCAGATAAAATGCTTCTCAGATAAGGTCAAGTTCAAGGAGTTTATCATTACCAAGCTCTTATTATATGAAATGTTAAAGTGACCTATCTAAGAAAAAGAAGATAAAAAAGATGAACAGTGAAAGGACAGGAAACTCACAGTTATTAACAGCCACACCAAAAACAAAAGCAAACTAAGAGGACAGCTAGATCAGGAGCAGAACCATAGAAATGGAGATCACATGGAGAGTTAGTAACAGGGGAGTGGGAGGAGGAGAAGTGGGGAGAAGGTGGCATAGATAAGTAGCATAGACGGTAGGTAGAGAATAGATAGGGGGGAGAGCAAGAATAGTATGGGAAATATAGAATCTAAAGAACTTGTGACACATGGACATAAACTAAAGGGGCAGAATAGTGGGGGAGGGAGTGTACTGGGTGGAGAGGAATGAAGGGGGAAAATGGGACAACTGTAATGGCATAATCAATAAAACATATAAAAAAACAGAAAACACTGGTTATAAGGATGCTCAATGAACTTGGCAAGAACCTCAACAACATAAAAAAGCACCAGTTGGAAATTAAGGCTACACTAACTGAAATGAAGAATAATTTACAAGGGATCAGCAGAAGACTACAGAATTAAACCAGCAATTTAGAGTACAAGAAAGCAAAAAACACCTATTCTGAACAGAAGAAAACAATAAGAAAACAGAATCCAAAAAAATGAAGATAGTGTAAGGAGTCTACAAGGCAATTCTTAGTCATAGCATAACTTACTTATATAACATAAACATGAATATTGATTTAACCAAAATTGTGCTATCATCCTATTAGGGAGCCAGAGAAGCAATAATATGGATAGCATGATGTGAGTGCAGTGGTAAATCCTTAATTTTAATAAGTTAATAATAGTTAATGACTAGAATAGAAAAAATAGCCACGTAGGCACTTTATTTGAAAATAGAAAAAAATAATATAATTCAAAGTATTTATCTCTGGCAAGGAGAACTTGGAAGTGGGATGGTGGGACAGGGAATTGTAAGCTTTGTGCTATTTCAATAAAAGTAAATGTGAAATTTAAAATAAAAACTAAAAATAAAAAGTGTTTATGTGGCAAATACATAGATATGAATGTAAAATAATACAAACACTATAGAAAACAGTATAAGGTTTCCTCAAAAAATTAAAAATAGAATAACCATATCAGCTAGCAATTCCACACAAAACTGAAAGGAGAGTCTTGAATGGATATCTGTACACACATGTTCAAAGCCGTATTATTTACAGTAGCTAAAATGTAGAGGTATTTGCTGATAGATGAATGAATAAGCAAAGTGTGGTATAGATAGACAATGGAATATTACTTAGCCTTTAAAAAGGATTTTTTTTTTAAAATTTGATTTTAGAGAGAGAAAAGTGGGGGAGAGAGAAACATCAATTTATGGTTCCACCTGTTTATGCTTCATTGGTTGATTCTTACATGTGCCCCGACCAAAGATCAAACCTGCAACCTTGGTATACTAGAACGGTGCTCTAATCAACAGAGTGAACTGGCTAGTGACTAAAAAAAAGGAAATTCTGAAATATACTATAACATGGGTGGACCTTGAGGACATTATACTAAGTGAAGCGAGCAAATAAAAAAAATACTGTATGATTCCATTTTTATGAGGTACCTAGATTAGTCAAAATAAAAAAAAAAACAAAAACGTAAAGTATTGTAGAATGGTGCTTGCCAGCAGTTGAAATAAGGAGAAATACAGTCTTATTGTTTAATGGTATAGCATTTCAGCTTTACAACATAAAAAGAGTTCTGGAGATGAATGGTGGTAATGGTTGCACAACATATAAATGTACTTAAATGAAATGAATGGTAAACTTAAAAACATGTACCTTATTAATACAATAAATTTTATGTTATGTACACGTTACCACAATCTTTTTATGTTTTCAATTTCAGTTTCATTTTTATTTTTTAAAGTTATTTCCTTTAATTTTTATTTTTTATTGCTACTCAAGCACAATTGTCTCCATTTTCCCTCCATCACTTTCCTCTGCCATCCCACCCCCACCTCCCACCCCCAATCCTTCCCCCTTTGGCTTTGTCCATGGGTCCTTTATATATTTTCCTTGACTATCCTCCCCCTACTTCCCCCATTCCTCCTCCCCCATCCCTCCTCCCCTCTGGTTGCTGTCAGTATATTCTTTATTTCAAAGTCTCTAGTTTTATTTTGCTTGGTTTGTTGATTAGGTTCCACTTACAGGTGAGATCATATGATATTTGTGTTTCACCACCTGAATTACTTCACTTAGCATAATGCTGTCCAGTTCCATCCATGCTGTCACAGAGGGTAGGAACTCCTTCTTTCTGCTGTCTAGTGTTCCATTGTGTAAATGTACCGCTGTTTTATGGTCCACTCATTTACTGATGGGCACCTAGGCTGCTTTCAGCACTTGGCTATTGTAAATTGTGCTAAGAACACTGGAGTGCATAGGTTCTATTGAATTGCTGTTTCAGGATTCTTATGGGACAATCACAATCACAGGACTGGAATTGCCAAGTCAAATAGCAGTCCATTTTTAGTTTTCTGAGGAAATTCCATACTGTTTTCCACTGTGGTTGCATCAGTCTGCATTCACACCAACAATGTACTAGGGTTCCCTTTTCTCCACAACCTCACCAGCACTTGTTTGTTGATTTGGTTAGATGGCCATTCTGACCACTGTGAAGAGGTATCTTATTGTGATTTTAATTTGCATCTTTCTGACAGCTAGTGATGGTGAGCATCCTTTCATATGTCTTGTGACCCTCTGTATGTCCTCTTTGAAGAAATGTCTATTCAGGTCCTTTGACCATTTTTTAAACAGGTTGTGTCTTCCTTGAGTGGAGTTGTACAAATTCTTTGTATATTTTGGAGTTCAAACCCTTGCCGGAGATATCAGAGGCAAATATATTTTCCCATATAGTTGTTTCTGTTTTCGTTTTGCTAATATTTTCTGTAGCCATGCAGAAGCTTTTTCTTTTGATGAAATCCTATTTGTGTACTCTTCTTTTTATGTCCCATGCTCTAAGGCATACTGGTAAAAATATTGCTATGTGGAATATCTGAGATTTCCTGCCTATATTCTTCTAGGACTTTTATGGTATCACGACTTATAATTAAATCTTTTATCCATCTTGAGTTTATTTTTGTGCACAGAGTAACTTGGTGGTTAAGTTTTTTTGTTTTTTTTGTTTTTTTGCAGGTAGCCGTCCAGATCTCCCAACTTCATTTATTAAAGATACTATTTTTACTCCATTTTATGCTTCTACCCCCTTTGTCAAATATTAATTGACCATAGAGACTTGGGTTCATTTCTGGGCTCTCTATTCTGTTCCATTGATCTATGTGTTCTGTTCTTATGCCAGTACCAGACTATGTTGATTACCTTGGCCTTGTAATATAGTTTGATGTCAAGCATGGTAACTCCTCCTACTTTGTTCTTTCTCAAAATTGCCATGACTTTCTGGGTCATTTACAGTTCCATATAAATTTTTTAAATGTTTGTTCTGTATCTGTGAAATATGACATTGGTATTTTAATAGGGATTGCACTGAATCTACAAATTGCTTTGGGTAGTATGAACATTTTGATGAAGTTAATTCTTCCCATCTATAAACACGATATATGCTTCTATTTATTTGAGTCTTCCTTAATTTCTTTCTTCACTGTTGTGCAGTTTTCTGAGTACAGGTCTTTCACCTCCTTGTTAGGTTTATTCCTAGGTACTTTATTTTTCTTGTTGCTACAAAAATAGGATTTGTTTCCTGATTTATCTTTGATATTTCATTATTGGTGTACAAAAATGCATTTGGTTTCCGAATATTGACTTTGTATTATAATCCTACCGTATTACCAAATTCACTTGTTAGGTCCAATAGTTTTCGATTCAGTATACAGGATTTTCTATGTATACTATTCAGTCATCTGAAATGATAATTTTACTTCTTCCATTCCAATCTGGATGCCTTTTTATTTCTTTTTCTTGCCTGACTGCTGTGGCTAGGAGTTCCAATACTATGTTGAATAGAAGTGCTGAAAGTGGACACCATTGTCTTGTTCCTGATCTTAGTGGGAAAGCTTTTAGTTTTTGTCCATTGAGTATCATCTTGGCTGCAGTTTTCTCATATGCAGCCTTTATTATTGTGAAGTATGCTTCCTCTACTCCCACATTGCTAAGTGTTTTTTACCATAAATGGGTGCTGTACCTTATCAAATGCTTTTTCTGCATCTATTGATATGATCGTGTGATTTTTATTTTTCATTTATGTGATGTATTACATTCACTGATTTGCAAATATTATACCATCCTTGCATCCCTGGGATAAATCCCACTTGATTGTGGTATATGATCTTTTTAATGTATATCTGGATGTGGTTGGCCTATGTTCCATTGAGGACTTCAGAATCTATGTACATCAGCAATACTGGTCTATATATTTTTTTCCTTGTGTCTTTATTGGTTTGGGGATTAGACTGATGCTGGCTTCATAGAGCTTGGGAGCCCTCATCTTGGATTTTTTGGAATAGTCTGTGGAGAATAGGTATTAGCTCTTCCTTAAGTGTTTGGTAAATTTCTCCTGTGAAACCATCCAGTCCAGGGCTTTTGTGTGACAGGAGCTTTTTGATTACTGGTTCAATTTCACCAGCTGGTATCACTTCTGCTTCTTCCGCATTCAGTTTTAGAAGATTGTATTTTTTTAGAAATTTCTCCATTTCACCCAGGTTTTCAAATTTCAAGGCGTGTAGTTGTTTGTAGCAATTTCTTACAACTCTTTGTATTTCTGTGGTATCAGTTATAATCTCTCTTTCTTTTCTGATTTGGTTTATTTGGATCCTCGTCCTTTTTTTATCGATGAGTCTTGCCAATTTTATCTTCTCAATGAACAAGCTCCTGGATTTATTGATCCTCAGAATTGCTCTTTTAGTCTCTATGTTGTTTAATTCTGCTCTGATCATATTTCCTTCCTTCTACTCACTCTGGGCTTGTTTGTTGTTGTTTCTCCAGTTCTTGTAGATGCAGGGTTAGGTTGTTTATTTGAAATGTTTCTATCTTTCTTATGTAGGCCTGTATTGCTATGAACTTCCCTTTCAAGACTGCATACGCTGTGTCCCAAAGGTTTGAGATTACTGTGCATTAATTTTCCTTGTTTCCAGAAATTTTTTATTTCTTTCTCGATCTCATTGTTCATTCATTCATTGTTCAAAAGCATGCTATTCAGTATCTATGAATTTGAATACTTTTGAATTTTTTACTTGAGGTTGGTTTCTAGTTTTAAGCTCTTGTTGTCCAAGAAAATGCTTGATATGATTTCAATCGTGTTGAATTTGTTGAGGTGTGTTTTGTGTGCAACATGTGGTATATCTTTTTAAATGTTCCATGTACATTTGAAAAGAATGTATATTTTGCTTCTTTGAGATGAAAACGTCTTTATGTATCAGTTAAATCCATTTGATCTAATGCATCATTTAGTTGCACATTATCCTTAATTGATATTTTGGAAGAACTACCCATTATTTACAGTAGGGTGTTAAAAACCCCTATGTAATTGTGTTGCTATCTGTATCCTTCTTGAAGTCCTCTAAGATTTTCTTTATATATTTGGGTATCCCTATGTTGGGTGCATATATGTTCACGATATTTTTGTCTTGATGAATTCTTCCCTTGAGTATTATGAAGTGTCCTTCTGTGTCTCTTTATGGTCTTTGTTTTGAAATCTGTTTTGTCTCATATAAGTATTACTAACATAGCTTTTTTTCTCCCCTGTCCATTTGCTTAGAATATTTTTTTTCCAATCCTTCACTTTCAGTCTGTGTAGGTCTTTTGTTCTAAGGTGGGTCTCTTGTAGGCAGCATATGTGCTGGTCATGTTTTCTTATCCATTCAACTACACTATGTCTTTTGACTGAGCATTTAATCCATTTACATTTAAGATTATTACTGACAAGTACTTATTCACTGCCATTTTGCCTACTTTGTACCTGTATTCCTCTCTCTCTCTTTTTCTTCCTCTCCTTAAAACAGTTCCTTTTGCATATCTTGCAATGTGGGTTTGGTGTAGATGTATTCTTTGAGCCTTCTTTCGTCTGGGAAGCTCCTTAGTTCGCCTTCCATTTTAATTGAGAGCCTGGCTGGATAGAGTAGTGTTGGTTGCAGTCCTTTGGTATCCATTACTTGGAATATTTCTTGCCATTCCCTTCCGGCTTGTAGTGTTCCTGTTGAGAAGTCAGCTGCCAGCCTTATCAGGGCTCCCTTGTATGTCACTTCCCATTTCTTCCTTGCTACCTTTAAGATTGTCTTAGAATTTTGCAATTTTAATTACAATGTGTCTTGAGTGGGCCTCTTTGGGTTTCTCTTGATTGGGACCCTTGTGCTTCCTAGACTTGTGTGGCTTCTTCTCTCATCAAACTAGGGATGTTTTCCATCATTGCTTTTTTCAAACAGGTTTCTATTCCTTGCTCCTCCTCTTCTCCTTCTGGTATCCCTAGTATGTAGATATTATTACTTCTCATGCTGTCCTGCAGTTCCTCTTAACCCCTCTTCATTCTTTTTTGAATCTCTTTTCCTTTCTTTGTTCTTTCTGAGAGTTTTTTCTACTTTGTCCTCCATATCACGGTTTCCATCCTCTGCTTCATTGAGCCTGCTTTTGATTCCTTCTGTTGTGCTTTTCAACTCAGAAATTTTATTCTTCATTTCTTCTTGGCCCTTGTTGATTGTCCTCTTTTATGCTGATATAGTTTGCAGTAAGTTCCTTATAGTTTCCCTGTAGTTTTTGGTAATTCACACCAAGCTCATTGAGCTTCATTACAATCATTGTTTTGAACTCAGTATCTGATTGTTTACTTGCCTCTATTTAATTTAGCACTCTTTCTTGAGGATTCCTCCTATCTTTTCAATTGGGGGTTGTTTCTTCTTCTTCCCATTATTTCTTCTGTTTGCTTCTTGAGACTCTTCTTGTTTGCTTCTGCTTCTTAACTTGATCTGGTTTGACTTCCTGACTTTGAGATATGAAATTCTATGGTAAGAGACCTGTCAGATTCAGTGGTGCAGTCTCCTTAATCTCCTGACCTTGATGCTCTTGGGATGCCCTTTATGCCATTTATGCTGGTTCTCTGGATGTAACAAGCTTTTGATTATTGTTGGGTCATCCTTTGAAGGGTCCTTCTCGCTAGCTGGTTAGGACAGAGGGTCACTCCACCTACCATGTCTTGTATGTTTTTGTGCAAGAGATGCCAGAACAAAACTACAAAACCCAAGCAACTAACCCATACCCACAAAAATAATCCCCCCAATCCCAGTATGATCAAAAAATGAACCAGTATTAATAAGGGCAAAACAAAATTGAGACTCTCATATGAAAGAAGAGCAGATATGAGATGACCTACTGAAAGAAAAATGATTTTGAGAGAGTACAGGGAGGAGCACTAATAAGTGTTGGTAGTTGGAACAATGCAAAGAGAGAAAGTAAAATTTACATCTTGAATAAAAAAGGGAATGAAGAATGTAAAATGGAATGTGAGAAGGGAAGCATACAGTATTAGGTTTAAACAGAAATTAAAAAAAAAATAAAGCGACAGAAAGAAAAAGAAAAAAATAATTAAATAAATAATAAAAATATAGGAGCCAAATTAAAGAGAAAGATCCACCAGAGCACTATCAACAGGTGAGCTAAAATTAATATAGGTGGTATGGGAATAAGAGGGAAAAAAGAAACAAAGAAAAACTCAAGAGATGTGTAGAGGAATGGGAAGTGATTTTGAAATGAAAGAGAGAAAAAACACTAGAGTGAGGAGCAAAAAACAGGGTAAGACAGTGAAAAATTTAAATTTGAGTCAAAAGGAAAAAGAAGAAAAAAAAGGTGAATAAAGAAAAATAAAAGGGCAGGATAAAAGAGAAATGGAAGAAATAAAGAAAAAACAGGCTAAGACAAGGCAAAATTAAAAATGTGAGAAGAAAAAAGAGGAGAGGGGACAAGTAAAATATGAGATTTGAAATACAAAATTAGTGAAGATCTAGAAATCAAATAGAAAAAGTGCAATCAAAATTAGTGAAGATCCAGAAATGCAAATCCATCCACAACCAAGTAGCAAAGATTGCTAAAGGTGGAGAGAGAATAAGGGTATTTAAGAGTGGGGAAAAAAGGATGTGATATGACCATTGACAAGAAAATTGGTTTTGTGTGTCTGGACAGGGGAGAAATAGTAAAAGTGTGGAATGGAAACAAGTTGTAGCAAGAAAGAAAACAAAATGTAAAATGAAAATAATGAGATAAAAGAAGAATGTAAAATACTGTAAGAGAAGGGAGGGGCAAAATATGTGAATTCAAATAAACTATAGTATGAAATCTAGTGACAATATGCACAAACTTGCTAGACAAGAAATGAATGTTAAAAAGCTATGCAGGAAAAAAACATCGCAAATCATGGAGAAGAGCTCAGTGGATTTCACTTCAGTAACCTCTAGTATTTACCACTGTTTTTTTTTTTTTTCTAGATCTGCCTCTGGTGATGTCAGATGTTGACACCATTTGACCTTAGGCAGCTAGTTAGAGACTTCCAGGGATCTACTGACTCTAACTGTCTCCTTCAGTTGTTAATCTAGTCACTCTGCACCCAGCAGTCTGGCTTATGTACCATAGGCTTGGATGAATCTATCCTGGGGTCAAGGCTATTCTTTACCCTCAGGATGCTGCTGGGAGGGGAGTGGTCTGCGAGTAGGATGGTTGCTGCCCTGTACGGAACTCAGCTGCAGGATCCTGGTGGCTACTCTCTCAATTCTCTCCCCAAAACATCTGTTCCCAATCTCTCCTCAAGCATCTCTAGTCCCTTCTGTATCCCATCCCCCTTTGCCAGGGATTTGTCTGTGGCTCTCTCTTTCAGTTGTTAATTTAGTCACTCTGCACTCAGCAGTCAGGTTTAAGCACCAGAGGGCATGGTAGAATACTTCCTGGTGGTGGGGCTATTGTTTCCCCTTAGGCTGCTGCCACTAAGGTGAGTGGTCTGCCTGAGCAATGATGGCTGCTGCTGTATGGGAGATGATTCAGCACCGAGATCCCAGTATCTACTCTCTCAGTTCTCTCCCCTAAGCTCCCGTCCAGTCTTTCCTCGGGCATGCCCTATCTACCCCTGCCTTTGCCAGAGCCCAGGATAAGTGGCTGCAAGAGAAAATTTGTGCATTGGCCCTTTAAATGGCTCTTTGTGTCTCCAGGGGTCCGTCTCTGGCAAAGAGCAACTCTGCCACTTTTTGCCACTGGTTGCTAGCTGTGTACTTTTTGGTCTCTGGTGCTCTAGGCTGGGGACCCCAGCTTAGGGTTTAGACCCCACACTTCTCAGGGGGATCCAACTGGTCACTCAATTATCCCTCTGGTGCCACTGCCTGTGGGTGCCTAACCAGCCCTCTCGAGTCTCCACCACACTCCTTACCAGACAGGTTGTGCTGAAGCTGCTTCTTCTGTCTGTCCCAGGTTATAAGGCCACAATTATTTTAATTAGAGAAAAGGAGAGTAAAATTTTCCTAGTTAAAATTACCATAATGTGGACTTCTGCCAAGATAGAGGCGTAGGTGGAAGCACTGCGTCTTCTCACACAACCAAGTTTAAAAACAACAAAGTTATAGCAACAAAAACGCAGCCAAACCACAGAAAATTGAACTAAACAGAAGTCTGACAACAACGAACCCTTCAGCCAAACCGGTAATAGGGGCAGAGCCAGCAGCAGAGTGGGGGTGGGCAGGAAAGATCCACCAGACTGACCCAGGCGCGTGACCCAGGTGCACCAGAGGCTATGGGCGGATCCCAGGTGTGGAGAAGCAGCGGACCCACTGAGGGCGCAAGGCAGAGGACCCACTGAGAGTGGACCGTGGTCACACATTCGCGTGCAGGTAACCGGTGAAGGAGCTAGCGGTGGTGAGACTGACCGTGCAGGCCCCAGGGGCGGGAAGCAGCAAAGGGAACCACCATTGTCCCTCTCTGACCCCACCCCCACATACAGCGTCACAAACCAGCAACATGGGTGGCACTGCCCTGGTGAACACCTAAGGCTCTGCTTCTCACATGTAACACGCACGAACAGATCAAAACATGGCTCAAGGACAACTCAGAGCCCCAGAGCCAATAAATCTAAGCGATAAAGAAATAGCCAAACTTTCAGATGCACAGTTCAAAACACTGGTGATACGGATGCTCACAGAACTGGTAGATTTTAGTCACAAATTAGAAGAACATATGGAAGCTAAAATAATTTAAATGAAGGGAAATACACAGGAAACCAATAGTAATGGAAAGGAAACTGGGACTCAAATCAAAGGAGTGGACCAGAAAGAGGAAAAAAATGACCAAACAGAAAAGGATGAAGAAACAAGAATTCAAAAAAAGGAGGAGAGGCTTAGGAACCTCCAAGATACTTTAAACATTCCAACATCTGAATTATAGGGGTACCAGAAGGGGAAGAGGAACAGCCAGAAGCGGAAAACTTATTTGAACAAATAATAAAGGAGAACTTCCCCAATCTGGCAAAGGAAATAGACTTCCAGGAAATCCAGGAAGCTCAGAGAGTCCCAAAGGAGTCAGACCCAAGAAGGAACACACCAAGGCACATCATTATTACATTAGCCATGATTAAAATGAAGGAGACAATCCTAGAAGCAGCAAGAGATAAGGGGACAGTCACCTACAAAGGAGTTCCCATCAGACTGTCAGCTGATTTCTCAAAAGAGACACTACAGGCAAGAAGGGGCTAGAAAGAAGTATTCCAAGTCATGAAGTCCAAACACCTACATCCAAGATTGATCTATCCAACAAAGCTTTCATTTAGAATGGAAGGGCAGATAAAATGCTTCCCAGATAAGATCAAATTCAAGGAGTTCATCATCACCAAGCCCTTATTATATGAAATGTTAAAGGAACTTACCTAAGAAAAAGAAGATAAAAAAGATGAACAGTGAAAGGACAGCAAACTCACAGTTATTAAGAACCACATCAAAAAGAAAAGCAAACTAAGAGGACAGCTAAATCAGGAGCAGAACCATAGAAATGAAGATCACATGGAGGGTTAGCAACAGAGGAGTAGGAGAAGGAGAAGGGGCGAGAAGGTACAGAAAATAAGTAGCATAGATGGTAGGTAGAGAATAGATAGGGGAAAGAGCAAGAATAGTATGGGAAACATAGAATCTAAAGAACTTGAGACACATGGTCATAAACTAAAATGGTGTGGGAGGGGGTGTACAGGGTGGAGGGGAATGAAGGGGGGAAATAGAACAATTGTAATGGCATAATTAATAAAATACATTTAAAAAATTACCATAATGTGAAACCAAATTCAAGACATATCAACTTTCTTCAACAATGACAAATTTGTCTGGTTCGTTTAGAAATAAATCAATTAGAGTGGTATTGTGATCCCTCTCCTTGATGTACTAGTTATTCACACTGAATAATTTAAAACTAATTATTTCATTTGTGAGCAACTGATCCTGCATTGTAACAGGTTAAATCTTAAGTCTTTCATGTAAGTTAGACTATAAATTCGTTTCTTCTTAAGGATGGCCCATAAATTAAGCAGTTCTAGAACTCCGGAAGTTTCAAAAGAGAAAAAAAGTGCCCATATAAAATCCAACTAGAACATCTGAAAAAAATCTGATATGATTAAGGAACATGGGCATGGTTCTAAGCCAATGTTTTATTTATTTGAACTTTAAAATGTCTACTTTAAAATTGGAAACAAAATAATTCAGGACTGCAACATAATTAATCAGAGGCCAAAAAAGATATATATTTTAGGCCAAATTATAAGGGGGGGCTGAAAATAAAATATTTACCAAATATATGAAGAAATGAAACATCTTTATTTTATTTTTGATTTTAGAGGGGAAGGAGACAAGAAAGATGGAGGGAAACATAGATGTGAGAGAGAAACATTGACTGGCTGCCTTCTGTACACGTCCCAACTGGGGACCACACCTACAATGCAGGCACGTGCCCTGACCAAGAAATGAACTGGCAACATTCCGGTTTGAGGGCCAACACTCAACTAACTGAGCAACACCAGTAGGGCAAGAAATAACTTCTCTATGAGGATGCATAAAAAATGCAGGAAAATGACTAAATGTAATAACATTTTAAACATTTGAAAAATATTATAAAGGGAAAAAAGGAAAAATTATAAAAGGAAAACCACAAGATTAATAATAATAATAATAATAATAATTAATAATAATATATATCTAAGAATCCCTTAAAGCATATATATATGATCTTAAGATTTCATTCATTTACTGATCTAATATTTTTCAGCACACACTATGTACCAACCACTGTTTTAGGAACTTAACATTTAGTCAGAATAAGTGATCATTTTTATTATCTTAAGGATATGTAAGGGAGAGTTACGGATCAGAAGGGGGCACGCGATTCCTAGAAATGTAATATAACTTGACTTCAGTGGTGGTGACCTGGGTATATACGTGTATGTAAATATTCACTGACCTGCACACTTATGATTTGTGCGTTTTAGTATATGTAAGTTGTATATTCCTTTTTTGGTGAAAGCTCATTTGTCTTGCCTTTCATAGCTGCTAACTGTTCTTCTTTATATGACTTCAATTTGAATTCAAAGAACCTTAAAACAAATTTCTGGCATAGCCAGACTGCTATAGGTCTCACTGTGATGACAGATGTTTTAAATAACCCAAAAGGAGAAAAGAGATGAAAATTAATAGGCAAATACTAAATTAAATCATTGGGCTCTACTTATCAAGAAATTAGCTCAAAAATATTAGCTGAATTTTTCAATGCTTATTTCTGTTAGCCAGATAATTATATTGCCCAATATGTACCTAACCATTTTTCCATATATCAAAGTTTTTCAATAGTCATTGATGTACCAACATCACAGTTTTTGCCATGCACTAGTAACAGTTATATAATTTTTTTCTCACCTTTATCTTTTTTAGCCTTATTTAACAAGAATCCATGAATTTACTGGCTTGGCCACAGGTAGCATTTTTTCCTAATACATATAAAAATACTTCACTCCAAAAATTAAAAATGTTCATCACTATACAGGTGAAAGTCATCTCACATCACTATACTAAATATTGGGAGACCTAGCCACAACCGCTTCATTCCTTTGTCCACACTCTCAAGACATTCACTTTCCATGTTCTGACACAGCAACATGAGATAATAAATATTAGTGAACCCGAGTGGTGAAGATGTCAGCATAGGTAAACACAGATCACCTCTTCACACAACCACATCAAAATTACAATTAAACTATAGAACAACCATTATTCAGAACTGCCAGAAACTGACCTAAGTGGAGGTTCTACAACCACAGAATTAAAGAAACTACATCAAGACTGGTAAGAGAAGTAGACACATGGAATGGGCTGGTTCTATTCCCATTGTGGTGCATACAAACTAAGAGGGATATATTAAAGCAAGGGGTCCCAACACCACACCAGACACCACAGCCCATGGTTCCAGTGCCAAGAAGATAATTCCTCATAACTTCTGGCTGTGAAAAACAGTGGATGTTGAGGCTAAGGAAACAGAAACTGCTGGATTCCCAGGCAGTTCCTCTTACAGGGCCCACGCATCCGCTTACTGGACTCATTCCCTCTGAGCTTCAGCACTGGAGACATATAGGGAGGAACTGAATGGACCAGCATCAGGGCAATAGCTGAAGGGCAGATTTCTCACAGGCAGAAGTACTGGCAGAGGCCATTGTTCCTTTATGAGTCCTACCCCCACAAAAGCTCAGAGCCACAGAGCCAGCAAGAGGGAGCCATATCTGAGACTCCACCAATCTGGCTCACAGTTTGCCCTACTCTGGTGATTCTGAGGCTCCATCCCACCCAACCTCAAGCCCACCCAAGCTGTTTCAGTGGCTTTTCCATATAAATAGCTTATCTTGCTTCATGCTTCAGATTTTCTTAAATTTTCTCAAACAAGCAGCAACTGGTGTCAGCAAGCCCCATGCTCACTGCTCAGGGGCCCTAGTCCAGGCAGTAGCAGCAGCTGGCCTTGGTTCACAGCTTGGCCTCGCTCGGGCACCTCTAAGTCCAGTATAAGTAGGAGTCATCTGCAGATCACTTTATAGCTTAGGCTGGGTGGCCCCGAATGGAACACAGGTGGTGGCTCACCTTGACCTTCACTTCCAGGAAGCCCCAGTGCCAGTGTACCTAGTGGACAGCTACAAACCACATCAGAGCACTACCACCCAACCACCTACATAAGAGACACACTCAGGTGCAAACTCAGCAAGCACCAGAGCCCTGGTGAAATAAGCCCCACTCTGTGGAGTCAGCCCTACACAGCTGATCCTCCACAGTGGTTGGAGGTTGGTGGTCAGTTGTCATAGCCAGTCCTTGCAGCCAACAGGCCTGAGAAGACACTTTCCATTGATATGCCAACAGCAATCAAGGCTCTACAACAGGAGGGTGTACACAGCTGGACCCTGCAAGACACCTATTACATTAGGCTACTCTACCAAGCCTGGGAGATGTAGCTGCTTTACCTAACACATAAAAACAAACACGGTGAGGCTGCCAAAATGCAGAGACAAAGAAACACAACTTAATGAAGAAACAGAACATAACTTCAGAAAAAAAAAACTAAACAAAATGGGAACAAGCAACCTATTAGATGCAGAGTTCAGGACACTGTTTATATGGACGCTCAACTAATTCAGGGGAAGAGCAGATGAACTCAGAGAGAACTTCAAAAGAATAAAAAAGGACATGGAAACCATAAAAAAAAAAAAAAAAACCCAGCCAGAAAGGAAAAATATACTAACTAAAATGTAGAACAATTTTAGGGACTCAACAGCAGAGCAGATGAAGCAGAGAATCAAAGCAATGACTTTTAATATAAGAAAGCAAAACACTTATTCAGTACAGCAAAAAGAAAAAAGAATTTAAAAAAAAAAGAAAGAAAATGAGGATAGCGTAAGGAACCTTTGGGACAACTTCAAACATACCAACATTTGCATCATGGAGGTCCCAGAAAGAGAAGAGAGAGAGCAAGAACTTGGAAACCAATTTGAAAAAAATAATGACAGAAAACTCCCCTAACCTGGTGAAGGCAAGAAACATATTAAGTCCAGGATATGCAGAGTCCCAAACAAAATGAACCCACAGAGGCCTACACCAAGACACATCATAATTAAAATTCTGAAGGTTAAACATAAAGAATCTTAAAAGCAGCAAGAGAAAAGCAGTTAGTTACTTACAAGGGAGTTCTCACAAAACTGTCAACTGATTTCTCAAAAGGCACTTTGCAGGCTAGAAAGGAATGGCTAGAAATATTCAAAGCAAAAATAAAAAACAAGGACCTACAATACAATAAGAATATGACAAGTGATCTCTACCTCAATTATCATTTGGATCTAATATTGAAGTTGCTTCCTATGGAGCCCCTGCTTCATATTATCCCACTATCAAATGGAGGATTTGTGGTGAAAGGAATGATCAGTATGAAGATAAAAAAAACCCTAAAAATATCTACTGGAAGAGCTAACTGGCAGTTCCATTTTCCTGACTGATCTAATAATCTACTGCTTTCTTTATAAAGCAAATCTACCGCAGTCTTTATAAAGCAAATGTAGGAGCAGAATCAAAGCAATGACCAATGCTCCCAAGGACCTGGACCATAATCAACCTATACTAATAACTTAAAATGGGGAAGCTATTTACTAACCACCTCTACCTCATTACATACCTGGTTTCTAAAATTCTAAGTTATGTCCAGTGAAAAATTTAGAAATGTCTTTTAAAAAAGAAATGTGATTTCAATAAGAAGAAAAAATACAAGGTCTCTTCAGAAGTTATCCAGCCATGTAATAAGAAAAATAGAGACATTTATTGAAGAAGATACAAGATAAAAGAAACATTGTACAATGGACAATGACACCCCATTTCCCTTCAAAGTAGGCACCTTGGGACCTCACACAGTCCTCTGAATCACCCTCAGCTGCCCCATTATATTTACCTGAATCTCATCAACCATGTGAAATCTTCCCTTTCAAAGGTTATTTTAGTTTTAAGAAAAGCCAGAAGTCACAGAGTGACAAATCTGAGCTGTAGTAGGTCTGAGTCACCTGGGTGATTTCACGTTTCATCAAAGAGCCTACACGAGACATGGTGCATGAATGGGCGCAATGTCATGATGAAGCTACCAATCACAAGTTGCCCATAGCTGCAGCCTTCTGGGTTATCCAAAGTTTTCACAGAGAAATGCTCCAGCTTAATGCAAAATTTGATGCAGATTTGTTGCTCTACTCAGTTATTTTGAATGTGACAGCCACACACTACATATGCTCACTCAACAGCATCTACTGCCCTCACTGACTAGTAAAGTCATCATTGTTCATGCATATGCATTCCAGTTCACTCTCCTTGGTTCACTCTCCTTCACTCTGCCAGGTTACATCAATGTTGCACAAACCATTCTCATTATATTAACAATGGCTGGACTTTTTCCAGACAGACCTGGTGCTATGCAGATATTTCTACTGTAGCCTAAGATTTATTATTCACTATAACAAGTAATTGAAGTGTAATACTCAAAATTCCTCAACATTTCTAGTATGTGAAATGTAAAGTAAAATGATACAAATTAAATAGAAAATAAAAACTTTGTCCAGGAAAGCACACTATTTAATTAGGACAAAAACACACATGAAACAAAATACTGATAAATTAAAATCAATATGTAATTGAATACATGTTACATTTACCTTTTCTCTTATTATTTTTATTGTAAAGAATGGCAGTTTAAGAACAGGAAAATGAAAGCTTCTGGGTGCTGTTCTGAAACCAAGAATTATATTCCTTAACCAGGATTTTTTACTTCCATTTACAGGTAGTCAAAAACAAAGCGAAATGCAATCTGTATCTAAAATTTTTCTTCCATATGTTCCCACTAAGCATACACTATGGTTTTGGCAACTGCCAGTAGAGCTACTCAAATATTCATGCAAAAGACTGCTTTAGGCAAGACTAGGATGTTCTGTTAAAGAGAGACAGAAAAAGGAGGAAAAAATATGACTTTAACATAAAAGTGTTTCAATTTCATTTCCTGTCAAGTTTTAGACTTGGTTTTTAGACACTTAGCTTCTGATACACAGATTTGCTTTTGCAGCTCCAATTTAGCTAACTTCTCAAACATCATACAGATGTACCATTGAAACCTAGAGTTGTTTACTAATAGTGATAGAAAAACAAAGAACATCAATTGCTAAGCCCTTCTAGCCAGCTGAAAGTACTTAACATCTTCCTTAATACAAACAATATCTGTCCTAGAAAGTTCAAGCCCTTGTTGAGGGCAATATCTTTGAATCAAAAACAAACAAAAAGCAACAACACAAACACAAGCAATCAGAGCAACACAATAAATTAAACAAAGACTTTTTTCTATTTTCAAAAAGATGTTGCGTTGGGGGATACACACTACCTCCAAAACATATTATAAAAATAGAGTAGGCCCTGGTCAGGTAGCTCAATTGGTTAGGGCATCTACCTGATTCACTAAGGTTGCGGGTTCAATCCTGTAAGGGCACATCAAAAATCAACCAATGAATGCATAAAAATTGGAACAAACTGATGTTTCTCTCTTTCCCCCATTTCCTCTGTCTCTAAATTAAAAAATAAAATAAAGTAAAAGTGTGATATTGGCATGCCTCATATATATCAGTGAAACAGAATAGGTAGTCCAGAAATGGAACACACATACATGGTCAATTAATTTGCAACAAAGGCACCAAGAAAACCCAGTAGAATAGGCACCAATGAAAAAGAATAAAATTTTCAATATAAAATTGATATTCATTTAAAAAAATCCTGAGGTGCTTGTCTCATTTCAGCCAGGGACAAAGTAACTCCTTGTTTATCCTAGGTTGGCTTTTGGTCTGTGCTGATGCCTGGTTCATGCCTTGGACACGTGTGTGTGGCGGGGGGACCTTGACTCTAGGCTAAACACAAAAATTAACTCAAAATGATTCATAGACCTAAATATAAAAGTCAACACTTATAAAACTTTTAGAATAAAACATGAGAGCAAATCTTCACTAACTTGGGACAGGCAAAAATTTCTTAGGCAACTAAAAACACAAACCATGAAAGAAAAAACTGGTATGCTAGACTTCATAAAAATTAAAAGCTTCTCCTCTTCAAAAGCAGACTTAAGAAAATGAAAACACAAGCCAAGTAAAATAGGCACAATATATACATCTAACAAAGAACTATGATCTAAAATATCTAAAGAACTCTTAAAGGCTAACAAGAAAACAAAATTTTTCAAATAGATAAAATATTTAAACAATTTACAAAAAAATGATATAAATTACCAATAAACACATGAAAAAATGTTCAATACCACTGGTCATCAGTGTGATACATGTGAAAAACCACAATAAGACACTACTATATAACCAATTGAGTGGCTAAAAATATTTAAAATGACAATATAAGTGTTGACAATGATGGGAAGCAATTGAAATTCTCATATATTATTGGCGGGAATGTAAAATAGTACGCCCACTCCTAGGTATTTACCCAAGAAAAATGGAAAATGTCCACTCAGAGTTAGTTGTGCGTGGCTTTTTCATAACAGATTTATTTGTAATAGCCAAAAACTAGAAACAAGTCAAATGTCTATTAACAGGTGAATGGACAAACTTCAGTATATTCACTCATAACAAAGGAATAATCTTTCCTTTTAGTTGCCAGACAAGAGTACATAGTTTAAACTTCCATTTAGATGAAACCTGAGAACAGACAAAACAATATATAATGGACATAGTCCAGATCATTTGTTGCCTGGGGAAGAGTTGGGAATATATGGAAGGAAAAACACTAAGTGGAAAACTACAAAAGGGTTTTGGAGACTGAGGGAAATGTTCTGTATCTTGATTGTGGCAGCAGTTACACGGGTATATATCTTTATTAAATGAATTAAATTATATCTGAATAAAGTAGTTTTCTTTTGTTTTAAGTGACACTGGCAGGTTAAATGTAGACAGCAAAAAAGGAAAGACTACAGAAATAGTGAAACACAGAATGACATTGTAAAAGCAATTCTAGCACAGTTAAAACTAGGAATATAATGACGAATGTATTTAATTCCATCTATAAAATGGTAATAATAACATGCAGGATAGCTGTAAAAATTAAATAAGATAATTAACACAATACCTAGTACATCATACAAACACAATTCTGGTTACCTGAATCTGTATTTACCAATGTTAAATTTTAAAGTAAAGACAAGAAAGTAAGTAATAGAATACATGGACTAAATCATGAAAGAATTTCTAGAAAAAATAATTTTAGATGCCAGTTTTAAAAGGAAATGGATGGATGGTAGTGCAGGTGGAGGGAATGGTAATAATGTGCAGAAGAACAGAGGCAGAAAGGAGCAAGCCATGTGCAAGAGATGGCAAAATTAACATTCCTGTGGCAGCAAGTCTATATAAGGGAGTATGGGAAAGAGGTATCCTCCCATTTGATGCAAACATTCATTTAAATTTTACAGTAGGATCCAGAATAGTAACTTTATCCGGTTGGTGCTATGACACAAGATAAATGCATTCAGCTGTTTAAAGTAGGGAAAAAGAAGGTCTGTTCTGTTGAAAAAATATGAATGCCTAACAATCATCTGCTTCAGTCTCTTGGAGGTTAGCCATAGCTCTTTCCCCAAAGAAAAAATAATTATTAAAATATAATTATAGCTAAGCAACATATGGACTTGCTGTGCAGCTGTCACTGTACTCCTAAAATTATGAAAGTGTTTACATTTCCAGAATCTTAATTCTCTAAGCAATTGTTATTTTGAAAAACAAGACATAAAAAAAACTCCTCAGAGAACTATCCAGCTACAACAAGAATTACTTCATAGCATGGTACTTAGAAGGTACCAAAATGCTCAAATTGCATTTCAGGAGACCTAATGTGAGCGAGCAAGACCAGGATTTTTGAACATTTATAATTTTGAAGTGTTTTTACTTGTATACATTTAAATGTGTTTAATAAAAGAATGTAGGATTAACATTCTTGTGGCATTCAAACTAACTTAAATCCTTATTAAGATTCTACATGTTTGGCAGACTAATTCCTCTCTCTCGCTCTCTATATATAGAACAGAAAAGTGTCATTTCAACATTTTCTCTGGGAAGATATACCAAGATAGCTAGTAATAACTTAAACTAATTTAGTTCCCAGAATGAGAGAAATGTAGAATGAGAATGTGATGCACAATGAGAGGCAAAATATTAAAGGGCAATAATACCAACCTTAAACAGAATAGCAGCAATGTAGCTACAGTGAGGACAACAAAGCTACAGGATTAAATTAACTCAAGTCTCTTATTAAGAGGATGTTATGTAGTAACAGCTAATAAACAAGGTTTTATCTGCTCCATCTAACCCCAGAGCAATATCCATTTAGAGGCTTTGGCTCAGAGTACAGCACATGGAGACTAAAGAATAACCATATTTACTATTGCTTTCCTGGGCCCATATGTTATACATCACTTTAATAGCTGGAATATTTATAAATACAAAAAATTATTGATGTGTTACATCATTCAGAATCATAAATAATTTACCATTTAGAATTTTCTTTTCATAATGATATTATCCTATACTATACAGTACTTTTCACCCTAGCCAGGAGGCTCAGTTGATTGGAATATCATCCTGTACACCAAAAGGCTCTAGGTTCCATTCCCAATCAGGCAGCCAATCAATGTTTCTCACATCTTTTTTCCTTCCCCACCCCCTCACCCCACTCCACCCACCATTCCTCTCTACCTAAAATCAATAAATATATCAGATGCAGAGTTCAAAACACTGGTTATTAGGATGCTCAAGGAACTGACTGAGTACTTCAACAGCATAAAAAAGACCCAGGCAGAAATGAAGGTTGCACTATGTGAAATAAAGAAAAATTTACAGAGGACTTCCAGTCAAGATGGCAGCATAGGCAGACATGTCTCACCTCTTCACATAAAGACATCAAAACTACAACTAAAATGTAGAACAACCATCACTCAGAACCATCAGAAATCAATTTGAATGGAAGTCTGACAACTACAGAATTAAAGAAACCACATCCATCCAGACTGAACCAGCAAGGTTATGCCACATCTGAGACTACATCAACCTAGCTAACACTGTTTGACCTGCCTTGGCGATCCCCAGAGACTCCACCCCATTCAGGTTATGGACTCACACAAGCTGCTTTCCCATATGAATGTATGATCTTGGCTCAGGCCTCACAACTTCCTAACTCCCATGAAATAAGCAAATAGCTGGCCTCGGTGATTTCCAGGCCCAGCACTAGCAGCAGACAGCCTAGATTCACAGCTTGTCTTCTCATAGGAATCTCCAAGCCCAGCACAAGAAGCAGCCATCTCAGATTGTTACATAGCTAGGCACGGTGTCCCCGGGCAAAACCCAGGTGGGGGCTTACTTTGGCCTGCACCACCTAGGAACCCCAGGGCCAAAGTACCCAGCAGACAGCTATAGACCACATCAGAGCACCATCCTGCCTTTGCACAGCTGATCCTCCATGAAGGATGGTGGCTGGTAGTCAGTGATCACATGCAGTCCTTGCGGCTGACTGGCCTCTGTAAATCCCTCCCATTTACCTGCCAGCAGCAACCAAGGCTCCACTGCAAGAGGAGTATGTAATCAGCTCACAAGAAGGGAGTACCCAGCTTGGATGATAGGGGAGGCTGTGCCATGGACCCTGCAGGACACCAACTACATTAAGCCATACTACCAAGACACAGAGTCAAAGCAACTCTACCTAATACATAAAAACAAACACTGGGAGGCTGCCCAAATGAGGAGACAAAGGAACATGGCCCAAATGAAAGAACTGTTCTAAACTCTAGATAAAGAACTAAACAAAATGGAGATAAGCAATCTATCAGATGTCGAGTTCAAAACACTAGTTATCAAGATGCTCAAGAAATTTAGTGAAGACCTCGTGAGCGTACGAAAGATCCAGTCAGAAACGAAGAATACACTAATTGAAAAAAGAACAATTTACATAGAAATAACAGTACAGTGAATGAAGGCAAGAATCAAATCAATGAGGTGGAACAATAAGGAAGCAAAAAACAACCAAGCAGAACAAGGAGAAAAATGATTTAAAAAAAAATGAGGATAGTATAAACAGCCTCTGGGACAAGAGGTTCGACATTCACATCATAGCAGTGCCAGAATGAAAAGAGAAGGAGTTAAGAAATGGGAAATCTATTTGAAAAGATAATGAAAGAAACTTCCCTAGTTTGGCAAAGGAAATAGACATGCAAGCCCAGGAAGCACAGAAAGTCCCAAACAAGATGGATGCAAAGAGGTCCACTCTAAGACACATCATAATTAAAATGCCAAAGTTTAAAGATAAAGAGAGAATTTTAAAAGCAGCAAGAGAAATGCAGATAGTTACCTACAAAGGAATTCCCATAAGACTGTCAGCTGATCTCTCAAAAGAAATTTTGCAGGCTAGAAGGAACTGGTAAGAAGTATTCAAAGTGATAAAAAGCAGGGACTGACAGCCAAGACTGCTCTACCCAGCAAAGATATCATTTAAAATGGAAGGGCAGATATAGTGCTTCCCAGACAAGGTAATGCTGAAGGAGTTTCTCATCATCAAGCCATTATTATATGAAATGCTAAAGGGAATTATATAAGAAAAAGAAGATCAAAACTATGAACATTAAAATGGCAATAAATTCACAACTATCAACAATTTAAGCTGGAAAGCAAACTAAACAAACAAGCAGAACAGAAATGATCATAGATCTGGAGATCATTTGTAGGGTTATCAGTTTTTGATGGGGGAAGGAGGAGAATGGGGAAAAAGGTGTGGTTTAAGATATACAAATTGGTAGGCACATAACAGACACAGAGATGTTAACAACAGTACAGAAAATGGAGAAGCCAAAGAACTTACATGTAAAACCCACAGACATGAACTAAGTGGGGGGGGAGGGACTGCCAGAGGGAATGGGGGTAACTGAGTAGAGGGAGCAAAAGGAGAAAAAATTGGGACAATTGTAATAGCATAATCAATAAAATATATTTTTAAAAATAAAAATAAAAATATCTTGGAAAAATAGCAAAAAAATATTCAAATGAACCACTCACCATCTCTAAATTTTACAGATGAAGAAAGTAAACTCAGAGGGTACCAATAAATAGTAATTTTTTAAAAAGAGGAGAAGGAAAAATAGAAGGAGTACAAGTAAATTTGGAGGTGTTAAGTAGTTTCCCCAACATCATGGAGCCGAAAGAGACCACAACCCAAGTCTCTTAAGTCCCAGCCTAATATTCTAAGAACAAAATATAAAGTCAATGGGAGAAATTATTAGGATTCAGCCTTTTAGATTTAAGATGTACTGACTAAACGCGGGCCTGCGAACCAGAGTATCGCGGTTCGATTCCCAGTCAGGGCACATGCCTGGGTTGCAGGCCAGTTCCCAGCAGGGGACTCATGAGAGGCAACCATACATTGATATTTCTCTCCTTCCCTTCCCCTCTAAAGATAAATAAATAAAATCTTTAAAAAAAAATAAAAAGATGTACTGACTTGTGAAAAAACTGCATAGCCACAATACATATAATCCCAGTTCTGCTTTTTAAAAAATTATATGGTGAAAGAAGTGAAGGAGGAAGTGGGACAGAAGGGAGGAAGAGAAAGAAAGGTAGGTAGGTAGATTCAGGGTTCTGAATGATTCATTTGTTTAACTAGAAATAGGAAACAAATCAAGCGTCAATAGCAGGAAAACAACCAACCACCAAAAAATCCCAAAACACACACAACAAAATAAATACCTGGGCCTCTCCTTTCCTTATCCTCAGATGTACTGTAGCAGTGTCCTTAGGGAGTCATTAACACTGTCCAACTCTTAGAATAGTTCTGGGAAGGGGGATGGATTTCAGGCCCAGTAGAAATGGTATAACCTCTCACAGGAGGCCAGTGGAGAAGAGGGAGAATTTCAGCAACTGGGGTGTATTAGCAACAGAAAACTAATTTTGAGTTTCTGCAGCTGTTGTATTTTACAGTAAGCACATGTTGATATAAAGATCACAATTTTGCTTGTGACAACATAGATGGTTCTTGGGACTATCATGCAAAGTGAAGTAAAAGGAAAAGGTTGAGAAACATATGATTTCACTAATACATGGGATATAAAACAGAAAGCAACAAATGAGCACACAACAGTATGGTGGTTACCAAAGGGAAAGGGGGGGGTTGGGCTGGGAAAAGAATTAAGAGGGTAAACAAGGTAAAAAATATAGTGACAAATGAAACTAAATTCTGTGTGGTGAAAACACAGTGCAATATACAGATGTTGTATTATAGAATTGTACACCTGAAACTTATATAATATTATTACCGGTTGTTTCCCCAATAAATTTAAATAAATAAGTAAGTAAGTAAATAAATAAATAAATAAAGGATCACTTTTTAAAAAAATTTTTAGACAAGCAAATGCATATATCACCCAGAAAAGAAAATGCACCTCAAAATGGCTTAATCTCAGTCTCCCTCTCTCCACTTCTCCTCCTGTCTCCACTCATGTTTGTGCACACACAGATACTCCCCAAAGATTTTAAGATGTAACTGTTGACCTTGAAATTATCTTCATTTGTCTTCACATTAAATGTGGTCTTCCTTTTAGAATAGAATAACATTAACATGTCAGAATAATTCTAACAATTGAGGTAATTTAAAAAATAAATGTCTGACTATAAAATGCATTTAAAGACATTTTCCTTTAGATACATAATAATAATAATAATAGAAGGTGAATTAATGTAATTGAAATGAATATTTGTAATTTAAAAATTATTTTTATATAAATGCATATTGCTAAGGTAGCTTTTAATCATGTTAAAAAACAGCATTCTTGGTAGACTAAACATCCTCGACCCTCTTTCCATAAGTTTATTATCACACTATGGCATTCTCTGCAAGATGGGTAAAGACAATGCTAATCTTCAGCTCATTCCTCTAGGTAAATTATGAATTTCAAAATCAACAGGTCCAAGCAATGAGATTTTATTATACAGTTCTCAGTAGAATCGTATGATGGTTAGTTGCCTCTCAAAGCTATTTTGATTTCTCACGGTTTTTGAATATTAAATATCTGCAAATTATATTTCCTTCCCTCCTTTTCTCCCCATTTCCTTCTCAACCCGGAGAAAGCTGGTGTCCGTCTTGGTAATTCTACTCCAAATACACAAAGATCACACACTGTCAGAGTTAATGCTTTCTTCCCCACACCCTTATTCAAAGACTCTCCTGAACCTGGTGTTCCCTCTAACCAATCCTTTTTTCATTCTTTCACAAGCTTCCCTCACTCTGTCCAGGATTTTGACACTAAAGTATCTCAGGCTTTCACTCTATTACAGCCTCTTCTCTTCCTCCCACTTTCAACTATCACCTTCATGCAGTACTACTGCCTATCCATACCACCAACCTAGAACTTTCTCCTACATTCAAAAATCATATATCTAATGACCTGCCCGAAAGGTTCAAAAACTTTAGGGTATACCCGAAGCAACTGGAGAGATTATCCAAAATCAAATTTCTGAACTCCAGCAGCAAAGCTTCTGATTCACTAGGTTTGGAAAGAACCCAAGAACCTGCATTACTAACAAGTTTCCAGGTGACACACCCTTTGAGAACCACTGACCTACAGATTTCTCCCTTGGAAAAGCCACAAGTACCTTAATTTCAACAGGACCTAATGGATCTCCCAGAATTTACCCTAGTCACCTCCAAACCATTCTCTACACAGCATCCACAGTGATCATTGTAAACATGATCACTTCCTGATCCTTTAAAATATTTAAAATATTCTAATGGTTTCCAAGGAATCTTAAAATAAAAAACAAAATCCTTTACATGGTTTATCAAGCCTTGCATGACCCAGTCTTTGCCTATTGCACCATATGCTACCATTCTCTCTCTCATTTTTTTTTTACACTCCAGCCACAGTGGACTCTCTCAGTTTCTAGCAAAAGCCAAGTTATTTGCAGTTCCAAGATATTTCAACAAGATGTGCTGCCAGAAGTATTTTTTCCTCAGCTCAAGTCATCTTCCTTGCCTCCTCTCCTTTAGGTTGGCAAATTCTTATATCACCTTATAGTTCTTAGCACTTTCCACAATAGTGATTAGTGCAATGGATTGTGCAATTAGCAGTTTACTCTCTGCTCCCCATCCTTCCCACACACACAAGTTCAAAAAGTCACATGTCTATCTAGCTCCCATTGAATTTTCAGCCCTTGGCACAGTGACTTGCACTTAAATTATTTGTTGAATTAAATGTCTGTCTTGTAACATAAAATTACTTCGAAACCTCAAAAGGAAAGGTATTATTTAAAAGGGACTAGATTTTTTTTAAGCATTCTGTACTGCTTACAAATGATGGAATTTCATTAGATTCCACAATTCTGGGAGTTTGAGAAAAATAATACCTTAAAAAGATAAAATACAATTTTCCTATCACGAGCTCTTCTGTGCAACAAGATATATAGGTATATTATTGTTTATTATCTGCACCAACAGAGTACAGCACTGATTTTCAAAAACCATTTAGTAATAAGTGTATAAGGCAGCCTAAGATAATTTTTGCAAAAAAAATAACAATTTACTAGTAAAACTGCATCAAAGAGTACACACAGGCTTAGCAACAGAAGTAGTTTCAGATCATTCTAAGAAGTAAGATGGGGCAGCTGCCTGGGATTAACCCTCAACATGAATAACCATAACCATGAGTTACATAATAAATATGAATATAACCAAGAATTAAAATATTATGCATATAACCAAGATTTCAATTACTGTGTAAACACATAATCTACAGATTCTGATCTCCTTTAAAACAGAAAGAATACCTGCCATCTATAATTCATCCACCAACTCTTTTTCTCTAAAGTACAAGCTAAGTTAGCATAGCACTGGCCTAAGTGGCAAACACTTAGAATAGATATAACTATCTTAAGATGTAATTTTAACTAATATAGCAGAATTTACATACAAATAAAGGTTATCTTCATTCAGAGTACTCATTTTTACAGACCATTTCAAGTTGCCACCACACAAAGCAATTTTAAAACTCCTCATTTCTAATCACTTTCTTAACTACATTCTAAGTTTCATCCCTTTGGTTACTGCTTATATTTAACTGAAATAGCATTTCTCATTTTGATCCTTAATTTTATATATGATATGCAGTTCAAAATGACTTCCTACTTTTTCCAAATATCAAATCCATTCTCAAAAGATGTCATTTGCCACCATATAATGTAGGTTAAAAGAATGAAGTTGAAGGCACTTAAAAAATGACAAAGGAATCATTCCAAAAGTGTTTTTTGACCAATCACATTACTGAAATAAATTCAAGCTAATTCTTAGACACATAAATTCTAGCATGTTTATTTAAAAACTGGTCATATTTCTACTTTGGGCACTACTCATAGGTATGAAACCTGACTTCTGGATTTCCTGAATAAGAGATCCTGTAATGAGAAAGTACATTTACTATAATCTACAGACTAAGAAATGGAACAAGTTTTAAGAATAAAATCTGGTAGTCTACTATAACAACATGGCTTGGGAGATAGTTTAGTATACGAATAAGATCATGACTGTAAAATGACATAGGCCAAGATTCAAATTCTTGCTTGGTCCCTTAGTAGTTACATAACTAAGAATGTTACTTGAACATGGAGTCTGTACGACATGAATAAGTCCATCTGTAAAACCAGAATAATATCATCTATTCCAGAGATATTATAAGGATTATACTACATAATATATTATTTTATTGGAATTCTAGCCACTAACATTTTCAAGGGTAATCCTTCAAAAGAACCCAAGAGACTATCTGTTCCAAACTCTCCATTTTACTAAGGCCCACAGAGACCAAGTGATTGCCAAGGTCACACTATTACTTAACAGGGAAAGACAATACTTCTGGCAGGTTCCTTATTTTCCCAGCGCATCTATTTACTAAATCAGCTGGTGTCTGTAATTCTAGGTTGCACAGGCCTGTGACGGAGGGTCTCAAAGAGAGTTTCTGAGACAATAATAAATCAAGGCCACCATACAATAATAAATCAAGGATGGTGCTAGCAAGTATGATGCTGGCAACCATATAGTAATAATCTAGTTTTGATATGTTAATTTACAGCTAAAAGTACCTGATACTGTATAATTTTTAATTTTATTGAAAGATCCTTTTCTAAGAATAATATGAACACTGTTTTAAATCAAGATACTACAAAAAAGTGAATGTGTTTTTCACTTATTAAATATGTAACTGGTGCCCTGGCTGGTGAAGCTCATTGGATTGAGCACAAGCCTGTGAAGCAAAGGGTCACTGGTTCGATTCCCAGTCAGGAAACATGCCTGGGTTACAGGCCAGGTCCCCAGTATGGGACACATGACAGGCAACCACACACTGATGTTTCTCTCCCACTCTTTCTCCATCCCTTCCCCTCTCTCTAAAAAATAAATAAATAAAATGTTTTTTAAAAAATATATAACTGGACAGGAGGGAGGACTTCCGCCAAGACGGAGGCATAGGTGGAGATACCGTGCTTTCTCCCACAACCAAGTTGAGAGACAACAAAATATCAGCAACAGAAAACACAGCCAGAACACAGAAAATTGAACTTTTTCGGAAGTCTGATAACAACAAATTCTTCAGCCTGACGGGTAAGAGGGGCGAAGCCAGCAGCTGGCAGAGTGGAATTGCACAGGAAAACTCGGTCAGACAGACTCAGGTGCGCGGATCCCAGGTGTGGGGTTGCAATGGGCAGACCCAGTGAGCAACCCAGTGAGAGACCAGCAGATCCAGTGAGGGTGAAGGGCGGCAGTTGACTGTGGTCCCGCATTAGTGTGAAGATAGACCAACAAGAGAGTGAACGGTGAGACGATGGGACCAAGCTGGCCCCAGCGGCAAGAGGCAGCAGAGGGGGCCGCCATTTCCCCGCTCTGACCCCACCTCCACATACAGCATCACAACCCAGTGACCTGGGCGGCCCTGCCCTGGTAAACACCTAAGGCTCCATTCCTTATAATTATGGGCACAAACAGACCAAAAATGGCTCAAGAAGATCTCAAAGCCCCAGGGCCCATATATCTAAGCAATGAAGAAATAGCAAAACTTTCAGATGCACAGTTCAAAACACTGGTGATCAGGATGCTCACAGAACTGGTTGATTTTAGTCACAAATTAGAGGAACATATGAAGGCTAAACTAATTGAAATGAAGGGAATTGCACAGGAAACCAATAGTGATGAAGAGGAAACTGGGACTCAAATCAAAGGAGTGGATCAGAAGGAGGAAAGAAACAACCAAACAGAAAAGAAGAAAAAAACAAGAATCCAAAAATATGCAGAGAGGCTTAGGAACCTCCAGGACATCTTTAAACATTCCGACATCAGAATTATAGGGGTACCCAGAAGGGGCAGAGGAACAGCCACCAGTGGAAAACTTATTTGAACAAATAATAAAGGAGAACTTTCTCAATCTGGCAAAGGAAATAGACTTCCAGGAAATCCAGGAAGCTCAGAGAGTCCCAAAGAAGTTGGACCCAAGAAGAAACACACCAAGACACATCATCATTACATTAGCCAAGATTAAAATGAAGGAGACAATCCTAGAAGCAGCAAGAGATAAGGGGACAGTCACCTACAAAGGAGTTCCCATCAGACTGTCAGCAGATTTCTGAAAAGAGACCTTACAGGCCAGAAGGGGCTGGAAAGAGGTATTCCAAGTCACGAAATCCAAAGACCTACAACCAAGATTGCTCTATCCAGCAGAACTTTCATTCAGAATGGAAGGACAGATAAAGTGCTTCTCAGATAAGATCAAATTCAAGGAGTTCATCATCACCAAGCCCTTATTATATGAAATGTTAAAGGGACTTACCTAAGAAAAAGAAGATAAAAAAGATGAACAGTGAAAGGACGGCAAACTCACAGTTATCAACAACCACACCTAAAACAAAAGCAAACTAAGAGGACAGCTAGATCAGGAGCAGAACCATAGAAATGAAGATCACATGGAGGGTTAGCAACAGGGGAGTGGGAGGAGGAGAAGGGGGGAGAAGGTACAGAAAATAAGTAGCATAGACGGTAGATAGAAAATAGATAGGGGGGAGGGCAAGAATAGTATGGGAAATATAGAATCTAAAGAACTTGAGACACATGGTCATAAACTAAAGGTAGGGAATGGTGGAGGAGGGGTGTGCAGGATGGAGGGGAATGAAGGGGAGAAATAGAACAACTGTAATGGCATAATTAATAAAATATATTATATATATTTTATTTATATATATATATTATATATATATATATATATATATATATATATATATATATATATATATATATAACTGGTTATAATAAACCAAAAGTTACCCAGTTTCCTACAAGTAAAATTCATACCCATGCTCAACCAAGAGTTCTTTATTAAAGGATCAAAGTTTGAAATGCAAGACCTCAAGTTAACTCAAGACAATCTAAAGAATTTTATTATTGATTCTCTTCCTCAACCTCAAAAGCAATTTCTTCATATTTTAATACAGATTAAGAATAGCTATCTTGAACATGAAAGAAAAATGAGTATTTGAGTGCCTCACTCTGGCCTAGATGCTTCTGGGTTTTGAATTTTAGGTATAAATTACCACAACCAAAGTATTCATCATCTTTAATTTATCATGCACGTAACCAAGACATAATTACACTTCTGCATGCCAGTTTAAAACGGATCTATGAAAACCAACACAATCTTTAATACTTGAATTAAGTCCGACTACCAAAAATGAGAAACTATGGAGATAACTCTTATATTGAAAGCCTGTTCCTAAAAGAAAACTGATCCACATAACAATAAAAAAATCTTAGAAATACAAAAACAATCACACATTTTTTCCATTTAATTAAAATCATAATTTGTCTCATAGTCGCAAAATGTATCGCTGATTAATTTTAACTTCAAGTTTGAAGAAGCTAATTACTACTGTGAATTCAGAAGAAGCCCCTAATAAACAAGACCTTGCTAGTTACAATGCTAAATATGTTAAGCAATCAATCTCTTTAAATGAACCTCTAATTTTACAAAAGACTTTTTCATCAATAATGACAGGGTATTGTTTTTTCAATTCCCACATCCTAATCATAAATAATTGGGGAAATAAAGATATAAAAACCATGACTTCCCAAATAATGAATCTTTGAAAACAGCCAAAGTATTATTTGAAGATAATGCTGAAGATCTATTTTAAAGTTTCAGGAACAGTGAAAAATGGTATGAAGACTATAAAGATAACAGAAGCAATAAAGGATATTGTAATGAGCCAGTCAAAAAGGAAATTAAGCATGACAACGGATACCTGAAAATGCTTAGAATACAGGAAAAAGGTAAAGCAAATACCCTGGCTGGTGTAGCTCAGTGGATTGAGCGCAGGTCTGTGAACCAGAGGGGTGTGGTTCAATTACCAGCCAGGGCACATGCCTGGGTTGCAGGCCAGTTCCCAGCAGGGGACGTACTAGAGGCAACCATACACTGATGTTTCTCTCCCTCTCTCCTTCCCCTCTAAAGATAAATAAAATCTTTGAAAGAAAAAAGAAAAAGGTAAAGCAAGAAGAAACATCTAACTACTATCTAATCCAATCTCTGGATGCTAAAATCAACAGTTTCACAGAAGATAAAGTTCACAAAATATTCAGTGAATAGATGTCTACTATATTAGAGAATATTTACAACTTTGACTTTCTCTACATTATGCAAATAAAGAAATTTCACAAGAGCCCATTTATTTTCTAAGGCTTCTTTAAATTTCAAATAAGTATGTACTAGGTAGGTTTTACAATATCTTATATAATTAGGCCAAATCTGGGAATTGAAGCCTATCAAATCACAGCCCTTCCGTCAGGATTTCAACTTCAAAATAGTTAGCATTTTTAGAATATGGATTGTAAAAATTTCTGATTGCAGAAGAATTATAATTTCAATCATAAAAGATACACACAGCACTTGAAACCATAGCTGTAGAAGAAAGAACTAGAAAGTCTCTTGAGAGAAGAACTGAACAAGATATAATAGAGAGATGCAGCAATATTATTATTGGAAGAAAGGGAAAAGATGGATAACTTTAAATTTAGCTGCCCAGGGTAATTTATAGGCAATAACCATGAAGCCTGAGTATTCAGGAAAGGAGACTGGGCAATAAAAACACAGTAAGTTAAAGAAAGTTTAGAACAATGCCTGGAAATTTTGAAGAACATAAAATGAAAACAGGAGATGAAAATTAAGGCCCTTAACAAGCTAGCTAGACAATCCAAGCTCAAAATTTAAAGTGTCAAAGCTTATAAGGCAGATGAGAAGGAAAAGGAATAATGAAAAATATCGTTAAGTAATTAACCAAACTAGCTACAACTATTACAGCAGAATAAATAAGAGTAATACCTCACCAGTCTGTACACAGTTAATAGTAAAATAAGTAAAGACTTCTAAACTATCGAAATATCACAACAGCCACAAGTTTAAAGGCAACATGCCATTCTCTAGAGCAAAGTCACTATTTTATGCACAATTCTAAATGGTCTCATTCAGTTTCCAAGTAGCAAACTAAAAATGGCAAGTGAATCATAATGACATGTACAAGTTGAGGATGATGACAAGCAAACAGAAAAACTAAGAAGCAAACAAGAATTCAAAATAATACGAGTTTTAGGACCAGTTGGCATGAAGGCACACATGTATACAAATCACTGTAGCAATATCACAATTTTTATGACTAAACATGCATTAACAAAAAATATAGATCAACAGTTCTGAACCTTCTGTTTAAGAAGCTACAAAAGGACTCCAATAAAAGCTAGTGGACTAAATATAAATTTTCTTGCCAGTTACTCCAGATATCCTATTGCCAATTAAAAACAATTCATATAGAAAGAAACAAAACCATAAGAGCAAAAACATTAAAATTGGGGATAAGAGGGAATTCAACAAATTTCTAAAAGATGAAAGTAGATGTGAGATTGACATAAGAAGCAGAGAAACCCACAGCCTCCTTTTACCCTTCAAGAGTAATGCAAAAACAGTGGGAGCCCATACGGCTAACAAAACCTGAGAAGTGTGATTGCAAAGCAATGATACAGCAAAGGGCAAGAATGAGGAAGGGCTAAAAATAGGAGAGTTTAATATTACTTGATTGACTCTATAAAGGACAACTTCATTTCCCATCCCCCATTTCCAAGCAGTATCTAAATAACTAACATTTACCGCCAGGCAAAAAGATAGTTGGCTTTTCTTAAAGAAAATGAATGACTACCTCAGCAGGGAAAGATAAGTAGGGATGCTGGGTCACAGTAAGAAACCTGTCTCATCTGACATTTAGAAGACCTGCAATCTGGAAGCTAGCTCCCTTCCCTCTTACTCTAAAACAATGCTTGCCAATTGACAGGCCCTAACCTGTACTGCTCTGTCCCCTAAGTATTCCAGTCAGAATTTCTACCCAAAGGAAAAACCTAACAGGGAAAACAGTCCAAAAAGCAGGGTGAGAGAGGACAGAACCCAGACCAGAAACCTAGTCCTTTTTTTTTTGGAAACATGAATAGAAAATCAAGGATCACCAGGCACATAAGAAAAACTTACATTGAAAAGAATGACTACAGGACTTCCGCCAAGATGGAGGCGTAGGTAGAAGCACTGCGCTTTCTCGCACAACCAAGTTTAAAAACAACAAAGTTTTAGCAACAAAAATGCGCCAAACCACAGAAAATTGAACTACACGGAAGTCTGACAACAACAAACCCTTCAGCCAAACCAGTAAGAGGGGCAGAGCCAGCAGCAGAGTGGGGTTGGGCAGGAAAGATCCACCAGATCGACCCGGGTGCGCGACCCAGGTGAGCCAGCAGCTGTGGGCAGATCCCAGGTGTGGAGTAGAGGGCGGACCCACTGAGGGCTGACGTGGTCACACATTCGTGCGCAGATAAACCGGTATAGGAGTGAAGCAGTGAGACAGAATGTGCAAGCCCCAGTGGCGGGAAGCTGCAGAGGGGACTGCCATTGTCCCTCTCTGGCCCCACCCCCACATACAGCGTCACAAAACAGCGACCTAGGCAGCCCCACCCTGGTGAACACCTAAGGCTCTGCTCCTCATATGTAACACGCACGAACAGATCAAAACATGGCTCAAGAACAATTCAGAGCCCCAGAGCCGATAAATCTAAGCAATGAAGAAATAGCCAAACTTTCAGATGCGCAGTTCAAAACACTGGTGATCAGGATGCTCATCACAGAACTGGTTGATTTTAGTCACAAATTAGAGGAACATATGAAGGCTAAACTAATTGAAATGAAGGGAAATGCACAGGAAACCAACAGTGATGGAAAGGAAACTGAGACTCAAATCAAAGGAGTGGACCAGAAGGAGAAAAAAAATGACCAAACAGAAAAGGATGAAGAAACAAGAATTCAAAAAAATGAGGAGAGGCTTAGGAACCTTCGGGACATCTTTAAACATTCCAACATCCAAATTATAGGGGGACCAGAAGGGGAAGAGGAACAGCAACAAGTGGAAAACTTATTTGAACAAATTATAAAGCAGAACTTTCCCAATCTGGCAAAGGAAATAGACTTTCAGGAAATCCAGGAAGCTCAGAGAGTCCCAAAGAAGTTGGACCCAAGAAGGAACACACCAAGGCACATCATCATTACATTAGCCAAGATTAAAATGAAGGAGACAATCCTAGAAGCAGCAAGAGATAAGGGGACAGTCACCTACAAAGGAGTTCCCATCAGACTGTCAGCGGATTTCTAAAAGAGACCTTACAGGCCAGAAGGGGCTGGAAAGAGGTATTCCAAGTCATGAAATCCAAAGACCTACAACCAAGATTGCTCTATCCAGCAGAACTTTCATTCAGAATGGAAGAACAGATAAAGTGCTTCTCAGATAAGATCAAATTCAAGGAGTTCATCATCACCAAGCCCTTATTATATGAAATGTTAAAGGGACTTACCTAAGAAAAAGAAGATAAAAAAGATGAACAGTGAAAGGACAGCAAACTCACAGTTATTAACAACCACACCTAAAACAAAAGCAAACTAAGAGGACAGCTAGATCAGGAGCAGAACCATAGAAATGAAGATCACATGGAGGGTTAGCAACAGGGGAGTGGGAGAAGGAGAAGGGGAGAGAAGGTACAGAAAATAAGTAGCATAGACGATAGGCAGAGAATAGATGGGGGGAGGGCAAGAATAGTAGGGGAGATATAGAATCTAAAGAACTTGAGACACGTGGTCATAAACTAAAGGGGGGAATGGTGGGGGAAGGGTGTGGAGGGGAATGAAGGGGGGAAATAGAACAACTGTAATGGCATAATCAATAAAATATATTTAAAAAAAAAAGAAAAGAATTACCACAAAACAAACATAATAACTGACCAGAGAAGAAGAGGAGACAACTAAGGAAACACAAGATATCGTTAAAAAATATACTTTATATATTCTGAGACTAAAGAATCACAACATAATACAAGAATGGTAGAAAAAAGAAAAAAAGAACAAGAAAATTCATAGGTTATCCTCACTGCCCCACCTGCAAAAAAAAAAAAAAAAAATCAGCCAGAAACTATGGGAAAAAAAATACCCTAAACACAAAGCAAAGAAAATCACAAAATTTGAAAGTAAAAATGAGACAAGGAGGATCAATTCAAAAGAGAAAACATCAGCTTAATGAAGAGAAAACAAGCAAAAAAAGAATATGAAGGAAAGAAAATATCAAAGACAATAGAGGAGAATTTCCAAGAGGTAAAGAATCTGATTCAGACAATAAGGGAAAGCGAATGCCTAGAACAAATAACCGAAACAAAACAATCTATATATGTCATTATGACTTTGTAGCAGGAATGTAAAACAAAGAAGATCCTAAAGGCCTTCAGACAAAATAAATAAAATATCTTAAAAGGACAGTGAATTAGATGGCTTATGGCTTCTATTAACCATTCCTGGATGCCAGAAAACAACCAAACAATGCTTTCAGAGTTCTATAGGAAAATTATTTGCAAGCTACAATGTTGCACCCAGCCAAACTATCAGTCTAATATGAGAATAGAATGAAGACATTTTTGTACATTGAATAAATCAAAGTCTGCCTCTCAAACACAGTTTTTAGGATGTTACTTGAGAATGTAATCTAGAAAAAAAGATCAAGTACATTAAAGAAAAAAGAGGAAGACCTGTAATAGAATGAATCCAATGTTAAGAGTACAGTGAAAGGAAAGGAGGTTTTAGAAAGAGACTCAAAACAAAAGCAGTCCAAACTGAAACAAAAATATAGGCAATTCCAGATAAATAGGGAACACAGTGCAACAGACACTATGCTCAGAAGTAAGGGATGGGTGCAGAGGAACTGAAAGACTATGATAAAAGCATATAGCACAAGAAAAGGGAGCAATTAGAAACACCAAGAAAACAGAAAGTCATGTCCAATTTTTTTTTAATTCAATGGCTAGGCTCTGAGAAACTGGTAACATAAATAAAATAAAATCTATTGAACCTTGATGCTATCAACATTTTTCCTCAAGTAGCTCATGGGCTGCTTAATACGATCTGTAGAAAAGCAATCACAATCTAAGCACACCACCTGGCCCAGCATTAAATAACATTTACATAATCATAATATCAAAACTATTTACTGGTTTTTGTCATTCGGAGAGATTCTATGGACATGACAGCTGGGGTTATTTGGGTAGAAAAATGGGAGATGGATATGTTTATTTAAACAATAAGAAATATAGCTACCAGTTAAGAAAGAAAAATGGGAATACAGATGTCTAAATTGATAAATCAATATAAATGTGGATCACCATTTAATAGAAACCAGTATATTTCATAAAAACATAGCTTCCTTTATTGCATATTCATAAATAAGCACCCCCCATGAACACCACCCATCTCCTAAAAGGGGAAAAAGTCCTTTAATTAAAGATAAGTTTTCTTCAGTTTAAAATAATTTCAAATTAACTCATTTTTTTAAGACAGTGGTTCTCTATTAAAAGTGAGTTTGTCCCCAAAGGGACATTTGCAATGTCTGGAGACACTTTTGGTTGTATAACTTGGGAAGGTAGTATTAGCATCTAATTAGTAGAGAATGAGGACGTTGCTAAACATTCTACAAGGCACAGGCAAGCCACTCACAATTAGCTAGCCCAAAAATGTCAACAGTGCCAGGCTGAGAAACCCTGCTTTTAAGGGAACTCTTCGAACTTTTATAGAAAAATTTTTGTCATTTCTCTCTGCTCCTGATTCTAATGATGGCATGTGGTCACAGAGAAAAGCTTCTATGGGCACAGGGATGGTTATGATTGGCGTGAATGCAGACCTGAGGACTGCCCTCTGGGTCCTCACCACCTCTGAGGTTTGGTCATTGGCCCTCATTGAGTCCTAAAGGCGTATGTTGATGTGTATGTTGGAACAGTATCCAGTTAGGGATTTCCTAACTTGGTCCCACCTCAGCTCCTGATGGTATGAATATCCTTAGGGCCTCAATGACCTCCTCTATGCAGCCCATGCTTATAGCTAAGGCAACACTAACTGCCCAACAAATAAACTCCCAATTTTCAGTCCTTTCACATAATCAAAATTTCTCATTAAAGTTAGTATGGAGTGGGTGCTTCTATTTGGTGCACAGCTTTCTCCCACATGGTAATTTAGGGACTCTAGATCCTTCCAACCTTATGCCTTTAACATATCATAAGAGACCCTGCCTCTGCATCTGGCCTGTTGTTGTAGACCACTCTGCCTGATTTTAGGAATTGTATCTATACCCCTTGTGGCTAAGGGCGAGAGATGACCTTTGGAATGCCAGCCACAGGAGACAAAGCTTGTCTCTGGTAGCAAATGCTGCCTCAGTTCCTCTCCCTGCCCCCAGAGCTTGGTCAGAAGTCAATGACGGGTAAGACCCCTCACAGTGGGGGGCAACCTAAGCCAGACTCGATCACCTCGGAGGCCTTCCTGGAAGGACTTGGGGGCGGGGCTGCAACAAAGAGTAATGGACTCTCCCTCCCCCCTTGGTTTTGTCAAAGCCCGAGTCCCCACGTTCTCTGGGAAAAGCACTTCCTGGCTCTAATCCCCTTAAGCCTGAATACCTGTTGAAGAGAGGTGCAGCTCCTTGCCTTGCTAGAGCGTGCCCTGGGGAAAAATCTGGCATCACAAAGACTTGCTGATAAACCTGTGAAATCTGCTCTGCTAAGATTCATTCTTATGATAAGGGTCTGAGAGGAAATGAGTATGTCTCCCAAAGTTTCTGCAACTCTCTTCCTGACAGACACTCAGTCAGACTAAGCCCTCAGATCTCTTTGTAATGTTATCTATTGTTTGATCCTTGCCACCCTGTATTCCTGTGTATTACAACCCAATAAAAGGCTATGGAAAAGGACGCTTGGGGCCTTTTTCTCCTCGGAGAAACTGGCCACAGCCCACTCCTCCATCCCAAACAGATCTCAGCATCTCTCGGCCATATTTATTCATTCACGCGTGTCCCTGGCACTGGGGGGACTTGTGAAGTAGTCGCCCCCACATCTGGCGCCCGAACAGGGACCAGACTCAGACCTTCTTCAAGCCAGAGGCCTACAGCCGAGCCACACCATGCTTAAGAAGGTAATAGACACACAATTCTCATCTTTGGCGGTCGCCCCCACAGCCTGTGGAAGGGAAAACAAGAACACTTCAAGCTAGACATTACAACATAGTTCGAATTCACATTCCATGGCAAAAATCTGGTCACATGGCCCCACTTCAATGCAGGATGGGGGTAGAGGAGAAAATGACTGAGAAATGCATTACTGGCTGAGCAACCACTTCCCAGTGTAAACTACACTACACGAGGAAGCATCTGCACAGTTGCCCTCCCTAAAACCTTTTTCACATGGCCTCTCCCTTCACAGTAGTAGCCTCATGATAGGCTTGCTGGCTCTCTGCTAACTTTTATTTCCTTCACTATGATTATGTGAGAACTTCCATACCACATAAGAACCTTGGAAAACTCACAGGATGCACCTCTGGGCCTCATTTCTGACTAAATACACCATTTACTTCTCCTGCAGCCAACTCATATCAGCACAGGATCACAAGGCAATAAGCTAAATAAATGGTAAGTGGCTGTGCAGGTTCTGAATTTAAGCAGTTCTGTTCCACAGCCCATACTAATCTGCCTCTCCATACTTCTAAAATAACAGGTAGTAAGAGATTCTTTCCATTGTTATCAATGAATATTTATAAAGGATCCACAAACATCTTGCAAAACAGCCCAGGAACTATTACAAATTCCCCACTATGGTACATTGTACTGTTTTCTTTACTTCTGTTTTGCTAATCTTAAATGTTATAGTCAAAATAGTAGGCAAAAGTATACAGCAAAGCTAGCCTTCAAAAGTCTTTCAATTCCCTCTGCACTTGAACAATGTACCTGTGCCCTCATGGCCAAGGCACCCTCCCTCATTAATCTAACCCAGTAATAATCTTACGTAGATTGGACTGCTCTCTCCCCAGATCTACCATTTCCCCAACCCCATCAAAATATACCTACACAGATTCTGTAATTTCCACAGGGGTCTGAGCCTTCATTGTTAGAAACTGGATGAACTGATAAACTAATATACTTCTGCTAATATGTGGCATTTGGCAGTCAAAAACCAAGTCAGTTTAATGGTGGAAAATTCAGCAGCAGAAGGCTTAAATAAACTTAAGTGGCTTGGACTGGTCATGAAAAAAAAAAGGATAGATTTCATTACATATATTTGTGTCCCTCAAATAGACTACATAATAAACATCCACACTAATTTTAAAAATTTAAAGTATTCATTTTAAAAATTGTAATAAGTCTTAAAATACTGTGACTAACTTGTTCTTATATCTCTGGTAGACCCTGGAATTTCCTAGTGAGAAAATGGCAACTGAATAAATATTAAAGAATTATTTTACTTACTATATTCTTTTAATTAAAAAAAATAGGATGTCAAATACACACAAAATAGAAAAAAAATTGAGGCTATATGCCATCTTATTACAAAGTGCATTTTCATCAGGTCATAGTCAAAGCAGTCTCACAAATATCATAAAGTCAAGACCTGTTATAAGGGGCATCTGCAAATAAATTCTACAAGTCAGTATAATTCAGTGGTTAAGAGGAGAAGCTTTGAAGTCAAAGATTTCCTTAAATTTCAAATTCAAATCCTTTTGCTAGGCTCCACCACCTGGGCAGGAGGTTTACAAAGGATAAGAAAATAGCCTGATTTGAGAGGAGGGATGGCAGCGGGGTGTGGGGGAAGAAGGAGGTCACTGTGAGGAATAAATATGAGAACATGCCAAGTAATTTTAAAGTGGAACCTGGGTTAACAGTCACAGCATATTAGCTAATTATGATGATGATAATCAGCCATTCCTACTACATCTACTTTGGGAACTATAACAATCCCCCTTTGAATCTATCAAGTTTTTAACAACCCTAAATCGAAAAGTTTCTCCTTTTATTCTGAAAAGTTTTCAAGTTCTAAAACTATTTCCTCTTTTTTTTCCAGTCCTTTGTGAATATAGAAGATATATTCTATCTGGGTAACTGCCTTCTTTACCATTTTGAGACTCAGACTCTTTTTAGTCTTTTTAAAACAAAAATCCCTTCCAAATATTACATAAACAATAGACTACTCCATGGGTTATAAACACTACAAAGACTTTACAAAAGTACAATAAAATTTGAGATTCATAAAAAAACAAGCAGCTATTAGAACAGAAAGCTTAGAGAAGAAATGATACAGAGGTCTATTAGCCTGCTCAAACAACACTGAGTTTTTTACATGACTCCACTTCAGGAAGACAAACAATCCAATTAAAAACTGGGCAAAGGGCCTGAACAGATACTTCTCCAAGGAGGACATACCGAGGGCTTAGAGACATATGAAAGGATACTCAGCATCACTAGCCATCAGGGAGATGCAAATTAAAACCACAATGAGATACCACTTCACACTAGTCAGAATGGCCATTGTAAACAAATCAACAAACAAGTGCTGGTGAGGTTGTGGAGAAAAGGGAACCTAATACACTGTTGGTGTGAATGCAGACTGGTACAACCACAGTGGAAAACAGTATAGAATTTCCTCAAAAAACTAAAAATGGACTGCTGTTTGACCTGACAATTCCACTGCTGGGATTATACCCTAAGAATCCTGAAACAGCAATTCAAAAGAATCTATGCATCCCAATGTTCACAGCAACACAATTTACAATAGCCAAGTGCTGGAAGCAGCCTAGGTGCCCATCAGTAAATGAGAGGATCAAAAAACTATGGTACAACCCTGGCTGGCTGGTGTAGCTCAGTGGATTGAGCACCAGCCTGTGAAGCAAAGGGTTGCCGGTTCGATTCCCAGTCAGGGCACATGCCTGGGTTGCAGGCCAGGTCCCCAGAAGGGGACACATGAGAGGCAACCACACATCCATGTTTCTCTCCCACTCTTTCTCCTTCCCTTCCCCTCTCTCTAAAAATAAACAAATAAAATACTTTAAAAAATAAATCTATGGTACATTTACACAATGGAACACTAGCCAGCAGAAAGAAAGAAGTTCCTACCCTTTGAGACAGCATGAATGGAACTGAACAGCATTATGCTAAATGAAGTAAGCTAGGCGGTGAAACACGAATACCATATGATCTCACCAATAAGTGGAACCTAATCAACAGAACAAACAAGCAAGCAAAATATAACCAAAGACACTGAAATTAAGACTAAACTGAATAACCAAAGACACTGAAATTAAGACTAAACTGACAGTAACCAGAGGGGAGAGGAGAGGGAAATTAAAAGGAAAAGAAGGAAAAGGGTTGTCAAGAAACATGTACAAAGGACCCATGGACAAGGATAATGTGGGGGATGATTGAGGGTGGGAGGAGGGTGGGAGGAGGGGGGTGGGTGGGGCAGGGAAAAGTGGTGGTGGCAAAATGGAGACAACTGTATTCAAACATAAATAATTTTTTAAAAATTTAAAGAGTAAATGAAAACCTGCACAGTTTTTAAAAATAAAAGTGAGATTTCAAAATAAAAAAATGAGTTCTAAAATAAAGGACAATAGGTAGAGATCCTTCAGTTTACCATCAGATCACTAGAAAATATAGAGGACTTTTTTTGGTAACTTTTCTTCTTAATAGCAGGAAAATCCCATTTCTTTACAACAATGAATAGATAGATGGCATGACAGACAAAAGCAATTTCTTCGAAAACCAATTCTGTAGAGAAGAAAAACCTAAAAGGCTCAGATTTTTATCCATACATATCCCTTACTTGATGCTTTAAAAATCTGAGGGGTCTACCATTCGTTGTGTTAATATTAAGGACACAAGCCTCCTTTCTATTAGAAAACATATGCTTGATTGAAAGAAAACTAAGCATCCAAAATTTTGAAACATGGTAATATGTGGGTCAACTCAAAATTCAAGTACACATTGAATTTCTTGATAAATACACCAAAATAATTCTTAAAAATCTAAAGACAAAGAAATATTTTAAATAATTTCATGATTGTTGCTTTCTCCTATGTGTTAGATATTGCGGTAGGCACTTTCATATACATTATGTAATTTCATTCTCCCAACAAGCATATGGGATAAGGATTATTATCCTCCTTTTACAAATGAGAAAACTAAGGCCCAGTTTTTTGCCCAAGGACACTTGCTCATATAAGATGTAATTAGAAATCCAATTCGAATTTTCTGATCCCCAGTTCAATTCTCTTGCTTTCACTGTATCACTGTCACTTTCAAACTCAACTACTCTAAATCACAGCTCTTTTAAGGTGTGCCAACCTACTTCTTTGGGAGAGGCAACAGTTGTGAGAGAAGAAACATTCTTCATATTACCAAAAATAACTCGCTCTACTTAATCTGATGTGACTACCAAGTTTAAATGCTTTTGTTCATGCTCTCTACTGCCTGAGAAAACTTACGTACCTTCAGATATAACCATTTCTGCAAGACTGAACTCAGGAACCACCTCCTCCAAGAAAGTTTCCCTGATTAAGTGACCTGTTCCCCTCCTCCTAAGCCAATATCCTTCTTTATCACCTCACTGCTTATACGGTATCTACTTTGGACTACATTATCACATATACCTCTTTGTTTTCCAGTCATATGTCTGGAAATACATTTTTTCTTTCAATGACTATTAAGAATTTTCAGGGTCAATGGTAAGCAAACTAGACAAGGTCCTTGTTATCGTGGACAGATTACATTGCTTGCAACTTTAACAAAGGTAAAAATAACACAGAGGGTAAGGATGTGATATTCCAGGACAAGGACTCCTTTCCTACAAGGTCTCAGAAGAAAGCCTGCAAACTTGACAACATTTTTTAGGGAGAAAAAATCCCTTCTATCATGTCTTCCAGGTGAGACCCTCAACCTCACGCCTTTCAGAAGATATAAGAGGAGGTGAGGGACCAAGATGGAAGGAAGGAAAGATCTAAAATCTCGCAGGGGTTTCCCACATACTGACATGAAATCTTTACGCATGAGTCCAGACGTCTCTTTCCGTGTCCCATCTATGATAAAACTATACTTCAGCCACAACTGCCACAATCAAGCACCTCCATCAATCTCCTTGCACACAGCCACCTTCATTAATGAAGTACTTACTCAGAGAGTTTTTTATGTAACTTGTATTTATGTAATATTTGTAGGTCATATTCCTAAGAATAAAGGAGAGCCTATGGTCTTCTATTTTGACTCTCCTGATGCCTGGAGATCATTGCTACAAATGTGTTTGGCTTTAAATAGTATAATATAAATGTGAAAATATAATACCTCAGGTGTTGCTATTAGGAAAGAATTTTCCAAAATAATATTAGAAAACTACATTAAGTATCAATTCTTTATTCTGTCTTTCATGTTTCAATACAAGTAATCTGCTCTTGGAGGATTATTTATAAACAAACCAAATTTAAATGTACTAAGAGCATTCACTAGTTGAAGAAATTCTGCAATCTGTTCTTTAATAAAGACCCTTTTGTAATGAAGATTTTGTAAATTCATAATTTTATTTTTCTCAAATTAAAACATAACCACATTACCCATAATTACATATTTCTTATTTTTTCATGGATTAAACACATGTTATTAGTTTTCTTTAGAACTGTATATTTCTCCCCAAAGTATACCTCAAGGTTCAAAATTAGCCAAAAAACTAGATATTGCCAAATTTCTAAGTGCATAAATGTGTTCAAAGAAACATATTTGATTGCCTCTAAAATGGAATAACATTATAAATGAAAAAAATAATTTCACACATCACAGACACAATAATATTCAATATTCAGTATTCAATAGCAGAAATAAACCATGGCCATTTTTAATTAAACAGGCCTTTCTAAGCACTTGTGTACAATGTATTGCAGGTCAAACTGTTCACGTGGAATCTGACCACAAAGACTTAATCTGCATAATTGAAGACCTAAAGGGTAGTTCTTATGTTTCATCTGGTCCCTTTCCCAGTACTCTTAACAAGCACATTGTAGTCATTCCATACATAGTTGTTTAAAAAAAAAAAAGAGGTAACGAATATTTGAAATTAGTCATACTTTCAATAGAGGACAGACTGCATACCCTTATTCTTCCTTCCCCAACCTGTTTTGCAAAACTAGCATGATGTTAATAATTTCATTGCAAAACAAGTTCTGCAAGCACAGAAATTGACCATAGTCTCTCAGTGTGATCAGTTTCGATGCCTGATGGGATACAGAAACCCTAACAAGCAATTCACCCATGTTCCTCCACAATCCTTGCTCTCCTTAGAATCCTAAAAAGTCAAAAAATGGTTTAAAATGGTTATTTTAAAAGGTCTAGGAGGCACTAATTTGAAGCTAAGTTTCAAAGGAAGTTAACAACACTACCATACACAGGGCAGTCTAGTATTACTCAGATGTCATTTTAGTCTTCCAGCATCAGAAAGGCAAAAGCTCCATTAAATTATGTATTTAATCAAATATGCTTATACTATCAGTTAGATAAGTTTAAGTAGGAACCCAAGTTACACCACCTATTATTTCACACAGCATCTAGATAAAATGAAAGTGTGTTCCCCAGCGCAGATGTCTCCAGAAAAGTGTTAAATGACTTTTGTGAATGGAAAACATGCATATACAGTTGCATCGCCTCAGCCGGTCCTGAGTGGGTGTCTCAATGAACCAAAAGCACACTCCGTATGTGAAGCTCCTTGCAACCTGATTCCACTTTTGAGAATGGGCTTTGAAACAAACTTTAAATTAAAAGTACAGCACAGGCTTCGCGCTTCTCTTATGTTACAGGAAGGCCACAGATGCCGAGGTTCAGAGGAACAACACCGTGTCATCCAGCCCTGCAAGGGCGGGTGCAGTCTGCGGCGCGCGGCACAGCCTCCACCCGGGCCGTCACAGAAAAACCGGAGCCTCGCCTTAACCGCAACAAAGTGACAGCGCCAGCTCCCCAGGGCGCGGGGGATCCCGGCGAGACCCGGCTGTCCGCCCAAACTTCGGGAGGAGGCAGGCTTCGGGGATGCTAAAATGCTTCTACCTCCCCCCAGCCCCTGCCGCGGCTTTGTATGGCTGCAGGCGCACTGGGTGGGCCCCAAAACACTCCACCGCCGCCAGCCTCCGGAATACCCCACTACAAAAGGGGACAAAGGAGCCAGAGAGAAACTCCTCGGCGCGGAGTGCCCGGAGTCCCCACCGGCCCAGGCTCAGAAGGTGAGGGCACGGAGGTGCAGTCGCCGTAGGGTGCGAACCCACCGCCCCCTAACTCAGAAACGCACGCGACACTCACCGATGCGGAGCCCCCGGATTGGCTGGGCTCCGGGGTCCGTTTTTCCTGGGGCCCCCGCACACGTCCGGTCCGACTTCAACTTCTCTCGGCCGCTGTCGCCGGCGGCAGGAGGGAAGAGAGCCCTGAGGGCTTTGTCTCACCGCAGCGGAGGCGCTGCAGGCTAGACCCTCCAGGGGGACGAAAATTCCGGCCCCGCAGTCCACCGGCCGGGGCAGGCCCCCACCGTCCCTCCGTCTGCGGGTACCAGTGGCGGCGGCTGCCGCAGCGAAAGCGAAGACTGCAGCCGTTCGGGTCGCCGCTACCACTACCGCCTGGCCCGGAGCACGTCGCAGCCTAATGTTGTCATCGCTCTAGTCACCGCCTCTCTGGGCATCCAGAGCCTTGGCGAGCCTTCACAGTCAAGCGCCCTCCCCCTCCCGTCCCGCCCCACGGAGCGCGGGATCTGGCCACACCCCTTCTCGTCACGTGACCCGGCGCGGAGGTGACAGCCCACCGGCTTCTCCTGCCAGGTCGGTGGCAACCCCGCCCAAGCGACTGGCAGCACCTTGTTCTGCTAGGCTTATCGCCATGGAGGAGCTTCCGCACAACCGAGAGCAGCCGCGGGATGCGAGCCCGGAGACGTGCTAAGGCCAGGCTTTCCGGACCGGTCGTACAGGCTCCTGCCCAATCGGAGGAGACTACACGGTAGAGCTTCCCTCGCAGGGCTCCGGAGCCCACGCTCTTCTGAGGCCGGACCGAGAGACCCGCCTCCCCACCCTAGGGCTTGGCTCAAGTTCTAACCAAACAAAGGGGGAAAAAAAGTCTCATGGTGTCTCGCTTGAAAATCTGTCACTGCTTGTTCCAGTTTCTAGTAGCATTTTAATTATGTCATTTAATTTACTTTTTTCTTTAGGGATTTTTATTTTTAAGGAAAGGATGGTATAGTTCAACTAGACTAGGATGAAAATAGCCCTTGCAAACCTTTTTGTTGTTGTTCCTAGTCTTGTTTCAGGATCCTTCGTGCCAGCATTAAGTTCTACAATGTGCTAGGTTGGTGGCAGTTTGAAATTTAGCAGTCCGTCCCATTTTTATAATAAATGTTAATTCTTGATTTAAGTACCTTAATTTTTGATATAATCTTTTGCCTTTTTTTAAAACCATTTTTGGAGCAACTGTGCCCCTGAACCCTGTTGATGAGAGGAAACAAGTAAAATGCTAAAGAAAGTAACAAAACAGAAATAAAGTAGGCAAGCAGAAAGTTCGTGATCAAACCCTAACGAGAACACACATGAGAAAGTTTTCTGTAATATTAAACTCCGTTTGTATCATGGTTCTTTCCAGGCCATAACCAAGGCTTTTTTCTTAGGCAGTTTTCATTTCACTACACTTTCTCAACAAGATGTCAAAAAATTTTCTGATTACCTGGATACTTTGAAATGAATAAGCAATAGAATTTGGCCTATATAATCCTTATTTTTAATGTATGTCAATGAAACTGTTAGGAAAAAATGGAGTTTAAGACTAACCATTATTTCATGTTACCCAAGAATGAAAAATACGATCAATTAAACTACGCCATGCCATTGATTTTTAAACGACCCATCTTGAATTTAGAGATGTTAAAATGTGAAAATAAGTCTTAGAATCTATGAGATATTGTGACGAATTGGTGTTCCAATGAAGAAAAGATTCTATAAACTCTGGAAGTCTGAGAGATTGTACTTGTGGTTCAAATGAATATGAGGGAAGTTTATTATTCTGTGAATGTCATTATTTCAGCCAAGCTAGTAACTTTGCAGTTTGTCAACAGACTGAAACCTATTTTCCAGGGCAGTTTTGTTTCAAACTGACACAAAAGTCAATTTTATTTTTTAAAATGTATTGATTTTAGAGAGAGAGGGGGCGGGGAGCAACCTAATTGTTGCTCCACTTATTTATGAATTCCTTTGATTCTTGCATGTGCCCTGATGGGGGGATCTAGCCCATAGCCTTAACACATCAGGACAATGCTCTAACCAACTGAGCTATCCAGCCAAGACAATTTTATTTTTCAATGGAATAGAATAGTGTATAAAATAATGTGTATATCTACTAAGGTCAAGTATTGCTTTATGGAACTTTTGTCTTAGGGAAGGGAAGAGTGTGTTGTGATTTAAACTGTATTTCCTATTGCAAGTTGCAATCAAATAAATTTGATAAAGAATGTTCCTAGAGCATAGATAACATGAAATATACCACCATCTGGGCACTGTTTTCTGGTACTTTTCCTTTCCCTTGTTACTGAGACAGAAGATTAGAAATAGGAGGCAAAGTCTTGTCTAATCCTCACCTGCCTTAACCCCACATTCTTATATTGGCTGTTGAAAATGAATGGCAATTTATTGTAATGGAAAGTACTGTACTGGAAGCAAGGAGGTCTAGATTATAGATTTAGCTCGTTAGATGTATGACTAGATAAATTATTTACTGTATTTCAAGTTCTTTTTTTTCCCTTGAACTTCATGCTTTTAAGGAATAATACTCTGTTGGGAACCACTCTGCCTGGTTTCAGGACTTGTAACTGCTCCCCATGGCTAAGGCTGAGTGCGCAAACTTCGGAATGCGAGCCACGAGGAGACAAAGCTTGTCTCTGGCAGCAGTGCTGCTTCTGCTTCATCCCCTGCTCCCAACGCCTGGACAGTAGGTTAAAGACAGGTGAGACCCCTCAGAGGAGGGGCAGCCTAAGCCAAACACAATCCCTTGGGAGGCCATCAAGGAAGGAATGGCAGCGGGGGGTGCTGCAAGAAAGAGAGAGTGATGGACCCTCTCCCCCTGGCTATTCTGACATAGCCTGAGTCCCCATTTCTGTCTGGGAGAATCGCTTCCTGGCTCTAGTCCACTTAAGCCTAATGATAAGGAAGGTGGTGCAGCTCTTTTGCTGGCTAGAGTGGATTCTGGGTGATCAGGCCTAAGAAAGAATGTGTAAAATCCTGTGAAACTTGTTTTGTTTAAGAATGCTCTCATTTAAATGATAAGGGTCCAAGCAAGAAGTTTGTTCCTTAAAGTTTTATGGCTCTTTAGCTATCTGACCCTGACTGAGAATAAGCCCTCATAGTTCTTTGAATGCTATCTATTGTTTGATCCTTACCTGTGTTCTTGTGCAAAATGAACTCAATAAAAGCCCATTGAGGAAAAGGCTCTTGGTCTTTCTCCTCTGAGAGACTGGCCACCTCTCCTCCCCAAGCAGATCATGTCTGGTAGATTACTTTCATCCGTGCAGACAAGGGGACTTGCAAGAAAAGTTGCCCACAATACTCAACCTTTTTCTCCAATTGATGATGTTCACATTTGCAACAAATCATCATGGTATACATAGGATTATTCAAATTCCTGTCAAAATAGCTGCAACTCCTTTCACCACACTCAAAAAATTGGAATGCAAGTACGTGAAAGCAAAGATGTTATAGGGAAATATATGTAAGTATATCTTTCACAATCTTCTGTGTTTTAACTATTGCTTACAATAGTTTCTTATCATGAATAACTAATGATTTTGACATGATTTTAGTCAATTTTGACATACCTCACAACTGATGGCCACAAAATAATGTGTCAATACATTATAGTTGAAAAATATATGCTTTTCAGATACTTTCAAATCTAATATTCCATGGTTCCAGAAAATGATCATTCAATCTAGTATTTTCAATGTAATCACAATATGAAGAGAAACTATAATGTGTGATTCTGTGCTGTAACTGAGATAACACCCATTTGCTATGTTAGGAAATACCTCACCAATTTGTTACTGCTAAAGTGATTTTAAGAATAACATTTTAGCTCTGGCTGATGTGGCTTAGTGGTTTGAGTGCAAGCCTGTGTATCAAAGGGTCACTGGTTCAATTCCCAGACAGGGCACATGCCTGGGTTGCAGGCCCCCAGCAGGGGGCACATGAGAGGCAGCCACACATTTATGTTTCTCTTCTTTCTCCCTCCCTTTCCCTCTCTCTAAAAATAAACAAATAAAATATTTTTAAAAAAGAATAATAGTTTACAATAAAAAAATTTAAATATCCAATTTTTAAAAATACTTATTTACATATTTATTTTATGGAGACGGGAAGGGAGGGAGAAAGAGACAGAGAAAAATTGATCAGTTGCCTTCTCACACAGACCAGAAACCGAACCTGCAAAACAGGCATGTGCCCTGACAGGGAATCTAACCAGCAACCTTTTGCTTTGCAGGACAATGCTCAACCAACTGAGGCATACTGGTCAGGGCTAACTATTCAATTTTAACTCCAATAAAAATTCATCTCTTTTGCCTAGTATTTAATTATTCATTTCTAAGAATGAGAAGGGTTTTTTCCCAAATGAAATTATTCATTTCTAAGTATAAGCACTGGCAGTCAGGATAATCTTTCCCACAGAATGTATTTCAACCCTGACCTAGAATGAGAGATTTGGCTTGAGGTTTTTTCTTTTCTTAAGCCTCATGAGAATTCATGGAGATGCTTATGTTGCCAAAGTTACTAATGAGGATTTCTCTTGAAAGTTAAGATTGAAAACAACCTCAGATATAAATAAGGTGCATTCAACACAAATTTGAATACTGTGCTCAATTGCGTCATTACTCTTGGTCATGTGACTTGCCCTGGCCATTGACGTGGGAGCAGATGTGACGTGCTAACTGCTTTAAATCCATGTGCAATATTCAGGTCAGTCTTAGTCTTGTAAGACTAAGACCTGCCCTACATGCACACACACACACATGCACACACACACGCATGGCTGTGGTTCCAAGGATTATTCCTTCAGTGTAGAGATGTGCTAGAAATAAACTTGCCCCTTACTACCATGCACACCGCTCTCTACAAAGAAAATTTAACTGTCTTAAACCTTGTCAGGTAGTGGACGGGAAAAAACAAAATCATATCTGAGAATTTGGAGTCACAATCCAGCTCTCCCTCAAAAGTGTAACTTGAATTCTTACCACCTGGGTGATTCCAAACATCTTAAAGCTGATCATTTTTAACTGATAGTGCTCCCAGACATCTGGCAGAAGCAAATGTCAATCATCTCTGGAAGAACTATCTTCATCTTAAGTGTTACAGAATGATTATAAATAAAATTCTGAAGAAAATTAACAGCTCACATTAAAAAGAATAACCAGAAATAATAAGACATCATTAGTGAGAAACAATATGAACGTAAAATTGCAGAAACAGATTCAAAAGGATGTGAAACACTGAAATTACCAGACACAGACTATGAAGTAATTACATAAAATATGAATGAAGGAATAAAAGGCAAGTTTGAAAAAATATGAACAAAGAACAATAAACTACAAAATATGACTGAAGATATTTGGAAAAATAGAACTTAAAGGACTGAAAAATATATATTATTAAAATTTAGAACTCGGGACAGGTTTAATAGTCTGACACAGCAAATGTACAACCTAGTAAACTGGGAAGTAGACTTGGGGAAATTATTGCAAACACAAGAGAAAAAAAGAAATGAAAAATATAAAATATAGTTTAAGTGACATGGAATACATTGTGAGATCCAAAATTAATTATATCTCCAGGAGAATAAGAAAGAGAATATAGGGCAGAGGCGATATTTGACAAGATAATGACTGAAAACTTCCCAGAACTGATGAAAGACTCCAGCCCACAGACTTAAGTCTCCAAAATCCCAAGCAAGCTAAAGAATAATAAGTCCATATTGAGATATACCATAGTGAAACTACATAGAACACTAAAAACAAACAAACAAAAAAGAACATCTTTGAAGTAGCAGAGAGAAAATACAGATTATCCTCAAAGTGTCCCGTAATGGACTTACATCAGTAACGATAGAAACCAGAAGCTGGACAACATCTTCACTGGGCCAGAAGAAAATGACTGCCAGTACTCAGTGGAAAGATTTTTCAAGGATGAGGGCAAAATAAAGGCATTTTCAGGCCAGCAAAAGCAGACTTTGCTGCTGATACAGTCTCACTAATACAAATTCTAAAGAAACTTCTTTCTTTAGACAAAAATAAAATGATCTTCAAGTGGAAGGTCTGAGAGATGAGACTGAAGGAAGAGCACTGAAAGTGCTAAATATTTACTTAAGTTTAAAAACCAGTGATTATACAACAGACTTGTTAAATTATTTTAATAATGTTTTAAAGGAAAAAAATAATCATATGCCTAACATCAGAATAAGTCCAATAAAATTCTTACTTTATACCTATTGAATTCATCAGACCAAGTATTATAACCATTTGTATAATTATCTCCATCTAATATACGCCTTTAGAAGCAACAACATTAAGCATTTCCTTAAGTAAAATTGTATTAACATTTTACTGGTATTTTTCTTTTTTTTAATATACATTTTATTGATTATGCCATTACAGTTGTTCTGTTCCCCCCTTCATTCCCCTCCACCCTGCACACCCCCTCTTCCACCGTTCCCCCCCTTTAGTTTATGACCATGTGTCTCAAGTTCTTTAGATTCTATATCTCCCCTACTATTCTTGCCCTCCCCCCTATCTATTTTCTATCTACCATCTATGCATCCAAGATCGCTCTACCCAGCAAAGCTTTCATTTAGAATGGAAGGGCAGATAAAGTGCTTCTCATATAAGATCAAATTCAAGGAGTTCATCATCACCAAGCCCTTATTATATGAAATGTTAAAGTGACCTATCTAAGAAAAAGAAGATAAAAAACATGAACAGTGAAAGGACAGCAAACTCACAGTTATTAACAACCACACTTAAAAGCAAACTAAGAGGATAGCTTAACCATAGAAGCAGAACCATAGAAATGAAGATCACATGGAGGGTTAGCAACAGGGGAGTGGGAGAAGGAGAAGGGGGGAGAAGGTACAGAAAATAAGTAGCATAGATGGTAGGTATTTTCTTTTAAATAGGTGTACTGGTACAGCAGCATTTTAAGTTTTTCTTGATAATGACTTTATTATTTAAATTTATATAATGTACCAGTGAAGATAATGTATTAATAATTAGACTAAGAAATTAGTATATATTTAGGAGACCATGATTTAGAGAAACAAAAGGCAGAGTAATATACAATGTTCACTTATCTATGAAGCGTTAATGATTCCCACCACAGACTTCTAAAAATGAAAGTTCATAATGAATTACATAATTATCTATTCATAGGTAAAGGACAATTAAGTCTTACTGAAAAGCTCTGCCTACTCTTTCCACCCACCTTGCCTATTCAAAATTAGGTGCTATGACTTTTAACACCATCTCTGGAAATAGTTAGAAATTTATGCTCAGGATGTAAGAATTGGCTCCTGAGTTTTAATTCAACTCAGAGGGCATCCTAAACTCCAAATAAATTTCAAAAAGAGGAGCTTGTTTCATAATGATACCTACCCATTTCCAGTGTAAATATGTTCTTCAGTTTCACGAGTGTATAAAAAGCTGTTTATCACAATGATGTAAATGTAGGAAACACAGAACAAATAAGTAAGCCCTTACACTTCCAAAGTTTTAACTATAATGCAAAGAAATTATGTCTGTCTTTTATTTTACCAAGCTTTACTCTCTCTTTCCAATCGCATGAGATTTTTCAAAACATACTCCTGTAGTGCTTTCTTGATAAAACCAAATCTGTCGTTTCACTGCAGAATGTCCAAATGACTTTTATGTCTGTATCTTTAAATGTATAAAAGATTATAAACTCATATTACTAGTGTAGATTATCCAGTTAGCTTTGTTCAACCCATATTTACACATCTATAGACTTTTTGAGAAGTCACAAGTAATTCAATTTATATAAACCAGATTGTACATTGTCTTTCAATTTAATAAGCTATTAGTTTTTACTGGTTGAAGGCCCATCCCATTACAAAAGCATTATCAAGTATCTGTAGGTTACTCCACCTCTTTCCTGAAATGGATGCAAAACCAGCAAAGGCCTTGTCCTAATAAACTAGTGCATCTCAGAACTGTCATTTCTGCTGTTCTTTGCTGGGAGTGAAGGTTTCATGCATACTCAAAGCATTGTCAGGTAGCATGCATCTAGTGGCACCACTCCTCCCAAACAATGACAAATCCTGCCTAGACACCTTCCTCCAAATTTCCTAGGTATTTACTATCTCTTACTGCTCCAGAACACTGCTGCCCCAAGATGACAAGATGGCAAAAGAAGGCACATACCCTATGTTCCAAAAACACCTATTCACTGCATTCCTGTCATTCGTCTCTCTCACCTGGGCCCTCTTGCAATTCTCCCCTCATTGTTTTGCAATCAATTCCTGTGGAAGCTGTACTTTTGTCCAGTATTCTTACATGCACAGCTGAGACCAGCCTCTCCCTACCAGACTTCCTCAGTGGTTTTCTTTACCCCTTAATCCCTGTTGGAAATGGACTGGAGATGGCATGCCTTTGTCTGAGACTTCATCTTTGAATGTCAGTTCCTTTCCAGAGATGGCCAGAAACTTCTTTCCTGGTGGTCCCACCTCGTTTATTACACCCCGCTGACTTCCTTTTCTTTGTCAGCAAAATACGCATAGTCTTGGACCTGACATCATTTACATCCTAACAGTCCTTCCTTAAATTATTACAAAAATAGTACACCATATGCATACAATGATCTAAACTGAGGACAGGGAAGTTCTAGAAGAAAATTACTTTTATTCAACAAATAAAGGCAAGGAAAACAAAGGAGGGTACTGTTGATAGATTAAAATAGACTCATTAGACATACCAACTAAATGCAATGCATGGGCTTTTTTAAGATTCTGATTCAAATGAATCACTTTTATGAAAATACATTAGTGAGACAATCAGGAAAATTTTAACACTGACTGGGTATTACATAATTATTGGTAATTGTCTTAGGTATGAAAATAATATGTGATTAGGTGGCTTTTTAAATGTCTCATTTCTTAGAGACCCACAACTCTAAACTATAACTGGGCCTCTGCTTCAGTAAAAAAAAACAACTTAAAAATATGTTACTTTCTTCCTCCACCTTTATGGGCTGGGTGGTGGGAATGTACTTTACCACTACCACTTGTTATTTTCTACCCTTACCCAGATACAAGATCTGGCACAAATAGTGCCCCTTTTTTATTACATAAAACTCTTTTATTACAAAATCATAAGCATGCAATTTTCTAACATAACATCACAAATGGTAAACTGTTCAAATTGCTGTTCATCTCATGTGAAATATTCAGGTACCCTCCCAACCACACTCCACGGCATCACTTCTGCCAGACCCTGTATAGTTATCTTTCCCTCCTTATAATGTCAGTGCTTTTTGTTGGTAAAAGTATTCAATTCAAAAGCAGCTCATGCTACTTGTTATTTGCTGCAAACTTCTTTAAGCCCTGGAGAAGGGCTAACATCACGTGACCTATGGTAAATAAATCAGATTGAGCACATTAACATGTCCAAGTTCATACAAAGCTTTCTGCAGATACAGATTACCCTAGAGATGCTAAGAAGCAGATGTACTGATCTCCTTAGCATTCAAATGATTCAGCTGCAAATAGAATTTGAACAGATTCCAAATGTGCAACTGTCAAATTCATAAAAAGTAGCAAAAACACATCAAGTACAAGTTTAGGCTTTGCCTTGAATAGCACTGACTATAACCTGAAAAAGAATCAAAAGTGTTCAGTTAATGTTTTATTTTTTCAGCGTTAATATTTGACAAGAACTAAGCACTTTCTTTTCATGCACAGATGTTCCCATCAGGTTAGCAGTGATGATCCAGAAATTGTTATCAATTATTGTTACTATCAGGTCCAAAGAAAATCTGAAAATCACTTCAATTAATATTACAAGGTCATTAATATAAATTTGACTCACTGAAGTAGTATAATGTAGACGGGTTGAGCTCAGCTGCAAGGTCAGACCTCCTAGTCCTAGCCTTATCATTTACTGGCTGTGTAAACCTCACCAATGCTCTTTTTCTCATCTGTGGGTTTTTTTAAAAGGCAGTTTTACAATGTTGTTATAAGAATTAAACAACTCATGGAATAGACACTATTATGATTACTGTTTGGGGGAATATTACATTCTACACAATATCACTGTGTTTTCACTCCACTAAGTTGTACAAAAATTACATACAGACCATACACTCTACCAACCTCCCACTGATACCAAGACTTTCGCAGAACTGCCCTCATTCTGAGAATTACAGAAGACATGGGCACAACGTCAGGTCACGAAAGCTGATATATTTAAGAACCTACACAATTCCCAACTCGAATAGCAGGATATCCCATGCAATGTGAGAATGAAAGCCACTTCAGCAACCAGGAGCAAGGCTGGATTTCAGAGTTGTGTTTTCTGTTCACAACCAGTTGTGTTTTCTATGCTCAACCAGACCTCCTCTTACAGTACATGGAATCCACCATCTAAGCCAGTTCACCCTCACCAAACTTATTAAATACAATAAATCAATGTAAAGCAAAATATGTCTCTAAACGAAAACAGTAATGCATGCATTTCCTTATTCTCCTGCCTTCACAGTATTGCTTAGCATCCCGGAACATCTTATCTATGATATTTTATAAATGCAAAAAAGGCTTTTTGAAAGCTAATGTATTTGAAAGATGAGACTTAATGAACTCAAGTTAAACATTTTGGGTTAGAATACTTATGGTTGATGTAGTATATTTTTATATGGCATCTTTCATGCTATTTGCTTGATGTTTAGACTGATAACCGAATTAATGATATGATAGTCTCATTCCTACTTTATAAATTAGTTGCCAAAAAATAATTTGTCTAACATCATTTGGATACACTGCAGATGTCCAGTTCCCCTTCAGACATAAATGTCAAGCTCTAACACCTTTTGAAAACCCTTACACATGTCAATAATTTCTATGAGAATTGCAAAATAATTCTAATTCCATCATTCTTTCCATATTCTGACTTTCTTCAGTAAACCAGAGCTTGCCTCTATTACCTGGAACTATTTGGTTACCCTGAACTATGATTCCTACAGGAAAGGAAAAATAAATAGTAATTGTTTATTTTTAATTACTAAGTTTTACAGTAAAGATATTTTGGAAACTAACAGGAAAATCTGAATTTGGCTTTTAGGTTAGATGAAAATTTATTGACTTGGAAAGGTAAAGATTGTTGATTTTAAAAAAGCAAATAGGTTACAAAACTGCATATTGAATCTGATATCACTTTGGTTTAAAATACATATTTATTTGTATGCAAATATAGGGAAAATTAAAGGTATACAATAAGTTGTTAACAGTGGTAAAGTCTGGATAAGGAATACGATTGTTTTTATTTTCCTGTTTTGCTTATATTTAGTTTCTGACTTTCGACCATGCATATACTATGTTTATAATAACAAAGGGTGATTTTGAAAAAAATCACTATTTTCTACATATAGCTTCTGAATCATTATCAGCACAAGCTTGTGTATTTCAGCACTGGGGGCTGCCAGAGCACCAGCCTAGCTCATTACTTCTGCAAAGCCTTCAGACTTATTTTGCCTCTGACTTACTTTGTCTCTGCATCTTAACCATGGCCCTTAAAGGGCTACCTTAGAACTAGATCTGCATAGCCTTTTCATTTTAGCGGTTGTCACCAACTGGCTACTTCTTTGTATGCCTCTTGTTTGCTTTGGGGCAGAAATTCTCTTTTTCTTTAGGCTTTTTTTGTGTCATTGTACTCTTTCAGCTTTCCTGTTACCTTTCTGACTGCTCCTCAATCTCCTTTGCAAATTTATCTTTTTTTATTTCTTTTTGTTCCGAATTTCGTACTCAGCCCCCTTCTCTTTCTGCTCTGTATATCTTCCTAGAAAAAGAAGAAAATGAATCTTGTGTTCTTATTTTTTTTAATCTGCTGACTGTATCTCTAGCCTAGTCTTTTCTCCTGAGCAACATGACCATACATTTACTCACTAATTCTTGTAATGTCCAGCTTGATGTTTCATCACAAATATATTGAATATCTAAAATTTAAGTCATCATCTTTATCCATTAATTTTTCAATAGTTATTGAGTGACTTTTGAGAATCAAATTACACTAGGACATGAGTATATGCTATACTGAGTAAAACAGGCATGGCTGACGATTAAATTGAAGCGGTTAATAGAGACCAGATCCTGCAGGAGGCTACATGGCATGGTTAGAGTTTTAATTCTATTCAAAATGCACTGCACACTGGGTTGTTTTTAGGAGATAAGTGACCAGACCAAATCTGCTTTTTATTTTCCTGCTTTTTAAAAAGATCACTGTAGCTTCTCCTTAAGGACTTGAAGAGGGTAAAGGGGGAAGCAGAGAGACAAGATATTAGGGCTAAAGTCCAGACAAGAGCTAAATGTGGCCTAAACTAGGCTGGAGCTATGTTTTGGAGAAAGAATAAGTTTTGATGTTGGCTTCATTTTGAGGATGAAGTAAAAGGGAAGAATTTATATATATATATTTAGGGGGGGTTTTCTGGAGAACCATGACTAATACAACAATCTTAAAATTAGTCTCTATAAAAGAAGATTAGTAAATGATACTTCATGAAATTTTAGGTTAACATGATCTTGTGTGAACCCTATTTACTTTGATCTTAGAATGTCAAGTGAATTTGCAGAATCCTGGAATAACCCATAGAAATAAGTCAGTGTTTGTTATCTTTTGTATAATACGAGAAGTCTTCCACAAAAATCATTGGTTACAAAGTCACAGAATTTTACAGAGAGCCTGTAGACTGAAAAAAACAACCAAAATAATCTGCCACATATATGCCTTAGACTGTGGTTTTATAATATATGTCTCTGAGACATATGTCTACTTAGGACAGTGTTCTAATTGTCTTCACAAATTCAATGTTGGGAAAGGTGTGGCTGGGCGTTTTAGAAAGTATTCAATTCTTCTACACAACTCTTCAATTTTAATATGTTCTTCTGTACAAGATGCTATTTCTAAAGTATTTAGTTGCCCCCTGCTGGTTACACAGTTTTAGAATTCCTAAAAATACATAGGTCTCAGATTGCATATGACAACAAACTTCTAAAAAGATGCATTGAACTTTTTTATCAGAGGATTCACAGTGGATTTTCAGTGCTCAATTAACATACATTAACCCAGAAGTGTTCTTAAACACAATCCTCTGTGATATTTTATGTCTCTTTGAATCCTTTTGAAACCATGTGGGGATAATTTATAAAACTGAAGGGAAAAAATGATGTTTAAAAATCTTTAGAATTGTGTTTTTATTCTGTCTCTGCTACCACCTCTCTGGCTAATCTTGGACAAGAGACTGTCACTTATGGATAACTACATCCTCATCTGTAGTATGCAGTATAATTGACATTCAATAAACTACACATATTTAAAGGATAACTTGATAAGTTTTGACATATATATACAATAGTGAAACTATCACTGCAATCAAGATCATAAAGATATTTACCTCTTCCAAAAGTTTTTCCGTGCCATATTCTTGCTCCTTCCTCCTGCCCCCCACCTCCTCCCATCCTTTCCTCTCCTCAAGTAGCCACTGATGTGCTTTCTGTCACTATAAATTAGTTTGCATTTATAGAAATAATGTAAATTTGAAGCTAACTAGTTTAAGAGACTAAAATGAGATGTGGAAAAACTTAAGTTCTTTTTAAATATTAAAAAAACCAGTTTTTGAGATTTCTTGTCTTAAAGCCTGAGGTGGCAATGTGATGCTACAGTTAAAGACCTTAACTTTAGAGTCAGCAGCCATGAACTTAGTCTTGGCTCCGTCAGTTACTAACTGTGTGACAGGCAAGTTACTCAACATCCTAACTGGGGTTAACAGTTTCCTCATACTTAGGGGAAAGGATAATACTAGCATCCATCCTCACGAAGACGTTGTGAAATTGTACGCGAAGCAATTAGCTCAGTGCTGGGCCTGTACATAAAAGACACTCAACCGAATGATAGCTGCCTATCTTTAGACATTTCAAAGAGCACCCATGTAATGTCAAAAAAGGAAATGATGACTCTGACCATGTAGCCAGCTTAATCTTGAGGCAGTCCTCTTAGAAGTTGTACGTGAGGATTAAAATGATTCACCGTGCTAGGTGACTCTGACTCAAGTCCTTTTCCTAAGCATCCTTCCTAGCCATACATGGTTTTCCTCGTAACTCTTTTCCCAATCATCAGGTTTTCCTTACTTTGTGTTTCCATCCCTACCCTGCTCCCAAACATACCCCCAAACATGACCTGTCATTTCAGCTTTATGTTTGACAAATGCCTTGGCCAAGCAGAGTGAATGACAGTTACTCCACCAGAGTAGAGTGAATGATAGTCACCACTTGAGGTGACATGAAGGCAGAGATAACTGAAGGAACTGCTGTTTTGTGATAAATTCTCCTTAATAGTTTTCTCCTTTACGTTTAAATATTTGTGTTGCTTTCTTTGAGCTCTCAAGCTCTGCCAGATTCATCTTTTATAAAGTTCTCCCTCTGCAACAGAAACTAAGTGAGCTCCACTTGCCAGCCTAGTCCAATCTAGTGTCCAGTGAAAGTTCTGGCTTTATGGATGAGAGAGTTAAGATACTATATCTTGGAATGCCTCTGTGTGCTTCGTTAAAAGTAGTCTAGAGAATTTATATGGGAAGTGGGATTGGGGGGGTCATTTTGTGGGGAGAACTTTCCACTTACCATCCCTCCTGTTTTGTGGCATACCATTTATGCAGGTTTATTCACTCCTTCTACCTTAATCTGAACTCCACAAGAAATTAGAACCTGAGACAATAACATGTGTAGGTAGTTCACTTGGGAAGGGGATCCTAGTGAACAAGAGTGGAGAACTGGGAAACTAAAACATGGATGAAAGGAAAGCCATTCCAGGGTACAGTATCAATCTAGGTGTTGCTCTAGGCTTCTAGGCCTTGGCTTTCTAGATCTTTGATTAGTCATTTAGAATTCATCTAGAATTGTCTGCCCGAGTGAAGAAGCAGGGAGTATTTATCCACTTGTTTTCATCCCCCTTGCTGGGTGTGGCAGGTAGACCCTAAGATAACTCCCAGTGATCTCTGCCTCCTGGTATTAATGCTCTTCTTTAAGCTCCTATCCCTGAATAGGTAGAGCCCGTGAATTGCTTCCAACCAACAGAATATGCCCAAACTAATGGGATGTTACTCCCATAATTACGTTACATTACATTGCAGTAGGTGCCTGATGGGATGGGATCTCTTACTCCCACTGTTAGACTACATTACCTAAGAATCCATCCTCCTGGCAGAATTGTTCTGTCCACTTTCCTGCTGGTTTGAAGAAGCAGGCCACTGTACCGTGAAGTGCTTATGGAGAGACGTCCAACAAGGAGCTCAGATGGCTTCTAGAAGCTGAGGACAGCATCTGGCTGACAGCCAGCAAAAGTCTCTGAAGCTCTCAGCTGTGAAACTGCAAGGAAATTAATTCTACCAACAACTTGAAAGAGTCTGGAAGTGATTCTTCTTTCAGTCAAGACTCCAGATGGGAACCCAGTCCAGCCAACACATTTAATGTAGCCTGTGGAAACCCAAAAGTGGAACCCCCAACTAAGCTGTTCCCAGACTCTTCACCCACAGAAACAGGTCATAAGTGTGCATGTGGTTTTATGCTGCTATGCTATGGGATTTGTTACACAGAAATAGAAAACTAATGCAGGTTTTGATGCCTAGAAGTGGGGAACTATTATAACAAACACCTAACATGTGTCCCTGTGGTTTTGGAATGGAGCAGTCAGTGGGGCAGGAAGAAGGTGAAGAGCATGATGGAGAAGGCCTAAATCACTGTGCTCCGATTATGGATAGAATGATGGACACTGAGGACTACACTATGGAGGACTCAAAAAGAAAAGGAAGAACATGTTTGTGGGGACTAGAAGAAAGGTAATTCTTGTAGTGTCAGAAACTTAGTGATGTTTTCTCCTGCAGTTCTATTGAAAGCAGAACTTGTAAGTAATGAACTTGGTTATTTAGTTAAGGAGCTTTCCAAGTGAAGTGCTGAAGGCGACAACTGGTTTACTCTAGCTACTTGTAGTGAAATGAAAGAAAAAAGAGACAATTTAAGTAAAGAACTGTTAAGCAATAAGGAATCAGGACTTAATGATTTTGAGAATCTTCATTTCCCCAGGTGGTAAAAAAAATACTCACAGTAGAAGGTGGCTTCTGAGTACTGTCAGGAAAGCCTGCTCTAAAGAAAGTGTCCAGGGAGTTATCTCTATTACCTTTTGTAAAAATAAAAAATTGATTCAAAGGTCAGAAAGCTTAGTTATTTATAGAAAGGGACATTTCAAAAGATTAAAGATTGTATGTGATGGTTCTCTCTTCATTGGCTAATGACCACCACAGTCTGAACTTAGAATGCTTTTGACACCTAGAAATTTGATGCGGCTCAGCCTTAATTTGATTTATTTCTCAGATACTCTCAATCAAACCATTGGTCCTCTAGGAAATTTAAAGGGTATTTTCCTCAGCTTTAGGTGCTCAGCAGGAGCCAAAGGTAGAAACTGGAGTGTTTTTGAAACAATTTGTGGATTGTGTGGTTTTTATGTAGTGGAGTGGAGTCAACTGAAATATACAAAGGCCCATAAAGTTCTTAAGAAATTTATTAGCAGAAATGATGCCAACTTGGAATTGGAAGGATAGAGAAATATAAAACAAAAGAAGGCTTTCAGACCCCCCAGTTTTACTTGCAGGAGGCAGGCTGATAAACGTACTCATCTTTGAATACATTCTACCTTCCATGAAAAGGAGGGATGACTCCATGACTCAGAGCACTGAGCCAAGAACTCAGAGGGCAGAGCCAAGAGCAATGGGGGATTATTCCCAAGTCAAATAACTTAATTAAGGAACTTCCAACATTCACCCAATTCTACTTCAAAACTGTTGTGGACCTTCATTTTTAAAAGATTTTATTTATTTATTTTTAGAGAGGGGGAAGGAAAGGAATAAAAGAGAGAGAAACATCAATTGATTGCCTCTTGCACACCCCCAACTGGGGACCTGATCTACAACCAGGAACATGCCCTGACCAGGAATTGAACCCCTAACCTTTTAGTTAGTGGAATAGCACCCAGCCCACTGAGCCACATCAGTTAGGGCTTTACCTCCATTTTCCTACCTTTTGAACTGAAATGTCTACAGCTGTTATCCTGCATTGGTCTCAGCATTGGATTTTGCATATGTCAGAGGCAGATAACTTGTTTATTTTCACAGGTCTAGAGATGAAGAGTAATTGTACCCAGGAACAAACTCTTTTTCTAAATTCAGTCAAAACTGGAGTGAGGCCTTCCAAGTCACTCAAAGTGTTGTATGTGATGGTTCACTGTGCCTTCTTAGTGGCAGGATGCTTTTCCTTTCATTCTCTCCTCCAGTCTCCACCAGCACTTTCTATTGCCTGAACCCAACAGAAGCCAATTGGCAAAGCATAATGAGAAATATAGTTTAACCTAGACATGTTCTGTGATTCAGAGAAGAGCAAGGAAAGGGCTTGGAATAATGGATCTCACAGCAAATCGGCTGCTGACCACCACAGTCTGAACTTAGAATGTTTTTGACACCTGGAAATTTGGTGCAGCTCAGCCCTAATTTGATTTATTTCTCTTCAGAAAAATTGATCCCTCCTTCCCATTTTGATCCATTTCTTTTCGGTATCCTGTTTACCTCTTTCATCAACCAACACTTGCTTTTCCTTTCTTAACTTTGTCTAATTGAGAGGACCATCGCCTATCGTCAAGACAAATAACCAGATCATTTTTCCTTTTCATTACTGAATCCCCTTATAATAGTAATAGAGCTGTGGCCTTTCCAATGTCAAACCTCCCTTTCCCATAGACTGTGTTTTTTTATTTTTCATGTCCTTACTCCCCTTACTGCACTTTGCCATGTGGGACTAATTTGGGGACCTATAAACCATTTGCACTGCTGTACAAATGCTCAGTCATCAAATAAAGCAGTCCCAAAGGTCTAATCCAGCTGAAATATGGGAAATTCTTGCAGACAGGACACTATATTTGGGGCTCTTTATTATATCTCATTCCTAATACCCTCTAAACCAGGGGTATCAAACTCATTTATACCGGGGGCCACATCAGCCTCTCGGTTGCCTTCAAAAAGCCGAATATAATTTTAGGACTGTGCAAATGTAACACTCCTTAACTAGGGGCAAGGAACTCAGCACTGCCACTGGGTAGAAACAAGGTGCGGGGCCAAATAAAACAAGGTGGAGAGCCAAATTCGGCCTGCAGACCTTGTGTTTGCCACTTGTGCTATAAACATTATCCATTCTCTTCTTGGGCCTCCTTCCCACCACCAAGATCACAAAACTACAGTTTCTCTCCATTTTCTATAGCTGTCCCATGTTTCACCAGTGTCTCCTCTTCTAAAGCAAAAAAAAGCACCCCTGTTTCTTGCAGTGCATATTCTTTACTTTCATTCTGGTGAATGATATAGACTGTGAGTTTAGGCCATCTGATATCTAACTATAGTGGAGATAATTGTGGTTTTATTAACAGAAAGGATATGGTTAGGAGAAGAATACTAGACCGTCAGCACTCAAATATATGCATTGCAACTAGTCTGGGAGGGTCTGTTGCCATCAAGCCTAGGCCCCAGTCTATCTTCAAGAGGCTACCTGGAGGAGGGGGCATCAGAACTCTGATCCAATAAAGCTGTGGTTTGAATCAGACATCAATAAACCAGGGGATGCAGGTAAACCCAACTTCATCTGACTCAGATTCTCTGCTACTTCAGCAAAATATATATTTGAACAATTTCTGGACCAATGAATTTAATTCTTGAGCTTGTTGCAAGCAATCACCCTGAGGGCAAGCCAGAGTTTTATTTCATTTAGACATCCACTGATTAATTTACTTAATCAATGTAATAAATACATTCATTGAATTTAAAATGACTGTTCTGCAAACCTACTATTTCATTTTCTAGAAAGATGACATTGCTTTTGGCCTTAAAGGGTAACATGATTTGGACAAGTGAAATAAGAGTTTAGGTTTTTAAAGTATAAGAAATAATAATTGACTTGTGGAGTTTAAAACAATAAGGGGAAAGGCAAAGAGGATGCAGATGGTAGGCAACAACAGAAAGGCAATATAGAGTCATCTTGTGGAAGGTGTTGCATGTCTGGATTTCATTTGATAAGCAATGGGGAGCTACCAGAAATGTTTGAGCAGAGGTGAAGGTAGTTGGGTGAAAGAGGCTAAGTAATCAAAACATTATTAACTTAATATTTATTTAGTAACTATAAATGAAAAGAGTTTAATGGAGAAAAAAGACTTGAGGTAAGAAAACTAATTTGGAGATGTGAACCAGGGCAGTGGTCCTAGAAAAAGAGATGTGTAGAGATAGATTTTGATACCAATGAGGAAGTAAGGTCAGTAGGTGGTGGTGAGGGAGAAGGGGTTGTCAAAAATGATTGACTTTTAAGCGTGAGTTACTGGTAGATTGGTGATACTATTCAAAGAAATCAGGAAGTTGAAAAAGAAAAGACTTGTGTGAGGCACGATGATGGATTCAATTCTCTACTTATTAGGCATATGACTGGCTATAATCTAGGAGGAACTAATTTTACAGGACTTACAAAAACCGGAAGCTAACAGATATTAGATGATTGTGGTCATAGCTGGATTTGCCTTGTATTTTCTCTGCAATAAAATGCAAAGGAGAAAATGAAAAATGCAGTCAGTATTTTAAATATCTGTAGAGTTTCTGGACAAATCTAGCAGGGATCTGTAGCTTTTCTGTGGCCCATGTATCACAAATGCAGCTCCTATAAATGATATATATTTTCCGAATAATTTGTGTTATTTATTATGCTAATATTTTCACCAATTAATCCTCACAACAGCCCTCAGATATTATTATCTGGATTTTCATAAGAAAAATCAAGTTTCAAGTAGGTGAAGCAACTTTCCCCAAGGTCAAAAAGGAAGTGATGGAATGGCATTTGAAATCAGATTCTGTGAGGCTGGTTTCAAAGTCTGTTCTACTCTGTATAGCTAAAGTATTTACTTGCCTTCCTCCCTTTTTCTTTTCACAGAATGAAAAAAGAAAGAATGCCTTTTATTTTTGTTAAAGATTTTATTTATTTATTTTTAGAGACAGAAAAAGGGAGGGAGAAGGAGTAGGAGGGAGACATCAATTGGTTACCTCTTCACATCCCCCAACTGGGGATCTGGCCCCAAACCCAGGCATGTGCTCGGACCAGGAACTCACGACCTTTCAGTTCTCAGGCCGGTGCTTAATCCACTGAGCCAAACCACCCAGAGCACAATGCCTTTTAATGTGAACTATTATCTTTACTGTATGATTGCATTCAGAGATCGATTTAATGCCTACTTAGATGCTTAAATCTATCTTAAGAAAAGTTTATGCTTGGAGCTCTCCTTTTTTCCCCTTAAATTTATCGAGGTATAATTGGCACGTCACTGTGTAAATTTAAGGCATATAGCATAATGGCTTAGCTTACATAGATTAAATGGAAAACCTCAAAGAATGAACTGTTATCATTCTCATTGTATTGGTACATAAGAATCATTACTAATGGAGGCTGAGAATGACTGGATAGTTCTGCAGCACAGTCACTCTAACCTGAATGCTCTGGGTCTTCAGTCCCCCTGTAGGACCTGACCATGTGTTTCTATGAACATTCAGCTGAGATGATAACCCAACATCATTGTGATAAGAAAGGTCTTCCTGCTTGAAGTCTGAACTAAGCATGGGCCCCACAGAAGGAAAGACTCATGACACTTTCTCTGTAATCCCACTGAATTTCCCTCTTGCAGCAGCTGAGGACACTGCTGTTAATCTTTTTATCCTCGTGGCTGAATGAGGACATTTTGTATTGCAAAAACATGCCAGTTGTTAAATTTGACAGAGTTTTCCAATAAAGTCTCATGGAAAGTCTCAGACATGAGGTAGTTTCTATAACTGACAGCATTTATATAGGTGAAAAAATTTTTAGATGTTTATCAGACGTGCAGAAAAGCAAAAACATGGTATGATTATGCCACACAAAGGAGACCAGTCTCCTGATAGCATGAAGGGAATAGAAAGGAGATAAACTTAATTTGATCCTCAAAGTTCAGATAATAGGGGATGTCGAGCAAGAAGTTGATAAAATTTTAGTATAATCTAGTTAAGAAACATTTGGTTATTAAGAAGGGAAGAAACTATTTACAAGTAAGCCACATAACGTTGCCTAAGACATAGTCTTCTGCCTTTATTTCAGACTCCTTCATTCTGTGAAAAGGAAAGGCGGTGGGAATCAATGACTGAGTGACTCGGGAGAACCATAGACCTCATGTTCTCTAAAGAAGAGTAGGAAGAATAACACCCTAAGTAATATAGGTGAATTGTTCTTCCCTCACTTAGTGTCTGGCAAGAATCCTAGAAACTGGAAAATGTCCAGTTTTTCCTACTGTCTTTCTACTACATTTTCTACTACATTCCTACTACATTTACTATATACTAAATTTATACTCTTACAAAATCAAAACCTTGCATATTATGAGATGATTGAATAAGGCATCCTCATCTCCTTACATAAGTACTGATAAAAAACAGAATGGCATTCTAGGTAAGCTGGACTATCCACAAAACAAATTTAAAAGGACCCTATTGGATTTCATATCTATTCATATCTGTATATCATGCCTAAGATCTATATTTTACTTGCTCATTGAATAAATATTTATGTATTCCCTACTCTATGCCAGGTGCTTGGGGATAATAGTATTTATAAGGCAGGCACAATTCTTGACTTTATGCACTTGTAGTCTCCTGGGGAAAATGAGTATTAAATAAACAATTGTATTCATTTTTACCTGTATAACGTTGTAAAAATGAATAAATATTTTAAGGTATTATGCTAGGTGTAGGAGATACAAAAATAGCCATCCTCAAGAAGTGCAAGTTGAATCTACCTGGCCGTGAATGTATTATGTTAGCATCAAATGTGTCCAGCTGTCACCTTTAATACCTAATAATGTGTCTCCTTCACCTCCTAACACAATTTAGCTCAAATCCCCTTTCTGCTGGAATCCCCATCTCAATCCACTTGCACCAACGACAGAATACTTCTTACCTCTGAAGGGCACTCAAAGGAGCCTGTGAATTCTTCCACTAAATGGAATTTCTCTGCCATATTGAACCTCAGCTGATGTGAAATAGGCTGATTCATTTCTATTTCAGAAAGCAGAGGGCTGCATTTTCTTTGATCTGAGGGTTTATGGAACCCATAACATCTGAAAGTCCTGTTTTAGAACATGACTCAATAGAGAGCTTTATGTCTAGGACTTATCCTTCAGTGTTAACAAGAGATTTGGATTTTAAAACATGAATTCCCTTGCATTTATCTTTTAGGCCCCTTTATGGCAGTGTAACTAAAGGCAAAGGTAAGCTGGTCACCCTGCCCTCAAAAAACATCAGAGGGACTATTTCTGAGTCATCAGACAAATGCAATAAGAACTTACATCTCTGCAGTCCACCCCTTTAAAAACAGACTGGAAAAGTCTCCAAGCACCTGTTTATTCATTGATGTATACAAAAAGCTTTTCAATTCCTGGGTCCTAATTTTGGAGCTGTATAATCACTCCTCAAACCTATTAGCTGACAATCATCATTACAAGAAATCCAAATGCCAAGACTGGTAGTGGCTCTACTAAAACTGCCGCAATTTGAAATATCTAACTTTTGTGTAGTAATTTTAATAATGAATAATCTTCTTAAAATTCAGTTGGCCTCCTCCAATTAAAAGAAAAAAATACATAAAATTCAAATAGCTTTTCCTAAAAGATTTCATGGAATCCTGAATTTTGAAATGTGTATTTAAGTAAAATAATTTTTAAACAAGTATTTCATGGGATGTATTTTTTTTAATTGGTGGGATTTTGAGAAAAGAGATATATGCATGGTGTGCTGGTAAACTGATGTTCTGAACAAAAAACTCTGGTTGGAAATTTTTGTTGATTTGTTTTAGTATAAATACTTCTACCATGGCCAGTTTCAAGCTATCAACCTGAAATCACTGAACTGAGGTTTGGGAGATGTGCTCTCATGAGCTAGTGTGAGCCAATCCCAGTGCAGACTGGCTGCTGCTGGGGTGGTAGGGGTGGGGTGGGGGGGCCTCCTGTTAAGGAGCCCAAAGGCTACATCCTCTCTGACGTAGCTCCCAGAAAATTCAGTTTTTGAAATTATATTTGATTTTATAATTATAAAACTAAAGATTTCTTTTGTAAACCTTTCAGTGCTACACATTTTGATGTGGCAATCAATTTTCCCTAATGAGCGATATAGATAAAGGTGTAAGTGTTTGCTAGTAAGACAAAGATATTAAAAAGATTTGTGTTACTCATCTTGGCAGTAACGTTTGTATTCCCTTGGGTGAGGTAAATTTACAGTGCTCTCCATGACTGTCCACCAGATGGCAGACATTTCACTGCAGCCTTAAAATGAGGCACATCATTTCTGCAGCTGCAGAGTGATTTCTGCAGATGCAAAAGGAAATGAAAGCGTATCTGATTAAATAACAGCAAAGGCAGGAGCACAGTTACAACTCGAAGGTGCACTCTTATTTTTTTCCCTCTTCAGCACACACCTCTCTCTGGGGTTCTAGAAGACTTCATCTAACTTCTCTTTCCCCACGTTTTCATCAGGAAACGCCTGCATTGGAACGTGGTCAAATCCAAACTTTTGATCTTTCTCTCCCCTCCAATTCCACTTCTCTTTCAGCCTTTACTTCCAGCTGCTCATCCCAGAAACCTGGAACTCATCTTTGATAATTTTACTGTTCTTACTTTTCATAGCTAATCTATCGTCAGATCCTATCCATTCTTGTCTACCATCTCTCCTTGGGATTACTGCACCAGAGCCTCCCACCTCCTTACCTTTCTTCTATTTTCTGCACCACAGAAACAGCATTATTTTAAAATGTAAACCAGAACATGTTATTCTTTTGTTTAAATCCTTCATGGCTTTCTTTGACTTTTTTTCTTTAAAGTAATTACCATGTTACTTCTTGTAGCAAAGTCTCAGAATAAATTAGCAAATGTGAGTAGAAAAAAGCAAAAGCAATAGACTTCACTAGCCCACAGATACAGCTACTTGATTCATTAGGGTAGTGCGGATGCTTTCAATAGAAAATAAGTTGGTACTTAGGGTCCTCAAGGTCATGATCTACCATCCACATCCCACGGGGAAATTATCTGCTTGTTCACCTCAAAGAGGTTAAAGGCAGATCTTAAAGTTTTATTTTGAAGGTGTAAAAGTCTCGCGAGAGGAATTGTGAAAGGAACTTTGGGATGAGGGTTAGATCTGAAGACAATAGTAAGTGTGTCTTCGGTCCTCTCCCCTTCCCTCCTCTCCCCTTCCCTCCTCCCCCCCTCCCTCTCTCCCCTTCTCCCCCTCCCCCCCTCCCCCCCCCCTTCCTCCCCCCCTTCTCCCCCTCCTCCTTCCTCTCCCCCTTCCCTCTTCCTCCTCTCCCCTTCCCTCCTCTCCCCTTCCCTCCTCCCCCTTCCCTCCTCTCCCCTTCCCTCCTCTCCCCTCCCCTGCCCCTTCCTTCCCAGTGCTTATCAGCTTAAAAACAGACTTAATTTTGTAGTGAGAGTTCATGTGGGTCAGAATTACACATTAGCTCATGAACTTGTATTTTCCAAATAAATCAGTTGAAATGCAAACATTAATTTATTTGAGTGGGGCTGTCAATGCTGAGCTAAAAACCAAACCATCACATATAAGCACTGATGATAAGCCTGAGATGTTTTGTTATAGATATATTATATATGTGCTAGGGTGATTTTACCTATGAAAGGTAGAAATGTAATCGCCTGGGAGAGAGTCATTTGGCAAGAATCTGCCTATCAGATGGAAAGGCATCCATAGAATATCTGCCATGCCCAGCCCTCCAGCTTCCTGGGAACTGTCGTCCTCTTCCTCCATATTCTGGGAATCTGGGGCTCCCTTTCCCACACCACAGGAAGGTATATTTTTTCTAAGCTGTGATGCTCTTTCCCTCTCTCAGGGACAGACACTTAACCAGGGGATTGGGCTGGACCAACGGTGCTCCTCCCTTGGAGATTTGGAATCAGGGACAGAAGATTTCAACAGTCTAGAACACAAAGAGAGATAACCTAAAAAGTGATTTGTTAGCAGTGGATATTTCTACCCTTGATCTGGAGAACAGAGACAGCCAGCCTGCAAGGAGGAGAAGAATGGAGACTTGGAGAGGAAGCCGAGACCGGGACAGGGAGTCCCTCCTGACTTCCCAGGGGTGCTCTGGAACCTGGCTGCAGTTGACTGCCGAGGTCCTGCTGCATCTCTGCCCTTGGGTTCTGGGAGGCAGTCTCACTCCTCCTAATGAATTCCCTTCTTCCCTCTTCATGCAGCTCTGTTGGGTCTTTATCCAGTGCCACCAAAGGTTCTAAAAAGCATGCTTTTCTTTAGAAGTCTAGGCTTCTCAGCCTAAACTTCTCTCTAACTGTCCCTGCAATTTTCAGAAAAGCAGAGGAAGCTTTCTTTTTCCCTTACAGAGAAGTAGACAGTGTACAGCAGCATAAAGATATTTTAATACATTTGTAGAGATATTGTAACCTGTATTGCTTTCTATTATTATACAATGAAACTCTCTTTGAAAGATCTTTGTACAAGAAGTCTTAGCACAGCCAGACTTGAGGAGAGATTGTCGCTGTGTGCTCTGAAAAGCTCCACACAAGGGTCTTCGATTCCCTAGTAATTATATCAAAAGTGACCACTCTACTTTTTAAAAGGTAATTCACTATTTATGAGGTTTCTTTGTTAAGTCGAAGAAGAGTTCTAGAATGTTCTTTACCTTCTTTGTACACAAGTGAATAGCACATCCATCACTCCTCGTTTCTCTATCCAAACAACTAGGTAAGAGCTCTTGTCTCCTTCCCAGGGCCCGGTCAGGGCTGCCTGCCGTCTCAAACCCATTCTCACTGCTATCACTCAGTGTGTCTGAATGAGCTGATCCTCTAATACTGGCAAAAGTATCTTAATTCTATGGGTATTTATTTCTATTGCTTCCCAAACAATATTAAAAGCTGGGGGGTTTATTTCTACAGTATAAACTCCCTGTGGACCAGAATCCTGGGGGCCTAAGCATGAGTGCTGGTGGAAGAAAAATAATTTGATTTCTGTGGTCTCTTAGGGAAGTGGAAAACGCACTGTGAAATCATTTTGTGAGAAAAGCAAGCTCACTATCGGGTGCATTTTCAAGTAATTTTTATCTTTTCTTGTGTGCTTGAATAGTATCTCTTGAATCTGAGAGATCTACTTGGTTCTGTGGGCATGGGATACACAGTCCAGGCCTGGATACTCGAAGTGGAGAAGGAGGCTCACCCACTGCTGGTGAACTGAGGTCATGCACCTTCGATGAACCTGGGCCGGCATGTCCCTTCACCTAAAGCTGCCTAGGATTTCTCAAGGGCTTACTTTTTTTGTGTTTGTTTTTCCATATTTGTCAGAAAATGGGCTTTGCCTTTTTTCTTCATTACCCTTGACCCGTACTGGGTCATCTACCTATCACATTGCAGCCAGGCATTTAAGGCACGAAGCTGTTGGATGTGGGTGAATCTTGGTGCACACATTACATACACAAAAGGAATCGGGTTCACAAACTCTAATTTCTCCATTTCCCTCCAGTCCGTGTAGAGACCTCTCTTTTCCTGATTTCGTAGGAAGTGAGATTTCTTTCCTTTGTTGTTTTTCTAGGTTAACTTGTGGGTTCAGAATGAGTTTATTTTATGACAGCTTGTAACCTCCTGTATATTTATACCCTTTTACTCTCTCACTCATTGACACTCTTCTTAATCATTTCCTCATATTCCTGGACCTGTGGGCTCTGAATGATTCTCTTTATATTTCCCTTTTTAAAAAGAATTTCCCAGTTGTTAGACCCTCAAGGACACATCCCTAGTAGATGAGGAGGCAAGAATTCGAAACCAGGCAGTCTCTTTCTAGAGGCCGGACCACTACTCCCTGCGGCGTGTGTCTAAAGAAGGAGCCCAGGGAGGGATGGGTGAGGCCTAGGCCTGCGGGTGAGGCCGGTGCCGTGGTTGCGCACTCCGGTTCAAGGCTGCTTTTGAGAGCCAGTGGGCGATATGGTCAGGCTGGCTTTAACGAAACAAAATGAAACCACGGTCACAGGTACATGGTTTTTGTTTCCCCACTGTCTTGCAGTGAGTATTAAACATAGTATATTGTGAACCTTAATGTCCATGCAAAATTGTTGTCACACTTTCTTCCTCTAGACCTTTGAGTTCTAGCAAAACTAGAATTCCTAGGTAACCTATTTTTCTGAAGTTCCCCAAGTAGACCATGCAGATCTGCACCCCCTACACACACACACACACACACACACACACACACACACACACACACACAAATCCATTTTCTATATGAGACACACTGTAATTAGCTGTCAAAACTACCAAAGCACAAACGTTTCTCCTTTTCAGATCTTTCCTTCCCAGGTCTTCCCAGTCCTTCCTTATTTCATTTAATAATACTCACGTAGGTACAATTGCTCTGTAACAAACTACCTCCAACTTAGTGGAGTAAAACAACAACAATCATTTGAATATTATTATGGTTTCTATTGCATGAGTCAGGTTCCTGGGACCTTTCAGGCTAGTGATGTCAGAAGGTGACTGAAGCTGTAACAGCAGATCAGGCCAGGGGCACCGAGCACTGATGCAGCTGGGGATGGATGGGCATCGCTCCCTCTTCATGGAGTCTCAGGGTTCCTCATGCAGCCTTTCTGTAGGAGTTAGTTGGGTGTTCTCATAGCATTACGGCCTCAGGATATTCAGATATCTTATGTGGCAGTTCAGGGCTGTAAGGGAGAGGGTTTCTTTCCAGCCAAGGAAACAGTGGCTACATCATCTTTAATGACCAAGCCTCAGAGGTATCCTACTGGTTACAAGCAGGCCTGAAGCCTGCTCAGATGCGTTATCCCACTGTTTTCTGCCTCACAGTTGGTACTAGAGTAATGACAGAATACTAGGTACCCAAACCCTCAAAAAGAAGAACTTAAAGGTCACATAGTCCACTCCACTGTTACAATGGCTAATTAATCTCTTTTTTCAAAGTTTATAATTTAGGTTGACTTTCTTTTCAAAGTTCCATCAATTTTTTGAAGTGTAAATTCTAACAAGTTTTAAACTTTATTTTATTTTTAATAATCTTATAAGTTTTTACCAAAACTACCCAAGAAGCCAGTAACACAATAATAATTATTTTCAAGGCATTGATGGTTTCTAAGAAACAGGAGTGAAACACACAAGGGGAAGACAAAGCAGAGGCCCACGTGATGAATTAGTGCTGAAGGGAAGGGCCGTTTAGGGAACGGTTGTTTAGGCAGAAACCTCTGCTGGCTGGTGTGTCTTTAAGCTTTCCTTTAAGTGAGTGGCTCAGTTAGAGATGGGATGAAGAATGGACTTCACAGAGAGATGGGGCAATGGGGCCCCAACTCAGAATGGAAATAAGAAAATCGTGAAAGTCTGCGGGTGAAAACACAGGAGTGAGTCACACCAAGTCTAGACCACTCTGGGTTGGAAGAAGAGGCAGCGATCCAATAGCCAATTGCTGATTTCCCAGAAGACTAAGAAATAGATGTACAAGGAATAGGAAGCATATGGACCTGGGGTTTAGGAAACAGAAAGCACTAAATTCTAGGACAGGTGATGGTCAAATGTTCCAGCTGTGCCATTGGATTGACCTGGATTTAAAGCCAGGACTTCTTGCCACTAGCTCTGTGACCTCAGGAATATGCTAACCTCTCTCAGATTCTGTTTCCTTGCCTGCAAAATTATGCCTACCTCATACACTCATTGTGAAGATTACATAGCATGTTTGTGAAGTGTGGTAGAGCAGGGGCTGGCATACAGTAAATACTCAGTAAATCGTAGCTCTGGTAGCTCTTACTATTATTTCCATGGAATCCCCAAAGTGTTTGAAGAGGAGTGTTCCCCTGCTTCTCCACAGCATCACACTGGGGAAACAAATGCTTCCCAACTTGTGGACTTTTGTCCTGGTTATTATTAATCAGCATTTGTATAATTTAATATTATCGAATGACTGAAGAATAATTTATTTGTAACTTTAATACCTCTCCTGATAGAAGGTAGTTGCTACAGCAAAATAGAAATAAGGAGAGTGTGATTAGAAGAGCATATTAATGAGATGAGTCATTTGAGTGACTCAGACTACCAGTCTGAACGCCGAACTAAAACCATGGGCTGAAAAAGACAAACGAAAAAACTGTGGGCTGATGATGGGGTGGGCTATTCTCCTTCCACCGCATTCCCTCCCCTGTTATGCCTGCATTAGCCCTTCAGGGGAAAGCCTGGAACTGCTTTGTTTCCACGGAAGAATTTTACAACACTCAACTGTTGTCCTGAAATCCTTGCAAGGTGTTCCATGCTATTCTAAAGTTTTGATGAGGTCCTGAGGTAGGGTTCTCATGATGGGATTAGAGCCCTCATCAGAAGAGACCAGAAAGCTTCCCTCCCTCAAGTCCCGTATGAGGCTTTGGCAAGAAAAATAACCATCTGCCAGTCAGAGGGTCCCAACCAGACACCAAGTCTGCTGGCACCTTGATTTCTGACTTCCGAGCTTGCAGAACAGTGAAAAATAAATGTCTGTTGTTTAAGCCACTCAGTCTGTGGTATTTTAATGGCCCAAATTGACTAAGACAATAAGGAAATTGAATATTTGTATTTAGAAATGCATTTCTAATACAAAACCTGACTTAAATAATAATTTACTTCTGAGGGGAAGCCATGAACTGAATCTGTAATGTTGTTTAAATATCAAATATTTTTAAATGGAAAAGCATGTTTGAAAGTGTTGCAGTATTGGGGTTTTTTTGCAATATTGTTTTTTAAACAGTACAGGAAAAATGAGGCACTAGTCTATGAAGCAGCAGCCTGGCGTTCAGTCCTCTACTCTGTCGTATAGGTCTGACCACATCATTTACCTCTCCAGCCCTCCATTTCTTTATCTGTAAAAGGAAATGGCAGGAAAAGTTTTGGTAAAAACATTATAAAAAATTTCCTTCCCATTTCTGTACCCACTAAGAGCAACTGAAGGAAGCTCACTAGAGAAGGAAGCTCAATACTGAAACTAAGAAAGGCCCTAAACTCGAACTGCACACTCTGAAGAACATCAGCAAAGAACGCCACCTGAAGTACGCAAACTGAAAAGCCAGGCGCTGACACAGGGTTCTTTTACTCCTGGAAGCATGCGAAGTGTGGAAATGAGACTGAGGCACCTCTAATTCTATTCATTTTAGAGAACTGAAGACTTCAAAGGCTGGGTGGACTTTAGCAAAACCCCTGTTTTGAGTCATTTTTCTGCTAAAGTTCTCCAGGAGGTAAGAGCATGTCCAGAAATTCTATTTGGGATGGATTAGAGGCTTCACACTGTTAGAAGAGAAATCATAACACTGATTTTGCAAAGCACTTTATGTTATATGAAGGGAATGTCAAAGTTCACTATCAAAGAATTGAGGAGGGAACACTGGTGAAATTATTGGGCCAGCAATCGTCAAGTATGCCTTGGCTCTGCCATTGCCAAAAATAATGGGACAGGAAAAGATAACCTCAATAAAGGAGAAACTTTTTTTTCCTTCTTAGAAACTGCTTGGAGGGCGGTGGTGAGAAAACACTGAAGCTCCAAGCTCAGTGCCATCTTTTCTGTCTCACCTGATGTCCCTAGTGTGACAGAGGAGTAGGGAACTGGGACCACAAAAGCCTAGCACTTAACCGGTATCATTGTTAACCCGCATCATATGGTTGTATGGGAGAGTTTTGGGGGTTTTGGCATGACTCAATGAAATAATTGTTCCTGGGACTGGCAAAGGGTACAGCCGAAATTCCAGCCCCATTAGGGTTACCCCTTTGGCAACTAGTGTGAGCAACAGCAGAGCTGTTTTCCTATTTCTGGCTATAATCAAGGCTGTGTGGTGAATGAAAATGGACATAACCTTCTTTCTGTGCCGAGGCCTCTGGACACCCAGCTGAAATTGATTTATGCCTGAAGAAACCTCAGCTCTGGCTGAAACCAAGGTGAAGACCCCCTAGAGTTGTCCAGTGAGAGCACAGCCTGCTCTCAGTGGCATGCAGGAATATTGTCAGGGGCCATATGTCCACCTGGAGGGTCAGCTGGAGCTTCAAGCAGAAAACCAACACCTCTGACAAGAAGTTACATTATTACGAACTATCTGGAGAAAGTAGAATCTAAACTGAGATCTTTCTGCACCACCATCCTGAGATTTGGGGTAACCAAAGCAAAGAATCCAGAAAGTTTTATCTGAAAATGGAGGTTACTTCTGGTACCTTTGTTACATGAGGTGATGATCAAAACAAACTATAGATCATTCCCATGGAGCTTCCAAAACAGCATTTGCTATAAACATGAAAGAAATACAACCCACACCCCCAGTTCACTTTGGGCTGGCTCTTAGCTTTTCTGTACTTCACTGTGAGATCCTTAACAACCAGAGCTTGCCCGCACACTGGCTGAAACCACTTTTGATGAAGCCACCACAGAACTTTGTGCATTGAATGAAGACTCATACAAAGGCAGTGCCCTTATCCTGCAGTAGCTTAGAGAAAACAACATCATGGACATCAGACAATGCAGGAGATGAATGTGAGGGGCGGAAGGAACAGAAAACTAAATGTATATAGAGTGTCATCCTTTTTTCCTTCAAGAACCCTTTTACACATCTCCATTTTTCATTCCACGTGGATTCTCTATAGCAAAGAAACCTATTTCTTTGTATGTGTCTTTCTGTGTATGAAATCAACTTAGAAATTTCACAATGGATAGGCTACATTTCTTAGAGTAAGTGTTGTACTGTAGCTAAAGCTCATAAACCACCTCTTCTTCAGATGCAAATAATATGTGGTGAGTGTTATGTGGAATAAAGTGGACATTTTTAAACTAGGAGAAAAAGGGATGTAGGACAAAATTCCACTAGAAAGAGAAATAAGATTATAGCAAAGATACTGATTCCATTCCCTGTGCTGGTCAACAGGTGGCATTAAAGTAGCTTGGATGCCAAATGGAACAAAGGTTGGAAATGAATATTCAGGATAAAGGCAGCCTTTGGGTGAGTATGTGGGGAGGCAGTGAGAGTGGTTGTTCATATTTGAAAATATCTTATCTCTCTTCTACAATGTTGAGTGTTTGAAGTGAGAAACACTTCCAGGTACAACTAAAAGTGGTACTCGACTTGACTGTGCCCTGGTTTCCTGCCTGTGAAATGGATATAGTAGTGATGCCTACCTCATAGAATTATTATGAGTAATAATGAGTTAATGCATGCATTGGGTTGGCCAGAAAGTTTGTTCATTTTTTTCCATAAGATGGCTCTAGTAGTGCTTAGCTGTCTTTAACTTCATTCTAAACAATTTTATTAGGTTGTATCATAACAGCTATCATTCAGTGTAGATATGTTAAAAACTTACCAAAATTGGCAAATTTTTGCATAGCCGTTTTATTATTGAAGATGGAAGAAAATATGCAACATTTTCTTTTTTTAATTGTTCAATTACAGTTGTTCCCATTTGCCCCATTACTTGCATATGAAACATTTTCAGCATATTATGCTTTATCCTTATAAAAGAAAGATAAAAACTCAACTGAAATGCAAATAAAGATTTGTGCAGGATATAGAGAGTGTCAAAAGTGGTTTGCAAAGTTTCATGCTGGAGATTTCTTGCTGGTCAATGATGCCCCATGGTCAGGTAGACCAGTTGAGATTGATAGTGATCTAATTGAGACATTAATTGGTAACAATCAACATTGTACCATGTGGGAGATAGCATACGTATTCAAAGTATCCAAATCAATAAAGTTATTGATGGAAATGAAACATGTGTATTTTATTTTCTGGAAAACTAAACAAACTTTTTTGCCAACCCAGTAAATGCCCACAGGACAGCTTACAGAGCAAATGCTCAATAAATGTCAATCTTTACAATTCTGTACAATTGTCATGATGCACAGAGTTAGTATATGCAGTGTCAACAGTTACTGGTGGCAGCATAATTGGACAAGAAGCCCACAAGCTTGATATTTATCACCCAGGGACTAGTTGGCATTAAAATATACATAGAACCTATTGGTAAGGTAAAAATTACTTATATTAGTGATATAACTCTTAACTTAAAAACCTCAAGAGTTCATTGAAATGGTATCTGATTATACTTCACTGAGTTTTTCCAAAGAAGTATTGTGTAAATATTGCAAAGCTAGGAAGTGTCAGTCCTTACCATGTTCAGCTCTGGCCAGATGTAGGTAGTATAGACCTTCCACTTTATGAACTCAGTTCTATCATTACCTAAATGGTCACTAAGATAATCAGGCTGTAATTAGAGAGAGGCTGGAATTAGTCTTGCTATTCTAATGATCAGTGAACTAGAGGGGAACTCTAGAGTACTTGCTCAGCCACCAAGCTGCATTTTGCCTTCCTAATTTTGACTCTAGAAGTTCAGGTCTTACAGCTGGGCTTCTGTCCTCCTTCCTGGTTTTCATGTCAACTTTCCCTGACAATGTAGCTTGGTCCTGGACCTTGACAACCTGCTTATCCATTTCTCACTCTCTCTTATCCTGACACCTGGACTCTGCTACTAGCTCTCAGATGCTGGATGAGCTTCTGCTTCAAAACCTGTTGATCTCCTAGAACACCTGTCACCACCTCTCAGACAAACCCTTCTATAGTCTGGGAGACAGCCACAATCATTGCATCCACTCTTTGATACTGACCCCAGCCCAGATTAACCCTACATTCCCCACAACAGACCCTATTATTTGGGACTATTGACCAGGTCAGCAAAATCTGGCCAAGCTGAGGGATTATTCTTTCTTTGTCCATTTCTGCCTGTATTCCCTTCTTTCCCTACTGGCTCATTTGTGGGTAACAGAAAGGGAAGATTGGAATGGAATAAGAGAAGAGCAGATAGTATAAAGAAGGGGAGTAAGAAAAATAATTCCAGCTCCAGAGATGTAAATGCTATGCATAGGAAATAGAAAATAAAGTAGTTCTGAAATTTTAACATGGTCAGGTAGGGGATAAATGTCACAGAGGCAATGCGGAAATAAAATGGAACTTAGCTCTGTTTCAGCTCTGCCTCTCACGTAAAGGTTATATGATCTGAGTGACTTAAGCTCTCTGAATCTCAATTTCCTCATGTATAAAATAGGGTTATAAAGGTGTTTATTTTGAGGGCTGTTGTGAGGATTAAGTAAGATAAGGCTTACAAAATGCTCTATTTTGGGTGGTGCCTATACCACCCATGATCATTCTTAGACTAGAAGTTGAAAAGCAATACCTGTGAGCTGGACTTGGCTCAAAGATTAGTTTTGTTTGGCAGTGTGTCACAGGTCCCTGAGACCACCCCCAGGCTTGATGATTCAAGAGGAGCATGCATGTAGTTGTACTCATGGCTATGATTTATTTTGGCAAAGGCTACAAAACCAAATCATCAAAGGAAAAATGGGACAAAGTGTAGGGTACACCAGGTGCAAGCAAGCTTTCAGGGGTCCTGTGGAGTCAGTTGCCCCAGCAATCGTTGTCACTATTCCACACAGTGACAACACATGTGGAATGTGCCACCCAAGAAGCTTGTATTAGAGACTCAGCACCCAGGTTTTTATCAGCGAGTGGCCATGTGAGCAGCCTCTGCCAGGCACATACTGAAACTCCAGACTCCCAGAGGAAACCAGGTTTTCAGTATAAACCATGCTGTTTGTGCAGAGAATTTAGGCCCTGTGAGTCACTTTTGTCAGTTCTGGGAATGGTAGGAAACTTCTCCAAATTCAAGTTTCCAGACACTAGCTAAGGGTTGACTCTGTAAGAAGGGCTTTTTAAGAATAAGCAGTTAGACACCATACAGTCTACAGATGATGTTTACAGAGTTGAGCACCTGCGACCCGTATAATTTTGTTAACCAGTGTCATCCCAATAAATTCAATTTTAAAAAAAAGAATAAGCAGTTAGGCCTGCTATGTTAACTTTTTGTGTGTGTGCATGGGGCTGCATAAGGTTTGCCCAAGCAGATTTTTTATTTTATTTTATTTAGTTGTTATTGTATTTTTTTAAAAATAAAGAAATTTCATTCAGGTATAGGGGACCCTTCTGTGTGGCAGTGGGAAATGTAGCCTAGCTCCCACTCAGAAAAGCCAGTGGAGAGCAAGTTCTGGCATGCAGGACACACACCCATGGATAGGTTCTCCTGTGGGGAATCAGACCTGCATGGTACCTAGGCTGATGTGAGGCTTGCTTTTGCTAAAACTCCCTCACCCCGAATTGAGGCAGAAAATGTTTACTGCATACCTTTAAATTAACTTCCTAAAATCTATGCTAAACCTTCCAAAGACAAGTATAACAAGTTCAACCACTTTTCCCTTTATATTTGCAAAAATCCTTCTTCTCTGATGAGATTAGAAACATCCTCTCCTTTGTTTTCTGTAAAAGGTAACCACCTAAAGTGAACCTGTGCATAGTAAATGAGGACCATCCTTGATGTAATGTGCCCAGAAAAGCAATAAAAAGCTTGTCCAGTCAAAGTTCGTGGCCCTCTCTCACTCAGAGACTGGCCATGCTGTCCCTTTTTCTCCACAGGACTTCTTTAGTCCATGTGAATTTGTTTTTTGCAGCCACAACACATGAACCCTGCCAGCCAGGATTTTTAGCTTTTTGTGAAAAGTCATATATTGTGGCAAAAATGATCTATATTCCCACATGACAATAATTGGTAGTTCCATTTAAATAAGACAAATTCCCTTAAATTCACCTCATCTCCACCACTGTCAAAAGTCTTTTCTGCACTGAGTACCAACTGCCATTGCACATCATGCATTCATGACTCTGGCTAAGGGCTTCTTGAGCCAGGAGTGACCAACTGCCCAGAGGATAAGACAAAGAAGCAGGCACGTGGAACATCACACAGTCACGATAATTAACAGTAAAGCAAAAGGGTCATGTTCATGAATTTCTGCTGTTAGGTCTTTAGAAATGCCTTGAATCCAAAACTGCACTTCCTATTAAAGCAGTTACTCACGGGGATTCTTGAATTGATATGATAACACTTGTATTGCTATTTACAACTCTTTTTTATTTGTGTTAGCTTGAATGAGTCTTTGTTTCTACCCACCTAGAGATTATTGACTGAAAGAGTGATACAAATAAAGCATCATATATATTTTTGGTCAGGTATTACTTTGTGGATGAAAGTCATTGCTATTATCACCACCACCAAGCCTTGTTAGAATGGGCTAAAGTATGTCAACAGAGAGGTAAATCTTGTTCCAAGAAAACAAATCCAAAGAATATTCAGGTTGTCAAGTAGTAGGACTATCAATATGTCCACTTATTTACTAACTCAAATGTTTACTGAATACCTACTATGTGACAAGATGCTAGATAACAAAATATTTCATCTTTATATTTCTAGCACCTACAGTAAATGCTTCCTGACTTCATGAAGTTCACATATTCAGAGATCTAGAAACCCAACAGTAGAGTTAATGAAAACAATTTCATCCAGGATAAAAAGGGAGAAACGAAGTGATAGTGTTACAAGAGAATGCTATATGTTACCAGAGCAGACCGATGTTCTAGATGCTGCTTTTTTAATTCCAGTTACAAAACTGGCACAGGGGAAAGCTATAGAGAAGGAACTGCAATTCTTTCAATGTCTATTAAAGGTTCTATTCCAGTAAAAGAAGAAAATTTGAAAAATTTTTTATGGTCTCCTTGATGATTTTATCACTCAGAAGACTGAGGAAGCAAGTAGGAGAACATATACATGGACTTGACTTTAACTAATAAGGAAAAACTAGTTGGTGAAGAATACAAAAGCTACAGGAACATCAAGAAAAAGAGGCAGTGTCATATTAGAGTTGAACACTGGGAGAAGAGTCTGTATCTGTTAGTATTGTGTTAGTTGTAAGTGTCAGGAATACGATTTCAAATTGACTCAGACACAGTTGGATCCAGGTTTTAAAATGAATTCGTCAAGAACCAGTGTTTCTGTGTTGGTATTAATTGTGTTGCTGTGTGCTGGCTTCATTCTCAAGACAGGTTGACCTTTCACAGTGGCAAGATAACTTCCAATAAGCTTACATTCTACAAGGTTTAGCAACCTCATTAAAAAACGAGTATCTCTTTCCCAATAGTTGTAACAAAACTCTGGGATTTGAGAGTCATTTGGGCTTACATTATGGGCCCATCCCTAGACCAATTAATTATGTGACCTGTATCGGGGATGGGAGTAGAAATGTACCAAGAACATACTAGGTCTGAAACTGAGGAGAGAAAGTCAACAGTAATCAAACCACATGGACTAAAAAGGAAAGAACAGTCCCACAAAGGAAAATTAAGGGGTTACCACAAGAATTAGAAGTACTGAGGGTTTACTCATTTATTCATTCCATTGACAAATACTGAATGGCTACTATGTGTAGACCTATTTTAGATTCCAGGCATGAAACAGTAAATAATATAGACAAAAAGCCTTTTTCTACTGGACCTTTTATTCTAGTTGGGGTGAGAGAGATAATAAGCAGCTATATTAACAAAATATGTAATAATTCAGGTGGTGATATGTGGTGTGAAAGAAAGCAGGAAAGGGGAATAGAGACAGTTGGGGAGAAGGAGTGCTATAATTTTATGTGGGGTTATCAGAGAAGGCTATATGGAGAGGAGGACATTTGAACCAAAAGGCATTATGGAATGAATGCTGTAGATATCTGGGTAAGCAGAGAGAGGAGATGGCAATGCATATGTGGGTTAGTACCTTGCATGGTGAGCCAGAGGAAGGTAGGGGATGAAGTCAAAGAGTGTAAAATGTCTTGTAAGCTATTGACTTTAATTTTGCTCTGAGTGGAAGAGCCACTGAAGAGCTTGAGCAGAGTAGTGGCTTAGTCTAGCTGACATTTAAAGATGTAGACTGAAGGAAGAAAGCATTAGATAAGAAATAGGTGCAATAACCCAGAGTAGAGAGGTTAATAGTTCAGATGTTGCTATTAACTGAGATGGAGAAAACTGTGGGAGAAACTGGTTTGTAAGAGAAAAACTAGGAGTTCCATTTTAGAAATACTAAATTTGAGTTATTTATTATGACTCAAAGTAGAGAGGTTACAGGTAAGTTTGAAATTCAGGTGATATTCCTTGCCTTGAGAGTTTTTAATATGTAAGTGGTATTCAACGCTATGAGCCTGGATGAGATTACTGAAGGAGAGAGAATACAGAAGATGAGAGTTCAGGAATGAGGTACTTTGGAGTTTACATGTCAGCATATGTCACAGAGTCAGCAGAGGAGCCTGGAGGCTGAGAAGAATCAGCCGAGACTAGACAACCTAAGAGAGTAAGATATTGCTTAATGAAGAGAGGTCAAGTGAAAATTGGGACTGATCTTTGGGTTTAACTATGTGGAGGCCTTGACAGGGGCAGTTTAAGTGGTATTAAGGGGAACAAACCCCATTGGAGTCTGTTCAAAAGAAAATAAGAAAGAAATTTGAAGACTACAAATATTAACTAACAACAACACAGTTTGTTTCTGTGTGTTTGCAATAAAAATGAGCAAATAAATGGGGCCGTAACTAGAAGAGGGGCATCAAGAGAAGTTTTTTTAATGGGAAAATTCATATATCGATAGACTGATCCAATGGAGAGAGGAAAGTGCTGATGTACGAGAGGAAAGGCAGAATTGATGAAGCAATGTTCCTGAGAAGACAGGCGAAAACAACAGATGCTCACTACAAGAACATATGGGAGATTTTAGAAAAACAGATTTCTAAAAGCCCACAGTATAGATAACTATGGTTTTATGGCCAACATTATTAAAAATGAACAACAGATTAAGAAGAATGAGAGAGAACAAGGAGTGAAATTCTGGTGGAGTGGAGGATTCTGGCTTAAATCTAAATTTTAATCACCATTTGCATTCAGACATGCCTACAAGTGTTAGTGTTACAGCATGAGCCCTCCATTATTGTGCTTAAGGAGGAAAGGAGTCTCCTGGGAAAGCATTCATCCTGAGGAAGAAAAGTAGGCCTCTGAAGTTTACATCAATAACTGGATGAAGGGGAGGGGCAATTAGTAAGTATAGCATGGTGTCTAACTCTCAGATTTAGCCTTGGGCCCAGACTCTATAAACCCATGTTGCAGTCCTAGAGAGAGTATAATACAAGGAATGAAAGCTCTGTTTCAATAAACTGCAAGATACTAGGGTCCCAAGACAGTCTTACTTGTTACTCATCTGTTGATGCTAACACACAAAGGAGAGAAGCCTTGATCCTGCTTTGGGGCAGCTTGGCCTCAGTATATTAAAAACTTTAAAAATTGCCTCCCCTCAACTTTAAATTCGATGAGCCCGCAAGGGACTCCAGCCCTGATGATTGTGGCAGCAATAAAGGCCAGCCCACATCACCCTGTAGCAGTGAGAACTGGTTCCAAGAATAGGAGGGATTTTAATAGTCCGTAGCTTCAGGAGCCAACACCTTTAGCAGGCACATCACCCATGGCCATGGCAGTGGTCAGGCACTATCTAGTGACTTCAAGAGGCTTGGGCAGCAGAGAGCACCAAAGCGGGGCAGGGTAAGAGAGAATCATAGCAGACACAGGAGAGGACTGAGATGACTCATTTATGAGCATCTCACTTACCACTTTAGAACCTATTGGAAATAACTGGATGAAACTTTGCAGGTTGCTAAAAGTCCCATGATATATGTTTGGGGTAAAAATCAGAAGTACTGTTTGTGACTGTTAATATGGTTTCATTTTATACTTAGGTTGGTGAAGCTAGGAAACATGGGTTATAAGAAATTACAGTCACATCAAGCTGATGAGAAAGAAAATACTAAACAAACATATATGGCTGAAGACAACTGAGATGTGTACTAATGACACAAGAAGATGTACACAACCAAGAACACATATGAAAGAAAAAGCTAAGGAAGAATACAGTGCAGAGCCAGCTGAAATTGATAACAAAACAACTGCAGTAAAAAAAACTGTTTGGAAAAAGAAAATGATATAATGCTGATAGATGACAGATTGCTTTACTTCTCTTTTTTGTTTGTAATAAAGAAAATGACCATCAAAAGGAGAGGTCAAAAACATAAATAAGCAGGAACTGCTTTGGATGATAATGATTATGAGATCCTCCTTATTATCATCTCCATTTTTATCTTTTTGCTAAAACTTTTAGGAGCAGCACTTTTTTACTTTAAAAATTCTTTTTTTTAAATTTTATTTATTTATCTTTAGAAGGGAAGGAGAGAAGGAGAGAAATATCAATGTATGGTTGCTTCTGGTGCATCCCCTGCTGGGAACTGGCCCCTGCTCAATCCACTGAGCTACACCAGCCAGGGCTTTAAAAATTCTTAATAGTTTATTGAAAACAAGGAATTAAAATTTGACATATGTCAAAGATGTAGTAAGAGTTTGACTCAATGCTCTAGACCAGGGGTGTCAAACTAATTTTCACCAGGGACCACATCAGCCTCAAGGTTGCCTTTTCTGAAGGTCCAAATGAAATTTCAGCTCCTTAATGGTTAAGGAGTAGTGACATTTATACAGTCCTAAAATTATTTTGGCCCTTTGAAGGCAACTGTGAGGCTGATGTGGCCTCTGGTGAAAATGAGTTTGACACTTCTACTTTAGGTAATATGAAGTCCACAATTCCTAACAAATTATACCCTAAATAACTCAGAGGGGATGTAACTTATGGTGGGAAACAGCTAATAGTCTTTAAGGCATGATGGAGATCAAGAAAGTTGCCAACTAATTATTGCTGATGATTTTTACAGTTGATAAAGCAATTTTTATACCTAATATTAGCTACTGTTATCTGCTACAAACATGGTAGGCATTGTACTAGACCAGGGGCCTGCAAATTGTGACCCACAAGCCAACTTCAGCCTGCTGTCTGCTTTTCTGCTAAGAATGGTAAATTAATTAGTTTTGGGAAAAAAGAAATAAAAAGTATTCATAATGTGAAAATTATATAAAAATAAAATGTCAGTGTCCATAAATAAAGTTTTATTAGAACACAGCCACACCCACTTATGCATTTTCTATGGCTACATTTAAGACACAATGACAGAGTTGGGTAGTTGGAAAGTAGGAAAATTAGAAAAAGTAGCTTGGGGTACATTTTTTATAGGTGTCTAGAGGACTTCAACAGCTAGAAACCAAGTACTTCAACTGTATTTGCCAGTGGCCTGCCTGGGTTACTGAGAAAGGTCCCTGATAATGGAAAATAGAGAGTTAAAAACTTGAGCTCCGGAATCTAACAGACAGATTGAATTCCAGTTCTACCACTTACCAGGGCAGGCCCTTTGGTAAATCACTCTATCACTTTATTTATTTTCATTCATATAAAATAGGGACCATAGCTATTAATACCTCATAGAGTTTTTGCAAGCGTTAAATGAGAGACTATTTGTGGTTTTTAACACACAGACTTGAGCCCTGGCTGGTGCAGCTCAGTGGATTGAGTGCAGGCTGTGAACCAAAGGATCGCCTGGTCGATTTCCAGTCAGGACACATGCCTGGGTTGCAGGCCAGGTCCCCAGTAGGGTCCATCTAAGAGGCAACCACACATTGATGCTTCTCTCCCTCTCTTTCTTCTTTTCTTTAACTCTTTCTAAATACAAATAAATAAAGTCTTTAAAAATTTCTTAAATAGCACACAGACTTGAAAGTAGTAGGCTCAAGGGCTCAGTAAGTACTTGGTGCAATTATTTGGCCAACTCTAACTCATTATGTCTATTAGTCTCTATCTACTTATGAAGATCATCACATGATTACTCAAAATGGTAGCATTTCAAATACCAAGAGAGGCATGTGAGTGACTCAGATGGCTTCTTCAGAGAAATGACAGAAATAAATATTTCACTTGTCTCTTTTGGACATAGCAAGTCATAAATCTCAGCTTGTGAATCATCATCCTGGATTCCTCTGTCGGACAGAGAAACCCACTTGACAATAATCAAAGTGGCAGTTTACCAGGCTTCCCTGACAGTGGGCGGCTCTTGCTTTTTTCCTTGGAGTACATTGTCAATGACAAACCATGAAGAACAATTTTCAGGGATTAAAAAAGACACCATAATATTAATGCTTAAAAGACACAAGCAACAGAAGCAGAACAAATTGTTTCTGAGTCAAACCAACAGGGATGAATACTAAAAACCCCTTTTTGTTATTGTTATTTTGTGATTTTTACATTTTCACATTCTTTTTCTGGTCTTCCTTGCTCTACCTTTCAGGTGTGGGTGAGGGAACAAGAAAGATACAGCAGGAGGACCAGAGGTGAGAAACCTACCAATGAAATTATAAGATTCTTTGCAATGATTAATGTTTGTTTTGTAGAGGGATTTAAGTAAAACAGACATATTTATTGCTGATCTCCCTCAAAGACAGAGTCGAATAGGAGACCTACATTTTTTTTCCCTTTGGATCAGGGTCATTTGTTTTTGACTCATTCAACAGCCCTGCTAGAATGAAGGGAATAAGAATTAAGAAGTGAGAAACTGTCTCTCTTCCTTGTCTTAATAAGGTCCTATATAAGCCAGGTCTTCCTGGCTTAGATGTTGAATGTGAAATAAATGTAGATTAGGATAATAGTCAGAGATCTTCAGTTCAAAACATTTATAGACTGTGAAGTGATGAATAAAACTGTCAGCCTAGTTTGAATTTATATGCCTCAAACAACCTAGTTTTACTAAGGCAGTTCTATTTATTTAGCCCTAGAACTCTAACTGCCTTGTTGGGGGCAGAAATCTTGTACATACATAAAACGAATTGGTAGGACCATGTCTGGGTACAGCATAGCATAGTGGATCCCAGCTCGGATCACTTGGACTCAGGCTACATGGGTTCACAACCAGTTACTAGGTGTATAACCTTTGGCAAGCTAGCCAACATCCTAGTACCACTGTTTTCTCATCTGTGAAATGGGGGTGATAATATGATTTGCCTCACAGAGTTGCTGTGAGGATAAAATGAGTTAACACATACAAAGTTCTTAGAATACTGGTATCCTTGATAATCTGACATATGCAACTGGCATGTATTATTTTTTAAACTCTTCATTACAACCCTATAAGTAGGGGGTTGTATAATTAACTCCATTTTATAGATTGAAACTACTAACCATTGGGACCTGAAAGATCTGAGCTTTCAGGTCTTTCATTTTTGCAAGATAATCCCTTCTTCCAGGATTCCGTTAGAATTGACCAGCCAATGAAGACAAAGCACATTGTACCATGGCAAGTGATAGTAGGCCTGGTGCCTTGCACACTTCTGAGAAGCAGTGTTCGTGTTACCTTTTTAGTTCATGTTATGATTTTTAGTTCTTAGTTTCTTCACTGTGGTAAACTGAAATCTGTTTATGAATCCACTGAGCTATTTCTGCTCCCTCAGTCTGAGTAGCACAGGCTGAGTCTAATACAGGGTCTTTACAGTCCTTATATGGGGTGGGGAAGGGGGAGGCCTATTGCTACATCTTGTTATTTTTGTGTTAATAAAAAAATTACATATGGTGCTACATGACAAACTTCTTTTAAAACTATTTTAAATATATTTTATTGATTATGCTATTACAGTTGTTCCATTCCCCAGCCCTTTATTCCCCTCTGCCCTATGCCCACCTCCCATCTACATTCCCCCTCTTAGTTCATGTCCATGGGTTGTACATGTAAGTTCTTTGGCTTCTCCACTTCCCATACTATTCTCAACCTCCCCCTGTATATTTGGTACCTACCATTTATGCTTCCTATTCCCTGTACCTTTTCCCCCATTTCCCCCCTTCCCCCTCCCAGATGATAACCCTCCATGTGACCTCCACTTCTGTGAATCTGTTTCTATTCTAGTTGTTTGCTTAGTTTGTTTTTGTTTAGGTTCAGTTGTTGATAATTGTAAGTTTGTTGTCATTTTACTGTTTGACAACAGTAAAATGTTGTCAAACAGTAAAGTCCCTCAGATAAGTCCCTTTAACATTTCATATAATAAGGGCTTGGTAATGAACTCCTTTAATTTGACCTTATCTGAGACATACTTTATCTGCCCTATCTGCTTTGTTGGATGGAGTAATATTGGATGTAGGTCTTTGCCTTTTGTGACTTCAAATACTTATTCACAGCCCCTTCCTGCCTGCAAGGTTTCTTTGGAGAAATCAGCCAATAGTCTTATGAAAACTCCTTTGTAGGTAATTGTCTCCATTTCTCTTGCTGCTTTTAAGATTCTTTTCTTATCTTTAATGCTCTTTTAAGATTCTCTCCTAATATTTAATCTTGTGTAATTTAATTAGGATGCGTCTTAGTGTTTTCCTCCTTGGGTCCAATTTCTTTGGGACTTTCTGAGCTTCCTGGACTTCCTGGAAGTCTATTTCATTTGCCAGATTGAGGAAGTTCTCCTTTACTGTTTTTTCAAATAAGTGTTCAATTTCTTGCTCTTCCTCTTCTCCTTCTGGCACCTCTGTAATTCGGATGTTGGAATATTTAAAGTTGTCCCAGAGGTCCCTAAGACTCGCCTCAATTTTTTGAAGTCTTCTTTTTAAAGATTTTATTTATTTACTTTTAAACAGAGGGGAAGTGAGGGAGAAAAAGGGGGGAAAGAAATATCAAAGCGTAGTTGCCTCTCATGTGTCCCCTACTGGGGACCTGGCTTGCAACACGGGCAAGTGCCCTGAATGGGAATCACACCAGTGACCCTTTGGCTCACAGGTCAGTATTCAATCCACTGAGCAACACCAGCCAGAGCTGAACTCTTTTTTTAAAAATATATTTTATTGATTATGTCATTATAGTTGTTCTACTTCCCCCCTTCATTCCCCTCTACCCTGCATACCCACCCTCTCCCACTATTCCCCCCTTTAGTTTATGACCACATGTCTCAAGTTCTTTAGATTCTATATTTCCCATACTATTCTTGCCCTCCCCCCTATCTATTTTCTACCTACCGTCTATGCTACTTATTTTCTGTACCTTCTTCCCCCTTCTCCTTCTCCCACTTCCCTGTTGCTAACCCTCCATGTGATCTTCATTTCTATGGTTCTGCTCCTGATCTAGCTGTCCTCTCAGTTTGCTTTTGTTTCAGGTGTGGTTGTTAATGACTATTAGTTTGCTGTCCTTTCACTGTTCATCTTTTTTTATCTTCTTTTTCTCAGGTAACTCTCTTTAACATTTCATATAATAAGGGCTTGGTGATGATGAACTCCTTGAATTTGATCTTATCTGAGAAGTACTTTATCGGCCCTTCCATTCTAAATGAAAGCTTTGCTGGATAGATCAATCTTGGATGTAGGTCTTAGGATTTCATGACTTGGAATACTTCTTTCCAGCCCCTTCTTGCCTGTAAGGTCTCTTTTGAGAAATCTGCTGACAGTCTGATGGGAACTCCTTTGTAGGTGACTGTCCCCTTACCTCTTGCTGCTTCTAGGATTCTCTCCTTCATTTTAATCTTGGCTAATGTAATTATGATGTGCCTTAGTGTGTTCCTTCTTGAGTCCAACTTCTTTGGAACTCTCTGAGTTTCCTGGATTCCCTGGAAGTCTATTTCCCTTGCCAGATTGGGGAAATTCTCCGTTATTATTTGTTCAAATAAGTTTTCCACTTGTGGCTGTTCCTCTTCCCCTTTTGATACCCCTATAATTCAGATGTTGGAACGTTTAAAGATGTCCTGAAGGTTCCTAAGCCTCTACTCATTTTTTTTGAATTCTTGTTTCTTCATTCTTTTCTGCTTGGTCATTTTTTTCCTCTTTCTGGTCCACTCCTTTGATTTGAGTCCCAGTTTCCTTTCCATTACTGTTGGTTTCCTGTGCATTTCCCTTCATTTCAATTAGTTTAGCCTTCATATGTTCCTATAATTTGTGACTAAAATCAACCACTTCTGTGAGCATCCTGATCACCAGTGTTTTGAACTGTGCATCTGAAAGTTTTGCTATTTCTTCATTGCTTAGATTTATAGGTTCTGGGGCTCTGAGTTGTTTTTGAGCCATGTTTTGATCTGTTCGTGCCTGTTACATATGAGGAGCAGAGCCTTAGGTGTTCACCAGGGTGGGGCCATCCAGGTCGTTGGTTTGTGACACTGTATGTGGGAGTGGGGTCAGAGAGGGACAATGTCGGTCCCCTCTGCCGCTTTCTGCCACTGGGGCTTGCGCTGTCCGTCTCACTGCTCACTCCATCACTGGTTTATCTGTGCACGAATGTGTGACCATGGTCTGCCCTCAGTGGGTCCACCCACTACTCCACACCTGGGATCTGCCCACAACTGCCGGTGCACCTGGGTCTCACGCCTGGGTTGGTCAGGTGGATCTTTCCTGCCCAGCCCCACTCTGCTGCTGGCTCTGCCCCTCTTACTGGTTTGGCTGAAGGGCTCATTGTTGTTAGACTTCCGTGTAGTTCAATTTTCTGTGGTTTGGCTGTGTATTTGTTGCTAAAACTTTATCATTTTTAAACTTGGTTGTGCGAGAAAATGCAGTGCTTCCACCTACGCCTCCATCTTAGCAGAAGTCCTCCCAGAGCTGAATTCTTATTTCTTTATTCTGTTCTTGTTGAATGTTTGTTTATTTCTTCCTTCTATTCCAAATTGTTGACTTGAGTCAGGGTTTCCTTCTCTTCACTGTTGGTTCCCTGTATATTTTTCTTTATTTCACTTTGCATAGCCTTTACTTCTTCCTCTATTTTGTGTCTGTACTCATTCATTTCTGTGAGCATTCTAATTAGCAGTGTTTCGAACTCTGCATTTCATAGGTTGGTTCTCCTCATCGCTTAGTTCTTTTTCTGGAGTTCTGATTCATTCTTCCATTTGGGCCATATATTTTTGTCTCAGCACACCTGTTATGTTGTAAGAGGCAGAGTGTTAGGTATTCACCAGGGTGAGGCAACCCACTTTGCTGGGTTTTGCACAGTCTGGATAAAAGATTCTTCTTTAACTCCTTGGTTGTTGGACTTCCATACAGTTTGATTTTCTGGCAGTTCTGCTTGTTTTTTGTTTTTTAATTTGTTGTTGTGGTTCTTTCAGTTGTGCAAGGAGGTAAAGTATTTACCTATACCTCCGTCTTGGCTGGAAGTATACCTCATGTTAGATATATTAAAGGTGCTTGCAAATGCAGTGTGAATATCAAACTTTCTTAGAATTTGGAGTCCTGGTAATAACTATGTACTAACAATTGAAATAGATAAAAATAGCACCAGAAAGCCCCCTTTGTAGGTCAGTGCTCACTGCTGAGTGTGCTGTAATTATACACACTACATGAGCTACAGCTGGAGTTAATAATACCATACTGAGTACTAGAAAGTGGTAATTATCCAACAATGTAATGCATTCTTGGCAAAATTTCCAGTGTTGGGGAATCTACTGTCAAATAGCATCTGACAGAGTTAAAGGTCCAGTTTTGGGGTCAGAATAGTTCGTCTAGACTGTACTAATTCAGGGCATTGTGGCTCGAGCTGAATAGGTAATGTCTGTGAAACAAACTCATTGATACGAGTACATGTAGAAATAGTGCAGCCTTAAAACACATTACTTTAAAACACAAAGTATTTCCAAGATTGAAAAACTGCTGCATACCTATGCACCATGATGGGTGCAGCATATTAAAAAAGTAAAATAAAACGGAAGAGGAAGAGAGAATTCCTGACTGCCAATTGCTTATGATTATGATGTAGGGTAAATTTGTGTTTTCATAGAGCAGTGTACAAAGTACAATGAATTAACAATATCATTGATATGTCTGCTGTCTTTAATAATGCCCTACTTTAAAATACTGCTCTATTGCTTTAAAATCCTCACCTGAGAATATGTTTTTTGATTTTAAAGAGAGAGAAAGGGCAGAAGGGAGAGAGAAACACTGATCTTTTGCTTCTCATACACACCTCAAGCAGGGATTGAACCCGAAACCTAGATATGTGCCCTGACTGGGGATCAAACCCTCATCGTTTTGGTAGATGGGGTGACACTCCAACCAACTGAGCGACCCAGCCAGGGCAATGTTCTGTTGTTTTGTTTGACAATATTTCCTTTAAACCTCGTGTTTTCTGGTAGAATTACATAGTATCACCTTCATGAAGATGTTTCTATTATGATTTTCTCTCTTCTTAGGAAGCCATTATATTTTACTTTGAATCCTGCCTACTCTGCTAAGGGCAGCTAAGATTAACTCATGTTACAAATTTGTCTTTTCTTCTTTCACACAGGGAAGTCTGTTCTCTTTAATAAGGCTAATCTTAGTATTTCCTTTGTATGCCTTAGCTCTGAATTCACTTTAACTTACAAAAAGCTTTATGTAGAAATCTATTGGGTTATGTTTAAAGTACATAAGTTTAAAATTTTCCAAGTGTTACACTTATTGTGGGAGAAATTTCCTGGACTTTTTAGGTAATAAAGAAATTTTCAATTCAATTGCTTTTATCAGTTTCAGGAACGTGTTTCTAAAGGCATCTAGATTTCTTGTGAATATTTTGGGACATTTTCAGTCTCTACAGTCATGTATTTGCAAGGAAATCTTGTCCGAGTTTATTATGGTCACAATTTTACTTACTACATATTGTTTAATTAGGAAATGGTGTGTATATTTCAAATCTCTCAAAGCTCTTATTAAGCAATATATTTGACTCATCAGGCAAAAATGATGACTTTGACTTGGCCAGTTTTGATAGATCATAATTTAGAAAACTATTCAAGAGATTTTTTCCTTCTCTACTACATGTTTGAAGTTCTCCTCATTGTGAGTACTAATGAGAATGTTCAGAGGTTATTAAGAGGTTATTCAAAGGAAGCCATAGAATATTATTTCCCTGCTCACTGAGATAAAGCAGTTCAAGTGGTTCTACCCTTTTAAACATTATAAAAAGGGACTGAACACATGAACAAGGAAGCTAAAGGTAATTCTGGTATTTATAAGAAAGAATTAAATTAGCTAGTCGTTAAAATGCAAAGTGGAAATTATCTGTGCCATTAAACTAGACCAGGTGGTTATCATTGTACTCCACAAGGGTTTAACTCACTGTTCCTCTTGCTATATGTATGAGTATGTAGGCCACTAGATTATTGATTTTTCCTTATCAGAGAAAGTATACAACTTTTTCTTTTTTATTATATCTATCTTTATCATTTTTCATTCTCTCTTTTCTTCTTTTTTTCAGATGAGATAATTCCAAATGAATCAACAGAAAACACTAGAGATCTACTAAGTGACCTGATACAAGATCCACTTACAAAAATCAAGTGTTCCTCTGCATCAACAACAGTCAACTAAAAATATAACAGATTGTATAATGCCATTCATAGTAACAAACAAATTTATAAACTATTAATTTAACAAATTAACAAAACATAAGATCTTTATGGAGAAACAATTTTAGATTTATTTAAGGGCAAAAAGGCCTAAATAAATGGAGTGCTATACCATGTTCATGGAATGAATGGCAATAGTGTAAAGATGTAGGTTCTCCCAAATTAATGTGTAAATTCAACTGAATCCCAATGAAAATCTGGTAGAACTTTAAAAAATGAATTCAACATGCTTATTCTAAAATATATATGAAAACTACATATATTATGAGTAACTACAGTGATTTTGAAAAAGGGCTAGAAGAGGGGGTATCTCACTGTCAGGTTATCAGACAGCTTATGTGTGCAGGTGGAGAAAGGGTGGGGAAAACCCCTTTCTCCCTTAATGGATATCACCCTTAATAGATGATATCTGGGAAATGTCATTTTATGGAGAAAAGTAATTTTGAGTCTCAGTATGTACCCATGTTTCTCAATCCTGTTTTCATTATTATCTTCCTAAGAAAACTTTTTAGATTCATTTTCTTATTTTCCTCCTTGCCCAATGAAATTTCAGTGTCACAGATATAGTGAATATCTATCTGTTTGTGGTTTTAGGAAGGCCACAATATCTAAGTTCTTTCACTCCACGAAGTACAAATTTAACCCCTTTGGGAGTGTTATTACATTCACTGAGAATGCACGTTTATATCATATTCAAATGGGAGGGGAGGGGTGGGTGAAGGTGATGGTAATGATAGCATTACCATTTTCATAAATGATAATGAAAAAATACTATAAGAATAAATTTAAAAGAAGAAATTTATTTGAATTAAATTTCTAAATGAAAAAGATAAAATGCAAAGCTAAAGGAAAAGAAAAAAGAAATGCATACAATATTTTTTCTGGACTTGTAGTGTGGAGGACTTAAGTCAACTCCCAAAAGCACACTCTAAGAAAAAAAATGGATAAAAATGACATCAAAATTAAGGGCTTCTATTTATCAAAATATATAATAGTAGAAGTTGATACACAGATCACAGACTGGAGAAACATATTTGAAACAGCTAAAGGCAAGAAGAGACACATATCTTCAATAGACAAGGCATTTCATTAATTAAGAAAGTGGTCAATCTAAGAGGAAAATGAGTAAAGGATGTAAATGTAGCATTAACAGAAGGGAAGACACAAATACCAAACACATGGAGTGATGTTCAAATTCACAAGTAATGGGAAATAGAGCAGAGGTGAAGGTCATTGGAGGAGAAGTCATGGAACCCAAAGACTATTATGTTACAAAGATAATTAATACACCAATTTCTTCAGAAAATGAGAAGGAATAATATGAGAGTTGAAGATGATTGCAACATGAAAGGGTTATCTGGTAGAAGAAGCTTCATATAGAAGTGTTTAGGGAGGAGAGGGAGAAATTGTATGGGAGGCTTGGGATACAATCTCCAAGAGTCTCATTTGATTTTGCTGGTCTTGTGAGTAGACTGCTTCTGTTCTGGATGATCTTTTCAAGAATGTTTGTATAAAGAACAGCTTTGGAAAGTAGAAATAACAAAGGGTAGATTTGTTTACCCTCCATTATGATACAAATAATCTCTCTCTGTTAGGGAGTTAGGCTTTGGGGAACTGGTAAAATAAAAGTGATGGTACTCTGCCTGCTGCTATTGCTGTAAGTATAAAACTATTCTTTTCTCTGACCCAGGAGTCTCCTGTTTTCTGCCAACATCCATAAAACAGTGGCAAGTTAAAAGTAGAAATCTTTTCAGAAGAGTACAGGGCTCTGGAAACTCCTCCCTATTCCTGGAATACGTGGTGCTCCTTCAATTTTGACATATGCACTATTAACAATGAAGCTGTAAAGTTCAGGGCAATGGAGGCTCTGCCTACATCACATGGATCCCTGGGTCCTCTTCATATAATTTTTCCACATGATTTGGGATTACAAATTGCAAATACAGACTCAAAATAATACCACATATTGTACAAGAATATAAACATATCCAAGGACATATTATTGCTTACACACTAAGATGGGTCCTTACGATGCAGAGGGCCATAAGGGTAGGAGTTGAGGATGAAAGCAGAAAACCAAATGAAACTGAATGACATGCTGACTTCCGGCCAAGATGAAGGCATAGATAGATACACTTTGCCTCCTCACACAACCAAAAGGAAGACAACAACAATTTTAAAAACAAAAAACAACCAGAACTGCCAGAAAATCAAACTGTATGAAAGTCCAACAACCAAGGAGTTAAAGAAGAAACATTCATCCAGACCAGTAGGAGGGATGGAGACAGATAGCCAGGGTGGAGAGGACTTGTGGCAAGGCAGTGGCTGGAGGACTGGGGTGAGCCAGAGAGTGGTGGTAGAGTGGGCAGTCCCACATTTGCATAGAGATAAATTGGGAGGAACAACTGGAGAGCAAGACAGACCAAGCAACCCAGGGTTCCAGTGCAAAGAAATAAAGCCTCAAAACCTCCAACTGAAGAAACTTGTAAAGGATGAAGCAGCAAGAGAAACTCCCAACCATGTAGGAGAGTTTGTTGGAGAGACCCACAGGGTCCTAGAATGCACACAAACCCATTCACCCAGGGATCAGCATCAGAAGGGCCCAACTTGCTTATGGGTAGAGGAGGAACTCACTGAAAGCATACCAAGATCTGAGCAAGTAGCACTGTTCCCTCTCAGACCCCTGCATACAGCATCACAATGCAGCAATGTGGGTTGCCCCACCCTGGGGAATACCTAAGGCTCTGCCCCTTCCTATGTAACAGGTGTGCTGAGACAAAAAAAATCAGGCCCAAATGAAAGAAAAAATCAATGTTGGAGAAAAAAACACATCTAAGTGATGAAGAGACAGCCTACTTATCAGATGCACAGTTCAAAATACTGGTAATCAGAATGCTCATAGAAATAGTTGAGTATGGTCTCAAAATAGATGAAAAAGTGAAGGCTATGAAAAGTGAAATAAAGGAAAACATACAGGGAACAAACAGTGAAATGAAGAAAACCCTGACTCAAATCAACCATCTGGAGGAGAAGGAAGAAATAAACATTCAACCAGAACTGAATGAAGAAACAGAATTCAAAAAAATGAAGAGAGGCTTAGGGACTCCAGGACTGCTTTAAACATTCCAACATCCAAATTATAGAGGTGCCAGAAGGAGAAGAGGAAGAGCAAGAAATTAAACACTTATTTGAAAAAATAATAGAAGAGAACTTCCCCGATCTAGCAAGGGAAATAGACTTCCAGAAAGTCCAGGAAGCTCAGAGAGTCCCAAAGAAGGTGGACCCAAGGAAACACACAACAAGGCACATCATAATTACATTACCCAAAATTAAAGAGAAGGAGAGAATCTTAAAAGCAGCAAGAGTAAAGGAGACAGTTACCTACAAAGGAGTTCCCATAAGACTATCAGCTGATTTCTCAAAAGAAACCTTGCAGGCAAGAAGGGGCTGGAAAGAAGTATTTGAAGTCATGAAAGGCAAGGACCTACTACCAAGATTACTCTATCCAGCAAAGCTATCACTTAGAATGAAAGGGAAGATAAAGTACTTCCCAGGTAAGGTCAAGTTAAAGGAGTTCATCATCGCCAAACCCTTAACATATGAAATGTTAAAGGAACTTCTCTAAGAAAAAGAAGATAAAAAATATGAACAGTAAAATGATAACAAACTCACAATTATCAACAAATGAACCTAAAAAAAAAACTAAGACAAACTAAGTAAACTATAACAGGAACAGCAACACAGAAATAGAAATCATATGGAGGGTTATCAATGGGGAAGGGGAGGGGGAAAATGGGGGAAAAGGTGCAGGGAATAAGCATTAATGGCAGGTATAAAATAGAGAGGGAAAGGTTAAGAATAGTATGGGAAATGGAGAAGTTAAAGAACTTATATGTATGACCCTTGAACATGCATGCACTAAGGTGGAGGAATGATGTTGGGAAGCATATCAAGTAGAGGAGAATAAAGTGGAGAAACAAATGGGACAACTATAATAGCATAGTCAAGAAAATATATTTTAAAAAGAAAAAATGAGAGAGGGCTCTCACAAAGACCTGTGATGACAGCATGCCATGAGTGTCTCCTTTTCTCACCTTAAATCCAAACCCCAAAACAATATATTCTGGGAAAGAGCTTAAAATGGTTTGAAACACATGAACCCCATTACCAACCAAGTCCAGTGGCAGGTGTTACCTGAATCTAACTATCTGAGACCAATTTGAATTCTTAATTGCATGTTCTTTTCCAAAGATATTGTCATATCCAAGGATGTATATTGCTTATACATCAAAAAGGGTCCTTATAATGCAAAGGGAAATGGGGTTGGGAATCAAGAAAGTATAAAAAAAGAAACAAACAGACAAACAAAATCAGATAAGAAGGAATCCTTGTCCAGTTCGGTGATAGCATTATACTAGGAGTAAATCAGTTCTCCACCTCAGGTTCAAAACCCAAATCAACAGAGTATAGATTTGGTCACCTTCCATCAAACAACCTGTAATGGGCTGAGATGTGTGAACCCTGATTCCAACTCCAATTTGCATTTTCATTCTTTTTTTTTTTTTGATTCTTGAGCTCTGCTGCCCTAACTAGTCATTTGACATTTTGCTCTCCCTACAGTACTTTTAAGAAAACTTATCCCTTATCTTTACAAATTTCTTGTTACTTCAGGACAGGATCATCCTGATTCTTCAGGGCCAAACTTCTCTGCCTCAGCCCACTTGGCTGGCACTGTGGCCAGGCTATACGGGACTGCCAGGCTGAACCGCTTGGCACATGAAAAGTGTCTTGATTAATCAGGGATCTCCGAATGGTTGCAGGATACAAGAGCCTCTCAGGGATACAGTGAGCAAATTTTTCTGGCACAAGACTATGGTTGTGGAGGATAGTGGGTAGTGGGAAATAACTGTAGTGTGGGAGATAGAGGATGAAGACGTAAGGGACAAGGATAAAATAATGAGAGAGGAGAGGAGGTAACTAAGAAAGAAACTAGGATTTGATTCTCATTAGAGTTTATCAGATCTCAGCCTGTAATCTGAGTTTCAGAGTGTGTTGGAAACAGCCACACTTGCGTGGCCTAGGGGCATCAGAAGGACAGGAAATAGAAAATTTGACTTCACACCTTTTGGAGTTGGATATGTAAGTGGGTGAGTCGGCTGTGGAAGTGATAAATGTTAGTAAGAAAGCTTCTTTCCTCATCTCACAATTATGAACAAATGAAAAGACTTAAAATGTTGTAAGCATGATTGTTTGTATAAAGGATCCTGCCAATGACACATACCAACTAATGACTTGATATGGTTATCATTTGATTTTAAACTTCTTCCCACTATTCTGTGCCAATAGCGTTTCCAATGTATGATACCTATTCCACTGGCTGGTTCTGTGGAATAGGTATTTTTATGTATACTAAAAACCAAACAAAGCGATTATCCTCATATATTCAATCATTTGAATGAGAAGTTTTTTCTTCCTCACATAACAGTTCAGGGGTGGCCAGTCCAGGGCTGTTATGATGCCTCTGTGGTATCAGGTCCCAGGTTTCTTTTAGCTTGTTTTTCTACCCTACCTAGAGGGTGGCCTCAGCCTTTAAGGGTGGTTTATCAGTAACCCCTGATCCAAGTAACAAGATGCAGGATGTGGAGGAAAGAAGGTACTCGGCTTCCCTATACTGGCATAAACTGGGAGGGAAACTCAACACTTAGCTCACATGCCAGCGGACAAGTCTTCATCATGCAGCCATATACCTAGCTGCAAGGGATCTGAGAAAATGCAGTATTTATTGGGTACCCTGTGCCTACCTAAGATTTTTGTTACTCTTGAAAAAGTAAAGCAGGTGTTGGATGATAACTACCAGTTTTAGCCATCATAGGATATGCATAAAAAGACTGGGTCTGAGATTTTTTAAGGGCAGTAATAATAACTTATTCTCAAAATGATAAAGACTAGGAGGAGTTCAGTTCATATCATTTAAATGCCTGACGTGATCCCTGTCCTCAAGGAACTTACAGCTTCACTGAGAGAGATAGGAGTATACACCAATTATTTCAATATAATATAAGATTTAAAATGACATATAATCAAATGCCTGGAAAGACACACACGGAAAATTTACCCAGATAGGAGCTTTTAAAAGATGCCCTCACTGAACACCAAGAGCAAACCAAGTTTGAAAGGAATAAACGTATAAATAGCTAAGAAACTTAAAAAGCAATTTTGTCTACAGTCTCCCATAACGAATAACTATAGTTTAATTTCTTCAGTGGGAATTAATACCAGTAGCCCCAGCAGTGTACTTGGTGGTGACTTCAGTGGGTCAGCAGCTCCCTAAAGCAGCAGCACACTGGTTTTGCTACCCCTGGCGCCAAAGCATTTCAGGAGCTGACCCTTTGTAACGTGGCTTTCCTTATGAGCTTTGAAAAAGGAAGTTAAGAGTCTGTTCTCTTAATTAGGCTGCACAAGTAAAACCACACTTGGGAAAAAAGTCTACTATGTCCCTTGTTTCACTGGTTCTTGTTCCCGCCTGCTGATACGGGACCTCAGTGTTCTGCAAAGGCCCTCCCCAAACTCAGGTGTTCATGACAGTCCCCAGGAGTTTCTCGTACTATTTCCCCAACTAAGACTGGTCTGCTACCCTACAGTAACAGTCATTTTGTTTTCATCTTTTTACCCCAGTCCTTCCCCACTGACTGCATCAGCCTCGTTCTCTACACAGAACTGGTCTGGGAGATGCTGCTGTCGCTTCCTCCACCAGCTGTGCCTGTCGGGCAATACTGACTCTTCTCACCTGATGTTGCCAATGCAGTGAAGCCCTGGCTAAGCCAACGATGTATGGAAATGGTCTCTCTTTTTAGAAACTTACCAGCACAGTGCTGCTGTCTTACTGAATTTCTGTGAAAACTTTGTTTCTACTTACAGTTTTTCTCTATTAGCCATCTACACGCCCTGTGTGGAGTGTGACTCCCTGGGGCCACATCTGATAGTAAAGCTGAGTTGAGGACACTGTGTAGTACTCAGAATTGCTCCTCTGCTTGGGGAGTGAATCTCTCCGGAGGGCTCCTCCTTCACTCAAGCACATAGACTTCTTGAAGCCCCACCCCTGTGGTTCAACTAGAAGAGCCCAGAAATGTCTGAATTCCACTTGGTTTCAAAGCAGAACACTTTCCAACACCTGGTTAAGGAAAGAAGGGGCATATTGTGTCAGAGCCACAACTCTCTCCCTCTCACCTCCCTGCCGATAGCAACTTCCATTGGAAACCCTGAAGTCCACCTCTTTGCCATGTGGGCACAGAACAATCGTCCTGTGGAGGAACGCTTCTCAGTGCAGTAAAGATTTAAGATTAGCTCCCGATGAGTCTCCATTTTCCTTAACCTGGTTGCCTTCCTTGTGGGTGGCCCCTTTGCCATTCTAACTCTAAGGAGGTGTGTGTGCACGCATGTAAATGCCATTTGGCAACACAGAAAGATGTAACGTTCAGACAATTCCTGTTGTACAAGAAAGGGAAGCGGAAAGCGTCTCCCTCCCCTGTTTTGGACGAGAAGGGAAAAGGAAGCAAAGTTTATACTTTGCAATGAAAGTATCCAGGCACAATAAAGGAAAATAAACTATTCGATTAGGTGAGTGAACAAAGACCAGGAGGCAGGAAACAAGTGGATTTTATTTTTAAAAAAAGAAATGAAAAGAGAAGAAAAAAAGAAAAGCCTTTTTTTTTTTTCTAATGAGCCTTTTGCTTAGCCCTCCACTGAGATGAATGCCTGTGGACCTTGATTCTAGCCTAAAGCTGTTGGTGTCTGGCTCTGGACAGCAGCCTTCTCTTTTATCCCTGATACTAATCTAAGTGATGCAGAAGTTAGAGTGAATCCACATTGGTTCAACAACATGGTTTCATGACTTTCACCAATTGTATAATTCAGGCAGGCAAATAAAAATTACTTCAACTTGCTTAGGTGGTGTTAAAAGTGAGTTATCCAGAGAGCACATGGAGAGCTGTCTGGATGAAATAAAATGGCATTGGTTCAGTAGGTCAAGACAGTGTAGCAGAAAGCAGGTATGATGCCCCGCTGGTATGAAAGCCAGTACTTGAGAGGCAGGTGCCAATGTAAAGGAGAATGGATTATTTGCAGATACTGGTCACCTGGAAATGAGGGAAGCAGAAGAAGAGGGGAACAGCACAAAGAGATTAAGGGAGGGCTTTGCGAATTTCTCTATGTGCAGATAAGCACAGTCTATGCCAATAATGCAAGCGATAACCCGGTGTGCATCATCCTGGTTTAGTCATCCTGGCTTTACATCATCCTGGCTCCAGGGATGAAGGCCAGCAAATCTCTTGGAGCTGGGATGCCTGAAGGTCGGAGTCTGTATCTTTTGAAACTAGTTCCCAGGATTCTTACACAAACATGCTGTTCATCTATAAGCCACATATTAGCCAGAGTCGGCACTTACAGAAACAATGTCAAAAGAATGGTGGGGTAGATACCCTAAATTTTTCTAATTTCCTGAAATGTTTTGGCTAAAACCATCTAACTTCCATTGAAATGGAAGAAACATTGACAGTGGGGACTTGTAACAGTATAAAATTGTAATGGGAAATTGTAACTTACTTCACCATTCTTCGGACATTGTTTCTGTAAGTGCTAACTTTAATATGTAGCTGGCAGATAAACCATCACTTGCCTTATGGGAATGGACTGTGCTCATCTGCACATAGAGAACTTTGCAACACCCTCCCTTGATCTCTTTGTGCTGTTCTCTCCCTCTGCCTCCACTGAGAAGTGGAGACAGGTTTTGTGACGTGAGTCCCCCATCTTCCTGGTGGCCAGCATCTGTAAATAAGCCACTTTCCTTAACATCAGCACCTGCCTCTCAAGTATTTGCTTTCTTAGTGGCAGGCAGCTGGACTGCTTTCGGTTACAACAGCATAAAATATATAAAACAAATTGGAGTCATTCATGTTGACCACAATGGCTGCCAGTCAGCCATGACACTTTGGTTCAAGAGGGAAACTACCTAAGTCATGCTAGACACAGCTGGCAAGGAGACACACCTAGGATATCTGCACATGTGATCAGAAGAGCCCTGTCTGCAGAGCGGGACCACTCATAGAGTAGGTTCATGGGAAAAGTCCCCACTTGCCATCTGGGATGCCAAGGCATTTATTGAGAGACCTAGAAGGGTAGAGTGCACCACTTTCAAGGTGTAACTGAGGCAGGTTCCAGACCACTGCTGAGACAGCTGAGCTCCACACACCAGAGTGCTGCTCCACACCACGCTGACCTCCCTTGGCATCGGCTGCTAGAGGCTCTGCCCCCCTGGACTGAGGACTTTGTCTGCCCTGCTGCCCACCTGGCTCTGGAAATCCTGCCTTGCATGACGCTGGCGGCTCCCTTGCCCACCATGCTGTCTCCCAGACCTGCAGACTGAGACTCTGGGACTCCGGTGTTTTATCCCCCAATTATCTTGTGTGATGTTACTACTGAATGTTTCTGAGTGATTAATGTTGTCAATAGGTTAGTGTAGATTTTGATTAAATCTGCATTAATAAAAGCTGAGTGAACCTGCTTTAATAAAATTCGAGTGAATAGCATAGTTTCCTATGTTGGCTCCTCATTATTTCTCAGTGCCAGTGTCACCTGTAGGACTGGTGGTGGTACAGGCAGCTTGACACTTTTAGTTCTTAAGGCCTGGATCAGACAATCCGAGCAGGGACCCAAAATTGGCTTATAGGAAAAACTACAGTGCAAATATATGCCTGCAACAGAGCATCAACTTTAACTCCCAAGGGTAGACGTTAGTGTTGTGCCAAATGACAGCAGATTCCTGCAGCAAACAGTGACTGCAATCAGCCCTGAGCTCTTAAGGCCCAGGATCTGTGGGCATTTAACCATTTCCACTTTTGCCTCATATTCTTTCCAAGGAGGAATCCCAGGATTCATTTAGCTAGTCAGGACAGCCGGAACCCTTAGCTGGAAAGGAAGTAAAGAATGATTTAGATTGTCTTATTCCTGGTGAGGAACAAAAGCATTGTATTAGTGAATTCAGCATTTGGGGCTGGATATTTAATTCCCTTCATGACGACAAAGAACAATAAAAGCAATATCACCTGTTCAGAAGTTTTGCTCCCCATCCCCCGCTCCCTCTCCACAGGGCCCATGGACTGTACTGAATGCTTTAGCAGAAAGGAGAAACTGAATCCTTAAATAGGCAGAAGAGTTAATGGTCTCTGAACTTCATTCACGACCTATATTCCTCAAATAGAATTAGAATGGCTTCCTATATAGAAAAATATTTACTGAATGCAAATTTTATTACTTGAGGATTGAATTCAGTGATACTAAGGGCATTCCTTGGTAGACAACAGTTCTGCTCAGGTTGATTTCCATTCTTTTTTTTAACTCAAGTGCCTTTGAAATACTGTGCAGTTTTTTGTTTGTTTGATTGGTTGTTGGGTTTTGTTGTTGTTTTAGTTTTTGTTGTTTGTTTGATTTTTTTTTTTTTTTTTTTTTTGGTGAGTGCAATACCTTAGGTTTTTTGAAGCCAGTTGAACATTCTCTTTGGGGTCTGTCCGTTCTTTCCTATGCACTCCCCTTTGTTCTCACTAGTAAACAGAGACTTCCTAAGGGTCGCTCACCAGAGGCAGCGGGAATTGCAGACACTCAAGAATCTACTTTTTCCGTGCTGCTCCTTGCCTTTGTTGGCTGTCCTTAGAGAACTGGGTATTTTCTTATATTGAATCCTTACTATGCCCTTTCTCAGAGTTTTTAAAATACCCCCAAATAGCTTGAAATCCAGTCATTTGTACCACCCTTAGTTTTTGTGGACCTCAAGAAGCTTATTTTATTTCTTAGCTTCGCCCTCCTTCTCTATTTTTTCCTGCTTCCTTTTTCTGTGAGTCTCTCCCTCTCCCCTCTGCTACATTGTCTAGATTGTAGTCTCATGCTACCCCCACTGCTTCTTTACCCTGCAGCTTCACTCCCCTCTTAGTCACACCATCGCGCCTGCAGGGTGGGCCTTCTTTGCCATCACAGGAGAGTGGGGTATACCCTGGGATTTGGATAGAGAATGGTGGGAGTCCAAGCTGTGCAGCCTAAAACCAGACCTGGTACTCTTGTCAGCTTGCTTGGGCAGCAAATTAACAAAATAATTTTATTTTTTAATTTGCATGTCTCTCAGATATAGAATAGACATGTGTCAAAGACTAACATCGTTATGAAGGAATCAGTAAGATGGCGATGCTGATTCAAATAGCATTTGAATTAATAGATATTTAAAGACAGAAAAAAGAATGCTAGAATGAGATCATTAAGTTAGTTACAAAAATGGTTAATATCCTACAAGGAAATAAAGCTGTAAACATGGGATAATCCTTCTAGAAGACAGAAAACTACTTATATTTCTCCCAGCAGAAAAAGTCTGTAAGTTAAGATTTGCCTTCACAGCACCCGGGTTTTCAATCAACGTTAGATGGCAAATCAAACATAGGTGCTTTCCCTCAGATACTTACATCATCCTTGGGCAGCCCTGTTAAAATGTTTAACTTTGAAAGGATGTGCTGCCTTTCCTTTGCCCTATTTCTAAGTTTTGTTTTGTTTTTTAATATGTCTTTCCTTAACTTTAAAATAGCCCCGACGTAAGGATTAAACATCCTAGGCTGTGCAACTCAGCTCTGTGTGGTACGTCATTTCTTAACACATCTGCTCTAAAGCTGGGATGACCTACAAGGGGGACCCAAAGAACCCCAGAATTCATTTGTAAAAAATTGGGTATTTATTCTTACATGTTTAAACTTCAAAGTATTCTCCATTCAGTGCAACACACCTATCAAGACATTTTTCCACTGCCCAGAACAGCTTTTTTGCTCTTCGATTTTGATGCCTTTTAGCGCTTCTGCCATTTTTGGTTTCACCTCTTCCACATCAGTGAAATGTTTTCCCTTAAAAACTTTTTTCATCCAGGGAAACAACAACAAAAAAAGTCACTCAGGGCAAGACTGGGTGAATAGGGAGGTTGGGGCATAAAGATCATGCGGTTTTTGGTCAAAAACTGCTAAACACTCAGCGTAGTGTAGGCAGTTGTGCTCCTAAATCGCCCATCATGAAATGGGCAAACGCACTGAAAGAGTCTTCAAAAAAAAAAAATTCACTGAAGCCAAACACGGCCTCTCACAACAACGCCAGGTGGTGCACTGATGCAGATGGGTTCCTAGAACACTCACCTAGGGGCCCACCCTCCAAAAGATAATTGTCCATTTTTTGGGGTTCCCCTTGTACTTCATGAGATGGACCATTATGGCCAAGGTTTTGTTTCAAGTGTGGTGGGGGGGGGTGCAAGAATGACATAGAAGTGACCCATATGTCATATCCACATTTTACCTTTAAAATTTTGTTGTAAGAGAGCCACTTTCAGAGATCATGCTCAGGTGGAACAAATGTTAGCACTGCGTTTGGTCTAGGAAGGAGGTGAGAGAAGTGCACGGGTACTTACTCAATAACATGGCATGACGGGCTTCAGGTGCTGTGTGCTCTAGAAACTGGAGAAGCAGGAGATTTTATTTAGCTGTGATGGTGCAGAGGACCCTTCACTGACCAAAAAAAAAAAAGAAAAGAAAATGAAAACAATTTAGAGAATCTATTAATTCATATTTAGAATTTTTACCTTATTCAAAATTCTAAATATCTCACCTAGAAATAAAACAAACAATTTCTATGCTTTCAAGTAGTTCTTTCAGGGACAGCTTCTGGTGATAACCCAAACCTGGTACAATATCACAAGTGGTTACAAGCCTGTGGTCTGACCCTTTAAAAAACTAAAGCCTCTGAAGGTGGCTTATTTTTATAAGATAGTCTTATTTTTACAGGATCCATAAAATCCAGAAAGCACAAAAGCCCGTGTGCCACACCTAGCAGAGTGCCAGACTTGCAGCAGGAACTTACCCAATATCGACTGCTTTCAACCAAATGTGCCTAAGGGCACTTCTGTGACTTCTAGATACCCAAAGCCTTTTGTCCTTCTGGCATGGGAGAGACGGAACATAGGAAACAAACTGTCTCTCTCTCCCCTGCTGTGAACTTGCCTTGGGGAGCTTGTGGGAGAGGAAGAAAGGAGGCAGGGCAAAAATGTCCTTCTTCTGGTTTTGGTGCTGGAACTTATGAGCCAAACTGTATGCAGCCCAGAGGCGAGGTCTGGTCCCAGAATGGGAAGTGCCTATGAGAAGGAGCTAGGGGGTAGCAACGTCAGTTTCCAGAATTTGCCTTTTGTCAAGTCTGTGCCAAAAGAGGGCTCCTCCCCGTGAGGCTCTACAGTACCCCCAGAGCTGGGAGTGGCCCGGCCACGGTAAAATAAAACAGTGAAGCAAAGAGAGCTGTGATACTCTGGTCTTCACTTTTACTCTGTGAGGGTTAAATGAGTTAATATATGTAAGGAACTTAGATGAAGCGGGGCATGAAGTACTGGGAAAACGTTTGGCCTCTCTTTTCTGCTAGCTTAATTTAAACACCTATGTTAGTGGCAGAAACCACGTACAGAGAGCTGCAGCCAAAACAAAAAAGGTGGTGAGGTTTACTATAAGAACGTAGGCACAATTCATGACAAGCTAACCATGGTAAGGATGGGCCTCTGCTGAAAAGACAGAGACTGAGGCCCCCTCAGAATATTTTCATCGAGTGCCTAAACACTCTAAGATTTTGAGTTTCACCCTCAAAATTTTTAATCTGCAATCGACATATGTGTGTGGTGTGATCCAAACACATTTTCTCTGTTTGGATTACCAATTGTCTGAGCATTGACTATCTCATCCTCATTCCACTGAACTATAATACCATCCTTGTAGGGTGTCAAGAATATATACATACAGGCTCACTTCTAGGTTGTTCATTTTATTCCTTTGGCTGTCTGTTCCTATACAATTACCACATTGTTTTAATTAATGGTTTTGTAATAATCTTGATATCTGACAATAAAAATTTCCTCAGTTTATTATTCTTTTTTATAAAAGTATCCTAGCAATTCTTGGGCCCTTTTTCTTTCCAATAGTTTAAAAACATGGCTGCAAATTCTTTAATATTTTCCATTTCGAGGTGGGATCTGTGTCCCCTCCCCCTATGCCATAGAATCAATTCTGTTAAACTCTCTTGGTTGAAGCAGTTGCAAGCCCACCCATGGAATATATAACCCTGGACTGGGAAAAGGACATTAGCAGGACAGATGCTAAAATTTAAATAAAGTCTGTAAATGAGTTTATGGTATTGCATCACTGTTAATTTCCTGGTTTTGATCATTGTGTCATGATTGTGTAAAATGTTAACGTTTGGGGAAATGCGAGAACCTTGGAACATCACAACTCCTATCACCTGCCTCCTTTCATGATCTTTTATCTGTTATTTTGCCTTAAAAAAAAACTACGCAGATTAGATAATACTAGTTTTTTTACAGGCAATATTAAGATTTATCTTGATGTTTACAAGTTTTATTTTCTTTGTCTTTTTCTTTCTTTCTTTTTCTTTTTTTTTTTTTTTTGCTTGTGATTAGTCTGGCATCTTAGCTTTCTGGAATATTTTCTTCTTTCTAAGGAACATCTTTTAAAAATTCCTTTGGTGTAGGTCTGTTGGAAACAAACCCCTGGTTTACATTATCTCTGTCTTTACTTACTCCTCATTCTTGAAAGATCATTTTCTTTAGTGCACATTTCTCAGGAAAAATGTTAGTAGTCATTTACTCAATACTTTAAAGATCTTATTCTGTGTTCTGGCTTTTGTTTTGTTGTTGAGATGTATGCTGTCAGTTTTAAATTGTCATTTATTTGTAGGTTATCTATCTTTTGCCTCTAAGTGCTTTTAAGTTGTTCTTATGGTCCTTAATGTTCTGTAGTTTTATTATCTATGGATTTTTATTTTACACTGTGCATTCTGTGTCTGTACAATTACATCATTCATTTTATGAAAAACTCTTAGTCATTAGCTCAACTGTCATCTTCCTTTATGTTCTTTGTTCTCATCTTCTAAAATTTCAATCAGATCTGCTTATTCTTCATTGCATATTTCTTACCCCTTTTTCATTATTTCCATCTACTATGCTGCATTTTTCAAATCTATCTTCCAGTTTGTAATTTTTTTTGCTATGTGTAATCTGCTAATTAAGTCAACTATTCGGTTTTTTTTTTTAAAAAAAAGATTTTATTTATTTATCTTTAGAGGGGAAGGGAAGGAGAGAGGGAGAGAAACATCGATGTATGGTTGACTTTCATGCATCCCCTGCTGGGAACTGGCCTGCAGGGAACCAGCCTGCAACCCCTGTATGTGCCCTGACTGGGAATTGAACCGCAATTGTCTGGTTCGCAGGCCTGCGCTCAATCCACTGAGCTACACCAGCCAGGACTAAGTCAACTATTCAGTTTTTATTACAACAGTTTTGTGTGTCTTGTTTATTTGGTTCTTTTTTCAAATAACTTATAGTCTTATATATTGCTCAATTTTGTGACTCTCTTCTTATTTCTTCAAATATTTTATATACGGCATTTACATCCTAATGTCTAATACCCACTGCATATAATCATTGGGTTTAATTTGTTTGTTGTCTCTGCTGACTCTCATGGCATGTGAATTTGGGAGTTGATAAACTTTACTGTGAGTGGTAGGAGGCCACGCATTGGGGATAATTTCTTTCAAGAGGATTTATGATGTTTTGCTGGGAAATAGGTGTGTTACTGACCTGGCACCACACCAGTTCCCTTTTGGGATCTCAATTTAGCCTGAAAGTCCCAACCTCCCCTCCCCTCCCCTCCCCTCCCCTCCCCTCCCCTCCCCTCCCCTCCCCTCCCCTCCCCTCCCCTCCCCTCCCCTCCCCTCCCCTCTCCTGCTGCTAGTCCAGGGCTCCTGCACTGCAGCGCTGTTGCTGGCATTTGCTTTCAGGATGGCCATCTGTCATGCCTGTGCTTCAGCTTGCCAGTCTTTTAGCCCCTGGTCTTCCCCTGCTCCTTGTCTGTAAGCAAGGTCTGTTTCTCATACAGCAAGGTCTGTTTCTCATACAGCATCATGTATTTTTATAAAGGAAAGCTCTCCCAGAATAACCGAAGTTTTTCCTTTTATTCAAGATACCTAGCATTATCCAACATTACATTACTTAATTAGTTGTGTATTGTTTTATGGCCAGTCTCCCTACCAAAATGTGAACTTCCTGGGAAGAGGGACTTGGATTCACTGCTGTATCTTCAGTGACCAGAACACAGTGCTTAGTTTATAGTAGAGCCTAGAGCTTAACAACTATTTCTTGAAGGCTGAAATGTATTAGTAAATGAATGAGTGAATTTCATGAAAAAGTTCATTAATACCAGGTATTCCATTTATTTCTCTAGATACAAAGATGAATCTGATGAAGTTATTTCCCTTGAGGTATTTATAAGACTTAGTGGAGTAAAATGAAAGAATAAGTTTAATAAAGCACTATAGCAGACACAAGCATAAATGTATAAATAATACCATATCAAAGTACATACAGGTGTCTCTCAGGCTTATATGTCACATTCAGTAGTTTTTAGTTCATTATGTAAGTTATTATAAACCTTTTGTAGAAGAAATTTAATTAAACGTATGCTTTACAAAGATTCTGGTGGAAAATGGTGGATGGATCAAGTCAAGCAAAATTGAAGGCAGAAAAAGAGTCTAGGCAATTTCCGCAGTTCATGCCTCTTCTATTAAAAAAATTTTTTACACTGTCTGTGATAAGCCAGGTACCATTCTAGGTACCAAGGAAATACTTGAGAACAAGACAGTTAAGGGTGGTTGGCGGGTGGTGATGGCTGGCAGTGACCCAGGCAAGGCCTCTCTGAAGAGGTAGCATGTGTACAGAAACCTGAATGAGAAGCCAGAGGCACCCACAGACAAGTCAGGGGGACACAACATTTCAGTTAGAGGGAATGTCAGGTGTAACCCTATGTTTTTTTTTGCTTTAAGGACCAAGAAGTAGACCACTGTGCCTGAGATGGAGTAAATGATGAGAGAATATTTGTTGAGTTTGGAGCAGTAGGCAGGCACCAGACCACCTAGGTCCTTATAGCCATGGTAAAGAGTTTGGACAGTGTTCAAAGTGCAACTGGAAACTGTGGCAGGGACCAAGGCAGGATGGGGGAGCATAATGAGACTTACTTTTTAAAAAGTTCATTCATGTGGTCCCTCTTTGAAAAATGTCCAGGACAGAGGTGCTATAAACTAGTAGACTGGGCAAGATATGAAAGGGCCTGAGCTCAGGCAGAGGGGTTGATCCCTGTTAACCTGTCTCCCCTCCCTAGACTGTCACTTCTTGTACAGCTTGTTCACTGCAGAATTCCTAATGCAGCCCAGTGCTTGGGATACAAAGGAGGTGAAAGGCACATTCAAAAGATGTTTGCGTGAACAAATGGCTGCCAAGGATTCTGTTCTTAGATAGAATCAGCCAGTAACTGGGTCATTTAGGAGTAAGGTTAAGCTCAGTCAAAGGTAGGTCAGTTATAGTTGGGACTGTTGCGTGGTCACAAGTCATTTTACATTGTAATCATAGCAATTGTGGTGACTTCATTTTTTCTTTTTTTTTTACATATGACTTTTGCCATAGTGGAGTCTGAATAATTGTATGTACGTAATCCAGTATGAATCTGTCACCACTATTAGAAATTAATTTCAAGAAAATATGTACTATGTTGTTTGTCAGTAACATTATCATCACATATAAGAAGATAACATATGTTTAGGAAATTTTTACTACCAATAAGAATGAGGCTTTAGAGATGATTACATTTGGAATTACCAATGAAATAGTTTGTTTACATAAAGCAAAACTGTCTCATTTCCAGGGAATAACTTCTCTTCCAAGAAGTGGGAGCACAGAATCCTAGTTAAGAATTTGGCTTTGGAGATAAACGTACCTGAGTCTGAGGTCTAGCAGAGGCCCAGCATTGCCGTTCATTGACTGTGCGATCTTGGGTGAAGTATTTCTGCAATGCTGACTGTTGAAAAATACCCTTGGCCAGAGTTGTGTTTGGCTCCACATTTAGGAGCTCTATTTAATATTGCCTTTATTGGTGTATCGTTTTGAAATGATCCGTTAATATTCTAAACTACATCTTGATTGATCTGAGGCTCTTTGCTAGACTGTAAACTTCTTAAAGGCAGAGATCGTCTTGTTCACAATTGGATTATTTTCTGGCATAATGCCTGATGCAGATGGACTCTTAACAAATATTTGTGAAGAGCTTGGTGAGCTTGCTGATGAGACAGAGATGCCATCTCAGGTGTGTGGCTGGTTGGCATTATATCAGTGAGGCAGTTTGGTCCAGGACTGGCCTTCAGCTTTCAGGACCTAGGAACTACATTTTGCCCCTTAGCCAAAGGTGATAACTCTCTTGGAGGTAGACTCAGACTAAACAAACTCATGTACAGCTAGCTATACTTATTTCCACTAAGAAATATAAATTTTGGGTGGTCTGGAATTCTGCTTGCTTATTCATTTAATGAATACTGATTAAGCATTTCCTATGCATCAGATATTGCTGTATCTTTGCACAAACCATGAATAAAACCGACAAGATTGCCACTCTCACGCAATTTGCACACCTGTGTCAACAAGTGAATATAAAGTTGCAGGTGGCGATAACTGTTTTAAAGAAAAACATAGCAGGATAAGAAGATAAAAATTGTTAGGAAGGGTATGTATTATTTTAAATTGGATAATAAGGGAAGGTGTCCCTCAGGAGGGGACATTTAAACTAAAACCTAAATGAAATGGGAGAAGAATATACCAGTAGAGGGAAGTACTGTATGTCAAGGCTGTGAGGGAGAAATAATCCTGGGGGTGCTTCAGGAATAAAAAGCAGACCAGTGTGAAGGACAGCCTCTCAGATGTCTCTCAGTGATGTCTGGCTACTGGTATTCACACCCTAATGAAATGTCCTTCCCTTGAGTGTTCAGTAGATTTAGTAACTAGCGTCTAAGGAATAGAATGTGGCAGAGGTGGTGGACTGTCACTGCTAATATGAAATTGCAAAAAGATGGTGGCTTTCACTTTGGGTGCTTTTCCCCCCACTCTCTTCTTTTCTTGCTTTGCAACAAAAAGCTAACATAGCAGACCTGAGGATGCTATCCTTAGATAGGTCAGCTTATAAGATTGGCCTGTGGCTGGCATCTGAAAACCAGGCTGGTAAACAGTTCCCTGCACTAATAGAAAACTTGCCCTAAATGCTAAGTGTGGCTCACTATGTCTAGACTATGCAAACTGTATGCTAATGTCAAGCTCCTGCCTTCTCAGAGTCTGGAATTTTAGGACATGCTCAGCAGAGGTTGCCTATGTGACTGACTTTCTATAAAGTCTTCAGCTGCTGAATCCTTACTGGGATGCTCTAGGCAGAAACACTGTGCACACATTGCTGCAATTTTGTTGCTGGAAGAAGAGTGCGATCTCTGTGAGCCCTCATGGGAGAGTATGAGAGCAGAAAGCAGCCGGCTAATGGCTTCCTCCAGGCTCTGCCAGTACCTTTTCCCTTTATGATCTGGTTATGTATCCTTTCTACATGGCTTTGATAAATCTTAGTGCAAATACAACAACATGGTGAGTTCCATGAGTACTTCTAGCTCATCTGTGAATGTGGGGTGCTCTTAGGAACTCACAGCACACTTGCTCTGATGAAGCAAGCTGCTATGAACTGCCCACTGGAGAGTGATCCAGGTAGCCCAGCACTGTGGGAGGCCTCTGGTCTACAGCCAGCAAGGAGGAATTGAGACCTTCAGTCCAACAGCCACTAAATCCATGTGAGTGAGCTTGGAATCGAGTTCTCCCCCAGTTGAGCCTTCAGGTGAGGTTACAATCATGGTCAACACCTTGACTGCAGTTTGTGAGAGACCTTGAAACTCAGGCACTGCCCAAGCTATACTTGGATTCCTGGCCTACTGAAACTGTCAAATAATAAATGTTTGCTATATTTAACCTTTAAATTTTGGGATGATTTGTTGTGCAAACCAGCCAGTATGGGTGGAGTATAGGGAGCAAAGAGAATGTGGTGAGGAGCTTAGAGGTAGAGAGAGCTCAGATCCTACAGGGCATTACAGTCCATGGTAAGGATTTGGGATTTTATTCCATCAGAGGATTTGGAGCAGTGAAATCTGATCAACATGTTGTCTCCTGTATAGCCAGTAGTTTTCTACCTTGGCTGCCTTCTAGAACCACCTGTTGGGAACCACCCTGCCTGGTTTCAGAAACTGTAACCCACCCCCCCTTCCATGGCTAAGGCTGAGTATAGAGACCTTGGGACCATAAGCCACTAAGGAGACAAAGCTTATCTTCCTGGTAGGGTCGCCGCCTCTGCCCCCTTTTACTTCATCCTGCTTGGCCCGGGGCGGATGACTTGTTAGTCAATGATGGGTAAGATTACTCAAGGGAGGGATGACCTAAGACAGGCATGGTCACTAGGGGTCCTCAGGGAAGGATTTAGGGGCTATGGAAAAAGGGGGTGATGGACTCTTGCCCCTTGGCTTTCACATAGCCTGAGTCCTCATTCTGTCTGCAAGAAATCTCCTAATCTCTTCGCTGACCTTACTTCCCCCACCTCACTTAAGCCTGAAACAATGCTGGAGGTGGGTGCGGCCCTGTGCTGGGAAGGGCAGGTTCCCTGGGGCAATCCAGAGTAAGAAAGAATGCATAAAATCCTGTGAAACCTGCTTTGCTAAGAATATCCTCAGTTTTCTGGTTAGGGCTTAAACATAAAATGAGTTTGTTTCCCCGAAGTTTTATGGCTCTTTACCTAACTGATCCTGACTCAGAATAAGCCCTCAGAGTTCTTCGAATGTTGTCTATTGTTTGATCCTTACTGCCTGACAAGATTGATGAACTTTACCTGTATTTCTGTGCAAATAAAACCCAACAAAAGCCCATTGAGGAACAGGTTCCTGGCCCTTCTCCTTTGAGAGATTGGCCACCTTTCCTCCCCAAGCAGATCATGTCTTGGTAGACTTATTCTCATTCACAGCGAGCACATTGCAGGGGGCGAGGAGGGTGGACTCTGCGGGTGGAGCCCCCCCATAATCACCGAGGGAGCTCTTTAAAAATACCTATGCTGGGCCACGCTCTCAGAGATTCTGATTCAATTGGTCTCAGGAGAAGCTCTATATCATTATTTTTTAAAACCTCCCTGAATTAATTCCAATGGGCAATTTGGGCCGAGAACCAGATGTACTTTAGGGGAGCACACCTGTGTGGGAAGCCAAAGAAGACGTTTTCTGAGTGGGGAATCGGAATGAAGGGAGTGAGTTGCATACTTGTAATGATGGATTAGTATATCAGATAATCAGGTCTGGTGTACCTAGGGGGATTCTTTCCTGACCAGTGCTGGAGAAATAGCTGCCATTGCACAACCCTTGGATCATCCCTTCCTGAGATAGCTGTGGCCCGTTGTTCTATTCACCCAAGGCACAATATCATGAATTAGGTTTTGGTGTTAGAGATGAATACTATCACATCAAATGTAAATCTTTGATCTTAAAACTTTTTAAAAAATATTTTATTTATTAATTTTAGAGAGAGATAAACATCGATGGGTTGTCTCTCATCTGCACCCAAACGAGAGACTGAACCCGAAACCCAAGCATCTGCCCTGATCAGGAATCAAACCAGCAACCTTTCACTTTGTAGGATGATGCCCAACCAACTGAACCACACAGGTCAGGGCTTAAAACTTCTTTAATAAATTCTAACCAGTGGCAACAGAAAGAGTATTTTGTCTTTCATTTCCAAAATGGAAGAGAAAATGAATTCTCACTATAAGTAGATATTTGCTTGTCATGCCTAATGTTTTATTCATAATTGTGAATTCTCTTACTTAAAGAAGATCCCCCAGTTGTGTAAAGTTGTCCACAAGCACGGGTCTAGTCCAGCCAGCCCTCTTTCCCCATCTTCATACCGAGGAGCTCCATTGTGTCAGAGAGGACACTTATTCTCACACCCCTGAGAGGCTGTATCGATGGGGTGATTTGTGCCTATAAATAGTATGGTGCAGGAGGGAGAAAAGGACCACTCATTCTGATGAATTTCATTTCCCAAATTCTCAGGTTCTAATGACTTATTCTTTGTAGAAATGTCCTCACTGAACATGCAGGAGGGAATGAAAAAGGAAACTGCCCCCCCCCAAGTTGGCAAGTCAGCTTCTGTCCACGTTAGGCTCAGAAGGAGCAGGGCTGTGACCAGCCACGTGTGCAAAGTGGTGTCCTATCAGGACCACCCTCCTCCTCCCACCCCCACGACGGTCTGAACAAATTTCTAAAGTCTCCCTATGCAGACTTTTCTGATGCCTGGAATTCAGCACATCAGCAAATGTCGTCATCAAAGAGACAAAGCTTTTATTTCTGCACTGAATAATAATGATACAGATAAGAAGATGCAGATAGTCTCAGGGAATGTAACATTTTAACTGAAGCCCACCTACCCCAAAGTGCCAAATGACTGCAATTATATCTTTTCTGCTACAGTTTTTTAAACTTTATTGAAAAATAACTGACGAATGTAATTGTATATATTTAAAGTATGAAACAGGAAGATTTGGTATACATACACATTGTAGAAAGGTTACTAAGATCAAGATAATGAACACATCCATCACCTCACACAGTTAAAGTAGTTACCTGTGTGTCTGTAAGAACGTTTAAGACTCACTCTCAGCAGCTTGCAGGAACACAGCACTGTAACCACAGTCCCCATGGACTGTGGTTGCATTAGATCCTCAGAACTTGTTTTTCTTAGAGCTGAAAATTTGTGCCTTTGACCTACATCACCTCATTTCCCCTCCCTGAAGCCCCTGGCAACAGCTATTCTATTGTCTGTTTGTATTAAATCATTTCCTTTTGATTGAGGAAAGGAAAAGGAAGTAAAGATTGGAGAGTCACCCCAGAGAGGAGATTCTTCTTTCTGTAAAAAGGGGCAGGAAGGACCTTTGAGATGAACCATTTAACAGTCAAGTTCTGCCTGAAGCCTGGTTGGAGAAGCTGGCTAAAGGAGAGGGAACATTTTTAATTAGAAAAATACGCACAAATGTACTCATTGTGGATAAAAATAGGCATAGATGTGCAAAGGGAGAAAGAAACCCATCAGGAAATACTCATTGCCAGCCTCCAAGGAACGTGAAATAGAAAATTATAATGAACTTGCCTCAAAGCTTCCCTGACTCAAACACTTGACTTCTGAGTTTCTTTTTAAATATTTAATTGTATCTCTGGTAACGTTTCAGGGGATCTCATTACTCTATTTCTTATTTCTACTTATAGGGAGGTAAATTGACTGTATTTGTGGGGGGAGAATGCAGTGAGGTTTTTGTTTTTTTTTTTTTTTTTGAGAAAAGAGATAACAATGGTCCCTTTTATATTTGACGAAAGTTTTTTACATGGACAACAGATTTTTATGGAAAAAAACTAATGCTGGGCTATCAAATAAATATCTCACATTGTTATAATTATAGAAAGATTCCCAAGTCATGATATGCATATCTTCTATTGCACCTGTGCTTCTGAAAGGGTACGGTGCAAAGCGAGGGGACAGAAGCACCAATATTTCACACAATAGAGTTTTGTCTGAATGTGAGCATTATTTTACAGCTGAAAAACAATGCAGTATAACCTTTTAGTTTAAGCTCAAGAAAATTGAGGCCCACAAAAGTTAAAATATTCAAACACTGGTAGCAAAGGTGACACTAGAATTTAAATTCACCGATTCATTACCTATGCATCTTTTTACCACACCAAGTTACCTCCTGGACTTGCCTCATGTGTAAATTAACATGGTAAGCAATTATTACATGCAATTCATAATATTTGAGCAAATGCTCTCCTTCATATTGACCGATATTCTCCCATTTTGTGGAACATTCAGCCAAGGTAGACAAAATAACACTAATCATAATAGCCACCTTTCAGTAAGTGCCTTCCATTTGCTAGGAATATATGATCTTCGTTAAACATCAGAGTGACCTGGAAAGTGCATATACTTCTATTTTATTAGTGAGAAAGATGATAGGGGAACGCAAATTCAACCTAGCTCTTTTTTTTACTCTCAAACCTGCCATTTTAAGGAAGACTGGCTATGAATCAATGTTAAAACCAATTTTACTTGTTTTGTTTTTAGTATTTAAAATATTGTATTATTTGCTGCTTTTTACTAACACTTACATCAGTAGTCAAATGAATACTTTTAAAAATCCCAGCTTTCTGCATATGTTTTCATGTCATAAATGGGACAACAAGTTCATGAGTTTTTTAACTAATAAATTTGTTTTAGTTGGATGCCTTCTTAATAAAGTTAGTTAGGTCATGCAACTGTTCTGCTTAAAACCTTCCCTGATAATAATAAAAGCCAAGGTACTTTTACCACTGCCATAAGGCCCTCATAGTCTGGCTCCCCTCAGTCTGGCCGGCCATGCTGGCCTCAGGGCCTTTGCATTTGCTGTTTCCTCGAACCGGAATATTCATCTCTCAGTGATACACATGGCTGGTCTCTCACTTCTCGGTTTCTGCTGGGATGTCATCACATCAGAGGGGTTTCCTGACCACTCGACCTAAAATGGCCACGTGGCCTTGCTCTCAGCCCATTGTACTACATCTTCATGTCCTACCCTATTTGTGTACCTAGAACTAACTTCACACCATGTGTTCTGTACACTTGCTGTAGGGCTATTTTACTTATTTGTTACTGCCTCCCTCTCAATAGGATGCGAACTCCATTAGGACACAGCACAAATGTTTCTAGGATAAATGACCAATGTGGAAATGTCCAGAGTGGGTTGCTAGGGGCAGCTTTTATCTGCTTGGGTCTCATGGCCTGTCTACATTAGAATCACCAGGGAACATTTAAAAAATGCATATTCCTGGGCCTTACACCTAAGAGATTCCCTAGGTCCTGAAGTGGGGATCCAAGAATCTGTATCTATTATTGCTAATAGTTTGTATTTTCCAATCGATTCTCTTGCCAGAAAATCCCTTCATACTTAGTGTTACATAAAGGGCAACCAGCAGGGAGAAAAGGCCTCCACACAGCCTATGTGGTAAGTTTCCTCTAAGTGTCTCCACGCTGGAGAGTCTTATACCATGAATGCTCCAGCGCTGAGTGCCCTAACAGGCGGCCTGCAGACATCGGCTGATTGCAGGGAGATCAGAAGCTTACATTCTGAGTCTTGGCTCAGTGCAGCCTAGTCCGTAAAGATGGTACTGACTCTCCAACGTCCCATTGCCTTTTCTTCCTCATCCGCCTAATATGCCAACATTACTTTTGAGTCTTCATTATCTTCAATCAACTTCCACGTGTGATTATTTTCTTGTTTTGGTTTTGTTTTTTAAACTCCTACACCCTAGAATCTAGAAAGCAGGATTAGTATGGAAGACTAGAATATTACAGGGACAATAGAAATTGTGGACTGAATGCACTTACAATGTCTCTCGACAATAGTTTGTCTGTATTGTTATCAGCAGTGCCCATCTGTTTGTTTGTTTTTTTTAAATTAACTTAGGAGAGGTTGAGTTTGCAAAGTCCTTTCTCATGACTGTGTTCAGAAATGATTGGATTGGCTATGTATGGTAAGTGGAGGTGGGTGAAACTTAGAGGCCTTCTTCCCCATATGCTTGCAAGGACCTAGTGGATGGATGTGCCCTGCACAAGGACTCCAGGCCTTGTGGGAAGCAAGTGGACATTGACAACAAACCTGCGCACGGGTCATCAAACTCTATGCCCTGGAAGGGACTGAAATGGCAAAGAGAAAGAGCTAGCAAAGCCTCTCCAGAGTCCTGTGTTAAACTTCAGTTTAGTGCCGTTGTGATTCCTGTAGACCCCCCTGTACACGTGAGTAGTTTTAGTATCAGACCATCCTGATGAACAAAAAAAGCATCAAAAGAAACAACAACATCTTGAATCACAATATGTATCCCCTGGCAACCATAATCTCCCCCAAAATGCCTCTTTTGATGCTCATTCTTTTTTAGCTCAAATTAGATATCGAAGACTTGATACTGGACAGTAACTACATTCAAGTAACGAGGGTAGAAAAATCTTTCAGTAAAAAATCAGGCCTTAATTATAGAAACCACACAGGAGTAAAATATTATGAATGTAATGAGCGTAGAGGTAAACCTTGGATTCTAGTTCATATTTTATGTTTCCCCAGAGAATTCATGCTGGAAAGAAGAAAGAAGGAATGTTCTAGATGTGGTAAGTCTTTCAGCTGCTGGTCAGATGTCTTTCATCACCAGAGAACCCACACCTGATTACCTATGTGGGCATGCAATAAATATGGAAACATGAGGATTTATTGGAATGGAAGATTGCCCACTTGGATTTGAAATATTTTTGTAGATTTTTAGCTCCAAGCACTTTCTCCAACCGTTGTGCTATTTATCTCTCCCATCTGGCTATTCCTGAGTTATATCCTTTTATAATAAAATGGTGATCTAATAAATAAAATGTTTCTTTGAGTTCCGTGAGCTGCTCTATGAAATTAATTGAACCAAAGTAAGCTGTCATTGGAAGCTCCAAGTTATAACCTGGTCAGAAGCGTAGACGATGACCTGAATTTGTGATTGGCAGCAGAGTGAGGGGAGAGGCGGTCCTCTGGGATTGAGCCCTTAACCTGAGGGATCTAATGCTATCTCCAGGTAGGTAGTGTCAGAACTGAGTTGAATTATAAGACGCCCTGTTGCTGTCAGAGAATTGCTTGATGGTATTAGGGAAATCCCCACAGGTTGGAAGTGGAGGCAGAATCGTTAGTGAAAAACAAAGTACAAATATGTGTTATGACAGAGAATGTTTGTAACTTGGAGAAGATAAAGAGACATCCCTGAAATTTTAAACACAATCTAATTAGTTTTTTATTTGGATATTATCATTACTACTTTTAGAAACACCTAATCTTCTTCATTAATATACAAATTGCAATAGATGAAAATGGCATTTTTATATATTTGCCCATATCAGGGTATTAAAATTTTAAGTATCAATAAATCAGACAAACATAACAAGATTGTAAATGTTTTGTTGATTAAAGTTTTGAGGAGTCTTTATAAATGTGAAAGCCTGACAAGTTTCTGCAAGATGCAATGCCCTATTACAATCACAAAAAAAGAACTAATGGAAAAAGTTATGAATTACATTATCAGAGAAGAGCTATTTACTTAAAAATCTTCCAGAAGTGAATGTAAAACTTTTCTGTAAGCAGTCACGCAGTCTGCTTGACCTAAATGTAAATTTTACATAAGAAAGAAAACAAGGTTATCCCAAACTAAAGTTTAGTGTTTTTGAGAGCAAAATTGAGAGAAATCATGTCATGGATGAAATCAGTTGTGGCAGACAGGCTGGCTGGGCATTTAGCTAAGCAACATTTCCCAGTCTCCTTTACGGTTAGATGCAGTAGGGTGACTGAGTTCTAGCCAATAAAATGTGAGGTGAGGTGAGGTGTGCTACTCCCAGAAATGGAACGTAAGATCCTCCCATGCTCTTGCTCTTTTCCCTTCCTCTGGTTTGACGGAGATGACCACAGCAGCTTTGAAAATCATCCATCACTTGTTAAAGATGAATGAGCCACGAGATGGACTGGTACTTAGAGGAGAGCAATCTGCCATCAAGACAGATTTATGTGTGAAATACATTTCTATTGTATTTGAGCTATTTTACATTTTGAGGTTTGTCACAGCACCAATATTACAAGGGCCTGTAAATCATCTTTTAGTGACAATGACATTCTTCAAACCGAGTTTGCCTACAGGCTCCCTACAAAAACCACTGCTATATCCCACCTTTTTCCAGCCCTCCAATACAACCTATCCCCAATGTTGATGAAAGTCTTAGCTAAGGGTGTAATTGGGTGGGACATATTTAATACCATGAAGTCTTGAATCAGTTAGCCTGACTTAAGTTTCACCTCTGCAATTTACTAACTATATGGTCTTAGGCATGTTATTCAACCTCCATATGCCTCAGTTCCTTATCTATTAAATGAGGACAATAATCCTTCCTCAAAGTTTGTTGTAAGGATTCAAAGATGTTATATATGACAATTTCTCAGAACAAAGTCCTGAGTATTTCGTAATTAGGTTATCTATTATTAAGAGTCGGTGGGAGGGGGTGATAGTCTTACATCTATATACTTCTCTTCTTTGGGGTTTTCATTCCCTTTTTGTATTTCTCCTTTTTTGATTCCACATTAGAGTCTCTGTGAATTGTCTCTCATGAACTCTGTGTGGCTGGTGCCATAAACTGGGTGTGGGAGACCCCATTCTCTTCTGCTGGGCCATGGGAAAGGAGATCTCTCTCAGGCTGCTCAGACCTTCCTCCAGTCCAGGCACCAAGTTTCTCTGGAGCTGAAATCCACAGCTCCAGCAAGAAATACGAAATGATTTTGTGACCTAATAGCAGCTGTTGTAGCTTTGGTAAATAGCTGGTTTAGGATACCAGATTTGGGTTGTTTGCTGTCTCTTTCTACCTGAAGACATGACTATCACTCAGAAAGATCCGGTTTCAATCTTGGTGACCTCAGCTTCAGGGAGTTAGACAAAATGCTATTTTAATTAAAAAGAATTGTTAGTACTAATTGAATATTTACTGTGTGCCAGGTATTCTTTATTGCTTAATATAAATGGCAGTGTTTTATCCCTATAACCCATATCTTTCCCTGTACTGACACATGTACAGTGTCCTCTGTACATGTCTCTATTATTAATATAGGTGCTCAGGTCAAAATCCTAAAGACATTTTGGATTCCTTACTTTTATTATATCTTATAGCTGTCAATAAATTCTATAGGCTCTAACCACTAAATATGTAAGCCCACCACTCCTTACTTCTTCATTGGTCACCAGTCTAAGTCTCTCTCTCTCACCAAAGCTACTGTTGTAGCCCTTTAACTGGTATTCACCTGCTACAGTGTATCCTTTACATAGCAGTAACAGTGATCCTGCCAAAATGCGAAACAAATCATATTCCACCACTCTCTTTCTCCTTACCCTCCTAGAGGCTGCCAGCATCCGTTCCAGTCTTCTAATGTCCTCTCTCATCCTGCAGACACTAGACAATGAAAAATCGCATGTCTCAGACTCTGTTGCAGCTATGGCTTGGGCACACACAGAAGGTTAGGAAGGTCGGAGCAGGGTGAAGGCCCTTCTGGCTGCTCTGACTATTGTAGCAGGGAAGCATGGTCTCAGATATCACACTTGGGGTGGTGGTGTAGGTGTTAAGAGATGGCTGTGGTGGCAGCAGGGAGGGCTTCCTGTTCTCTGGCTCATGGCCTTCGTGTCTCTCCTTGAACTCACCAGTTCATCTGCAACCTCTTGATTGTGCACCTTTGTGATTGTGGCAGAGGCTGCAGCTTTACTGGCAGGCTGCTTTGGCGGTGGTCTGGACCTCATTGCTGAGCACCAGCTTAGAGCTGAGATCACCAAGACTGAAAATGAATATTTCCTAGTAATAGTCATGTTTTCAGGTAGAAAGAGACAGCAAAACAACCCAAATGTGGTATCCTGAACCAGCTATTTACCAAAGCCACAACAGCCACTAGTAGGTCACAAAATCATTCCATTTCTTTCTGGAGCTGTGGATTTCAGCTCCAGAGAAACTTGGTGCCTGGACTGGAGGAAGGCCTGAGCGCCGGCTTAGTGCTTGCTCCTCTAACCTTTGTAGTGGTTTTATAAGTGCCTCAATTTCTTTGTAATTACATAATGAGAGTGTTTCCTGTGGCTGAAGTTTAACTAATACACATTTAATTACACTTAGAATCAGTTTGAAGTCCCTACCAAGCCCAGATGACCTGGCCCTTAGCTACTCTCACTGGGTACTTGCTTGGACAAACCCAGCTGGCCCCCACTCAGGGCTTTTGCCCCTGCTAATCTGATTCTCCTAGGTCTATGCCATGGCTCACTTGGTTTTTTTCATGTCCGTGCTCAAACACCACTTCTTCGGAGAGGTCTTCTCTGACCACTTATTTAGAACATCAATCCCTATCACTCTTGTCCCTTTATCTTCCTTTATTTTCCTTCATTATACTTAAAATCTATCATTATACTATATTCTTGGTTAAAGTGTGTCTGCCTCATTGGAAAATAGGCTGCCTGTTTTGTTCATTGCTCTAACCTGAGAAGCTCAAAACTTAAAAACCTCCCACTTAATAGTATTTATTTGTTTATTTATGCAGAAGCTAAATAACTTTTAGGGGTTATGCAAAAATAACTTTCTGGGGTTTTGAAAATATATTTAAGCTGCTATTTCTTTATTTTAGTGATGAAAATCAGGCTGCACTGTGGGTGCCACCACCATCTCGGATCGCCATGGGCTTAGCCATGCCCAATCCTCCGTGTTCTTTGGCATTGCCACTGAGGGTAAACCCTTCCAGCTGTTTGCAGACAGAGTTCCAAAGACAGCAGAAAACTTTTGTGCTCTGACCACTGGGGAGAAAGGATGTGGTTATAAAGGCTCCTGCTTTCACAGAATTATTCCGGGATTTATGTGCCAGGGTGGTGACTTCACATGCCACAACGGCACAGGCCGCAAGTCCATCTATGTGGAGAAATATGATGAGAATTTCATCCCAAAGCACACCGGTCCTGGCATCTTGTCCATGGCACATGCTGGACCCCACACAAACGGTTCCCAGATTTTCATCTGCACTGCTAAATCCGAGTGGCTGGATGCCACGCCTGAGGTCTTCGGCCAGGTGAAAGTCGGCGTGGACTTCATGACGACCATGGAGCACTGTGGGTCCATGGAGCACTGTGGGTCCAGGAATGGCAGGACCAGCCAGAAGATCACCATCGCTGACAGTGGACAACTCTAATAAATGTGACTTGTGTTTTAAAAACTTAAAAAAGTAAAATATACTGGCCCTGGCTGGTGTGGCTCAGTGGATTGAGCGCGGGCCTGCGAACCAGAGTATCGCAGTTCGATTCCCAGTCAGGGCACATGCCTGGGTTGCAGGCCAGTTCCCAGCAGGGGACTCAGGAGAGGCAACCACACATTGGTGTTTCTCTCCCACTCTTTCTCCTTCCCTTCCCCTTTCTCTAAAAATAAATAAATAAAATATATTTTTTTAAAAAGTAAAATCTACTAAGTTTTACCTACACTCCACTCTTGCAACTTAAAGAGTAATGGTTTTCAGTTGATCACGGGGATGGGCTTCCCCAGCAGTTCTTGGAAAGTAACCCCTGGCTACTGTGTAGGATCACTGAGTTGGATGTCAACAAAGAATACAGCTGTCCCTCGCCATATCGCAGTTCACTTATTACAGCTTCACTGTATCATGGGTTTTTTAAAAAAAATGTATCTAATTCTGTTTCACGGAGTTTTCTCTATATCGCAGGATTTTGCAGTATATAGATATATATATATAATATTTATGATTTTAATTATTTTTGCCTAAAAGTTTAAAACAGCATAAAAATATAAAATGTTAATTCAAACATATTAAAATAATATTAAATAGAAATGAAATACAGTATGTATTTCACCAGGAGAAATAAAATACAGTATGAATACCGTACTATACACAATGGAAATGCAGTAGGAACTACCACTTGTGCAAGTTTGCCAACCTGAGATTGTACACAGCACACTATTGGCTGATGAAATGGAAGGCGACCAACCACAGCACTGTGTTCTGTATCCTGGGTGCTGATTGGCTCAGTGACCGTAGCATCGGTCTGTTTGTTCTCCCACACTTTGCCCACATGTTCAGCATCTCTCCTTGTCCACTTCATATCGAGGTCTGATCACTGCACGGAGTGTTGCTCTGTGGTGTTGTGTTTTTGTAAAATTTTTGTAAAAGTTTGAATCTATTTCAAGCCCTATGATGCCACCCAAACATTCTGTGCCTTCTAAGGCTTCTGGCAGTGAACCCAAGCTCCAGAGGAATATGCTTACCATCAAAGAAAAGGTGGAACTTCTTGACATGTTAAAGGAAGGCAAAAGCTACTCTGCTGTAGGGCCCCGTTACAGGATCAGCGAGTCTACTGTTTGCTGCATAAAGAAAGATGAGAAAAATATTAGGTCTATGGGAACAATGGCTTTTAACAAGATTGCAAAGAGGGTGGTTGCTTCCTGCAATAAGGCCATTGTGAGGATGGAGTCTGCATTGGCCCTGTGGATAAATGACTGCAGGGAGAAGAATATCTCACTGGATACCAACACGATCTGGACAAAGACCAAGAAAGTTTATGATAGTTTTGGGGAAAGCACGGATGTTCACGAAGGTGACGAGGATGAAGACAAGGATAACAATGCAGGAGCAGGACCGTCGAGTGCTTCTCCCACCAGACCAACCCCATTCAGTGCCAGCAAGGGCTGGTTTGACAAATTTCAGAGGCGCTTTGGACTCAAGAGCATTTCTCTGCATGGAGAAACTGCCTCTGTGGATAAAAAGCAGTGCCAGCAGCTCCCCATAACTATGTTCATCACTTGGGAGAGGAGATCAGTTACACCTACACCTTTAGCAGAAATAGAAGTTACGGCCCAGGGTGAAGATACTGCACCGCCTATTGAAGTACCTGATGAAGTGGTGCCTTCAGAAGAGCTGTGACGCTCTTCTTGGCTGTGCAGTACATTCATCTCATCGTCATCACCTTCATTGCCATCAGTACTGCACAGCTACATACTTCATGATCTTCAAGTTGTAGTATACTTCACTGGTGAGTACCCATACAGAATTTTATGTTGTTAAAATGATGTAGGTTTAAGAGTGTAGAAAGTGTTTAAGAGCATATGAAGTGTTTATAAGAGTGTGGGAAAGGTTAATAAGAGAGTGGGAAGGGTTTATAGGAGTGTGGGAAGGGTTTATAAAGCCTTAAAATATATATAAATAATAAAATTAATAAACACTGCTACTTTGCAGATTTTCACCTATTGTGGGGGTCTCTGGAACATAATTCCCATACTTGGTGAGGGATCGCTGTAGTGCCTTAGTGCAAGGAAGAGAATGACAGAGAAGGTTTGGGAAACAAGCACACAGATGGGTTTGAAAGAGCTCGTTGGGAATTCAGGGAGCTTGTTCACTTCAAATAAGCTCCGATAGATTGAGAGCATATTTTTAAACCACAGAACTAAACCAGAAACTCCTTAACAAATATTGAGCGCCTACTATCTTCTAGGCACTGAGCTGGCAATGAGAATATAAAGATTAAAAAAATAAAATAAAAAAACTATAGTCCTGGAAGGTGAGGCCGCTGCCTGGACGTCATCTAATCCCCTGGCTCTTAGACTAAAATCATGCTTAAGTCCAAACTGCAAAGAAGGAGGCTAAAAACAAAAGCGAAAAGATTATTGGGGGAACAAAAAGACTCTGACTTTCAGTCCAAGGGAATTACACCTCCCCCTCTGCCACCCTCAGCAGAAAGACTGGTTATTTCTTCAACAGATATGCCCCTCGGCAGAGCCTGGAACTTCAAATTTCCCAGTATTGAAGATACAGTAAAACTTTGGACAAGTAGAATATGGCCTACATACAACTGGTGCCAGAACTGCATAGTCCAGGGTTTAGAAGTATTGAAAGACACCATCTTTCCTTCTTGTTTCTGCCACCTAGAACTTCACAGTCCGAAATAACAATTTTGCATTTTGGAAAGTGAATTGTGAAAGCTTCAGGGAGCACTGAAGACCATCTCAGAAAATTCTTCCCATCCAACTGTGGTCAAACCTATTACATGAGTGGTTAACCTACAAATGTGCCTGCCTGTGCTCTAACCCCCGCCAACCCCACAGAGAATCCCAGGCTGTACTTCCTGCCACACGACCACAGCCAGTGGGCCACCTTCCTCGTCCTCCACCCTCGGTGGCTCCACCCGCTCCAGCACCTTTGCTGCTCAGAAAATCCAGTCCCACTAAAGCACTTCAGGCTGGACCATTAAAAAAATGGACCCATGAAGATAACAGGTAAAGATCTACAGGCTGTGAAATTAAAGACAAGACAGAGTTTTGATGAAAAGAAGAAGCTTGTTCTACCACCAAAGGCCAGAATCCACTAGTTCCGTATGGTTTCTGACCTGCATGCAGCGTGTTACACTGAAGCCCAACTCCAAAGTGTCATGAAGTCCAGTTACAAATGTTTTAATTACTTCTGGTAACATTCAGATAGATCTGTGGAAACTACTTAGAAAAGTCGATATAGAAAAGAGCCCAGGTGGGACCGCCCCTTACCAATAAAGAAAATACAGAAACAGGAACTGGACTGACCCCAATAATGACACGGGCCGTGAGGAAGAAGTTTCAGCAGGCTCGCCCTAGAAACCCAGCTCAAACTCCGCCACTTCACACAAGCAGCTTTGACGAATGGAACGAATGCCGACTCTGCCTGACTCCATGTGATCACCCATGAACTATGCTGATAAAATCACCTCACTTCTTTTTTAAAAATGTAGTATGTATAAATAATTATGCTAATATATAATCCCATTGAAATAATTACAGCATGTATGGACCCCATATATACTGGGGTATAAAGTGGGTTTTTGGATACTTTCTAGTTTGCATGAACAGTAAGAGAACAGAATGGAAAATACAATCCCCAAGGCAATGTTTATCCTGGGATTACTCAATTTAGGGTAGAGAGCTTGTTCAAATTTAACTAGGTAATTCTAATTTGTACTCTGTGGGTGCAGTTATAACCTTAAGATAATAACCTCATTCCCATTCATCTTGGGTATTTCCAGGTAATTGGAAAGAAAGGTATTTCAGCCTGTAAAGCTCATCCGTTCATTAAATACTACAAACTTGATCAATTAAAAAGAGCCTCTGTTGGGGACCACTCTGTGTGGTTTCCAAAATTTCAGCCCCCTGAGAGCAAGCCCAGAAAGGGGCGAGTAAGTCTCCCTGAAAAACCAGGTAAAAATGCAGGTGGCAAGCATGACTCGACTCTAATACAGAGGGTTCCATGGGAATCAGGCCTGAAATGCACATTGTATCCTTTGAAGCTTGCTCTGCTTTGTTTTGTGTAGCCCTGGTGATAAAAACCAGATGTTCAAGTTCAAGGCAAACGGAGTAAACTCCGTGTCTCATGAAAGACGTTTTAAAGACCCTCTGGCGTCAGCATGACTAACAGACCCTGATCTGTGACAAATCTGTGTTCCTTCAATTGTTATCTATAGATAATGCCTGTTTTTGTATGACTGTAGCCTTTTTGACATTGATTGATGAACTATCTGTGTATGCTGTATACACCTACACATACCATTCCCAATAAAAGCCATTTGGGAGAAGGGCTCGGGAAATTCTCCACTGGAGGGAATTGCCATCCCCTTTCCCACCAGAACAACAAGATTGTGTCTGGGACGATTTATTTCTCATCCCTGGTGGACGGGAGCAGCATGCTGCTGGACGGAGTTCCTCCCACAGCCTCTGGACTTGCTTTCTGTTCCTTGTAAACAGTGAAGAGATAAGACCGCCCTCTATCCCAACCCAACTATTTTCCAAAAAATTTGGGAGCAAAGGATCCAATGTGACCATAAAAACCAGAATGTATAATTTCTAATATCCTGGATGAGTAGTTATATCTGGTTCTCTGAAGGGTGAGATATCTGTTATTTGACGTCTGCTGTTCACATTCATACAGCTACATACAAATTTCATGAAGACTCAACATGAGACTTGTATTTTCCACAGTACCCTGTAAAGGATCTTTGAGGTCTGTAGGAGGTTCACTGTAAGACCTGATACCCTATCTTCAATAGCCTGTTGACTCAATAACAGTAATAATGCACACCTAACTGTGTTTTTGTTATTTCCTGCCAGTCTGGGTTGCCAGATTTAGAAAACATAAACACGCGACACCCAATCGAATTTGAAATTCAGAAATACAACAAAAAGCTTTTAAATATAAATATGCCCTATTAGGAAATGAATAATTTTTTAGTATAACTGTATACCAAATATTGCATGGGACGTATGTACACTAAAACAAAATTCATTGTTTACCTGAAATTCAAATTTAACTGGGCATTCTACATGGTATTTGATGACCCTCTCAGTCAGTCCCCTACAAAGTTACCAAGTATTTCTGGGAGCCCCCAGTTTGTCAGACATATCTGCTTAGCAGTGGACACTGTTATAGCTTCAACAAGGATCCCCAGCACCAAGGTTCTAAGTAGCCTGGAGGAAGGGGAACTCGCATTGGTGTGAGTGTGACTGAAGGTGCCGGATTCACTTTATGCTGTGACCTCCACTGCAGTTCCAGGAATAAGGATGGCAGTTCTTCCCAGAGAGTAACCAGGGGGCTTCACATCTTCACTGCACGTTTTAGCCTAGGAGGAAGCAACTACATGAATGATATCCTTGAGCTATCCCCTGGTTAGCTTAGGCTAAAAAGTTATTTCAGCAATTTTCCAGATGAATATTGCTTCGAGATGCCAACGAATGTTATGAAAGTTACCAGACTGGAAAGCAGACCTGGGGAAACTTTTGTTTTTATGACACCCACATTTATGTTTACAGCACATTTATAGATAACAATTGAACACATAATACAGTTAAGAAACATGTGCTTCCAGTAAAAGCTTTTTTAACCTGCTTGCTATATTTATATTATGTGTGAATAAAAAGATTACTGAGAATAAGCAGTTGAGTATTTGTACAAAGTATTTTATGAAGCATTCATAATATTTCTAATATTAATAAACTACTGTGTATGATATCAATTTAATTTAAATGATTTGATCATTCTTGTGGAATAAAAGTTCATTAAAATTGTTATAGAAATACTATAAATATTTGTAAAGCTGCTATTACCATTGTACCAGTATTCAAATGTGTTCTCCCTTGCATCATTTACTAATTTTTATGACAAATTTTATATTGTACCCATTTGAGAATCCTGTAAATGCTATGGCTTCATTCACCTGTTGCTGATCATAAAAAAGAAAGCTATAGTCCTTGTGCTTCCAGGTTTTTATTGTTAAATGACTATGTAGGTAGAGACCTAAACTGGGTCCTAATTATTTAAGGTCTCATGCCCCAACCTTTGGGATTTGAATTTTATTCTGAGGACTCTTAGAATCTGTTGCTGGATTTAAGAGCAGAGTGGCATGATTAGATTTCCTTTTTACAAGGAATAATTAGTCTGCTGGAATTTTAGAGGATGACTGTGGATGGGAGTTTGGTAGTGGAGGTTAAAGAAACCATGAAACTATTTAGAAGGCTGCAGCAGTAAACCAAGCAAAGAGATGATGAACTAAGAGAGCTGCACTGGAGATGGAATTACTAAGGACATGGAATTGACAAGACCCAGTGAGTAGTTTGAGAAAGGAAGTGTATAGTTAGGGAAAATGAGGAGTCAAGGTTGAAGACTGGTTTTGCAGAGAAAAGAGGAACAGTTCATCAGAAAGATATTGGCTTTTATTTATTTTTTTGTTTTATTCATTTATTCTACGCAGATTTATTTTTTATTTTCTTTTTGTTGTTCAAGTACAGTTGTCTCCACTTTCCTCCCACCACTCCCCCTCTCCTCCTCCCACCCTCCATCTGATCCCCTTTGGCTTTGTTTATGTGTCCTTTATATGTGTTCCTTGATGACCCTTCCCCTAATTTCCCTCATTATCTTCCTTCCCCCTCCCTTCTGGTTACTGTCAGTTTGTTCTTTATTTCAATGTCTGGTTCCATTTTGCTTGCTAAAATGGTCACTGTATGCAGATGACAAGAGCGTGTCAATAAGTGAATGTTAATAACTCAATTTGGCAAAACAGTGGGATACAAAGTCACTAATCAGAAATCAAAGGCATTTTTGTTCAACCTCATTTGAACAAATAATAAAGAAGAACTTCCCCATTCTGGCAAAGGAAATAGACTTCCAGGAAATCCATGAAGCTCAGAGAGTCCCAAAGAAGTTGGACTCAAGAAGGAACACACCAAGGCACATCATAATTACATTAGCCAAGATTAAAATGAAGGAGAGAATCTTAGAAGCAGCAAGAGGTAAGGGGACAGTCACCTACAAAGGAGTTCCCATCAGACTGTCAGCAGATTTCTCAAAAGAGACCTTACAGGCAAGAAGGGGCTAGAAAGAAGTATTCCAAGTCATGAAATCCAAAGACCTACATCCAAGATTGATCTATCCAGCAAAGCTTTCATTTAGAATGGAAAGGCAGATAAAGTGCTTCCCAGATAAGATCAAATTCAAGGAGTTCATCATCACCAAGCCCTTATTATATGAAATGTTAAAGGGACTTATCTAAGAAAAAGAAGATAAAAAAGATGAACAGTGAAAGGACAGCAAACTCACAGTTATTAACAACCACACCTAAAACAAAAGCAAAATAAGAGGACAGCTAGATCAGGAACAGAACCATAGAAATGAAGATCACATGGAGGGTTAGCAACAGGGGAGTGGGAGAAGGAGAAGGGGGGAGAAGGTACAGAAAATAAGTAGCATAGATGGTGGGTAGAAAATAGATAGGGGGAGGGCAAGAATAGTATGGGAAATATAGAATCTAAAGAACTTGAGACACATGGTCATAAACTAAAGGGGGGAATGGTGGGGGAGGGGTGTGCAGGGTGGAGGGGAATGAAGGGGGGAAATAGAACAACTGTAATGGCATAATTAATAAAATATACTTAAAAAAAGATTCAGGAAAATATGATGGGGCAGCTGATGGAGACTGAGAGAACTGTGTGAGGTTCCAAGGTGCCTACTTTGAAGAGGACTACGGCATTGTCATCCTATGTACCGTGTTTCTTGTATCCTGTACTTTCATCAGTAAATGTCTCCATTTTTCATATTACATGGCTGGATACCTTCTGGACAGACCTGATATATCCAAAGAAACTGAAAACACTAATTTAAAAGAATATACACACCCACATGTTCATTGCACATTATTTATAATAGCCAAGCTATGAAAAGTGCCCATCAACAAACAAGTGGATAAAAAAGTTATGGTACATATACACCATGGAATACTACTTGGCCATATTTCACACATAAAATTAACCATTGCAACAAGGACTTAGACATCTTTTGGGGCGGTGATTATCCTTCCTACTATAAGTATCTATCCCCTGATGTCTACATATTGAGCTCTATGCTGGCCACTAACTCTATAAAAACAAGTTAGCACAATTTTTGCTTTTAAGGAACTCCCATTTAGAGAAAAGAACTGCATAACTTGATAAGTACCATACAATAGAGTAGGTGTGATGATACAGTTATGCACAATATGTCTTGTAATACAAAAAAAGAGGCAAGTAATTCATCGGGGGGGGTGGGAAGTGCAGGTGGTGGAGAAGGTTGGACTGACAGAGAAAACTTTCTAAAAGGAAGGATGCTTACACCAAATTGTAAAGGATATGTGGGGGTTAAAAAGAGAAAAGGCTTTGTAGGCAGAGGAATAAACCTGAGCATGGAGAAATAACTACTCCTCTATGTCTGATTCTACATTCACCATGTAGCTTTCTCAGTAACTTCCCTCAGAATTTTTATGTCAGCCAGAGAACTCAAGTGTACAGTTCTTTCTGTAATAACATTTCTTGGTGTAAATGAATAAATTGTCATTCAGGTGTGTAAATACCAGTTTTTGCGGCATAATAGGTGTTATTGGTTAGTTACCAAACAACTATCTTTTTCTTATCTTTCCTAACGGAACCCAATTTTGTTCAGAGATTTGGTAGCAATATACTCAGGAAAAGGGGGGCCTCTCCTAGCCCCAGAGGACAAATTGTGAGTGTTCTAATCCAATGGAAATATGTGTTCTTTTTTGTAGGGATTGGTTTAGGGGAGACAGGTGACAAAGTTGTAGTCCTGGAGACAAAAGAGAAAAGAGAAGTTGGCCGGGGAGCTTCTAGAAAATAAAAAGAGAGATACCTGAGGAGATGCTGTCAGTCCTCCTTGCTTGCTTGCATTTTGACTTCGTTGTTTGAGAATATGATGTTTGGAGCCGAGGCAGCTATTTTGGTATCGGGAGGAAAACATTGTAACTCTGAGCAGGAGGGCAGACAGATGAAAAGAGCCTGAAGCCTGAGGAGCATCACTCAGCAGCTGGAGCAAAGGTGCTGGGTGAAGGCCAGTGCAGACTTTATGTTGGGTGCTGTCAGAAGTCACCTGCAAAATAACCAAGACTGCGTTATCGAGATTACCCCCTCTCTAGTATGTATAAAAGAGCATTTGTCTTTTTATGTTACAGTCTAGTATGGCAGACTCCAGAAGGACACAGGGAGAAAAACAAGTCCATCCTGAAAAAAGGTGTATTTATTTTAAATAGTTTCTAAACTTTGTCTATAAACTAAATTTTGGACTTAGAAATCAAGAGAAAACACCTCATCTAACACCCCTTTCCCTTCCAAATTTTAGAAATTTCTTGTTGTAATTAGGTTTTAGATATTAAGGAAACTCCTATGGCATTTTTACACTTAACCATTATTTTAGGAAAACTTCAACTGTGCACAAAATGGTTGTTTTTAAAGACATGTAGAAATGCTTAAAATTTAGAAACAATATAGTTTAGTTTTTCTTTAAATTTTGATTCATATTTTTACATGTGAAATTATATTCTCCCTGAGACTGTCTAAAAAGTATGGACTTCATACATGTATACATCTCTAAAGTCATAAATTTCTCTATTTTGAGAGTCACATTTAAAATAATGAACAAAGAACTAGAACTAGAGAATAAACTCTACAATGCGTATTCCATTCAGCATCTTTTTGGATTTTTAAACTATTTCTATTACTATTAAAGTACAGTTAATGTTCCGAGTCATTGTTGGGCATCCTTGCATTATGTATTGATTTATAGCACATTTAAGTAGCAAGTATTCTTACTGTTGTGAGTGCTTGTGCTCTGCTCATTCAATATGCAAACATTTCAAATTACAGTACTTTGAGATGTCAGTGATGAAAGGAAACATTCTAAAAATAAAGTGATTTTTAAGCATTTATAAAATGACTAAAATTTCTTTTTAACCAGTGAGCACATACTCTACATTTTTTCAAATGCTTTTTAGAAACCCTTATGAAACAAAAAGATATACTTCTAATGATTCTCTGTTGGTGGGTTAGTTTCAAGAAATAGTGCCTCCCTGTTCTTTAGCATTTGTTATAATAGAATTATTCATGTGAACCCTGAGGTGGAGTGGGGAAGACCCCTACTAAGGGCTCCTAGTGTCTAACTGGGTTCAAATAAAAAAGCAGACTCTAACACCCATTTCTGCCAAGGGGCCTCTGCACCTCATGGAGAAGCCTACAATAAATTGCCTTTCTCCGCACTGAACTGCCTGCCTGCGCTTTATTTCTAACATCTGAGCCAGCCCTTATAAATGTTTCCTGGAGTCCTAGTTCAACCAATAGGACTGAGACATTCTCCATCCAATCAGAGCTGTGCAACTCTGACCAATCAGAGCAGCTCCATCCTGACCACTCAGGACAGTTCTTTTGGACCAATCAAACTGTGAGGATTCAGAGCCCTCATTTGCATGAGGACAGACAGATCAGAGACCACAGCAGGGATTTCTGTCTGTTAGGTCGCAGTTGCTCAAGAAACCAGCCAGACACAGCGAGCTAAGGAGAACAGGGTTTATTCTTAGGAATAAGAGGGAAAGTGGAGCCAACCAAGGGAGGTTGGGACTTGGTTGGTTGTTCTTAGGTCAGGGCTTTTAAGCGAAGGGTATCAGAGTTTAAATTGGCTAGAGCTGGTTGTTGGGTGCAGGCTCAAGTTAAAGCTGCATCCTGTTATGTCCAATAGGCTGACCCCAGACCCTGATCTTCATCTGTTTTCCCGGGGTAGAGTCTGCAGGCAGTTTCCCACGGTGCCATTTTCCAGTCTGGTGATTTTCCATTCCTCCTAGGCCTGCCTACGTCTGTCACTGTCCATCTAAGCCAGCTATCTGCTGGTTGGGAGAGCTTGCTTTTCCTTTACACCCAAGAATGAAGATTTTATTTCCCAAAGACCTCACCACAGATCATGGCAGACAGCACAGCACAAAACTGACCAGCATGGAGCTGACAGAACAGAGCTCTGTAGTGGGAGAGAGGCCTGGCCCCAAGCTGTTCCATAGCCCTACTGTTTTCACAGCCATGCCACACCCATGCTCTTTTCACAGCTCTGCTGTATCGCAGTTGAACGGTTCTGCACTGACTAAAGTTTCCTTATTAACAACACTCCAAGTTGGGGATTCTTGTTGGCATCGAATTCAAGCCAATGACCACTGATCGATGGACTTGCTTGCCAGGCAAGAATGAGCTTTGCCATGCACAAAGATAAATTAATATATACTTAGTTGATCTCGATTACTTTTTTATTTCCATTTTTGGCTAAAGCAGTACATCAATCTGATATTTTCAGGCAAGATTTAAAGTGATTCTCAGTTCTCACTCATGGAGTGAAGATAATGTTCTAACGCACTGCTTCTGTGTGTCAGTAAAATTAATTTGCCACTTCTTTGCCCTGTGATAGCCTTGAAAAATTTCTCTGAAGTTTGCCTATGTATGAGTGGAATTTTACTACTGTTTTTAGAGTCTTCTGAAATATAGAGTTCATAAAACACTTCCTTTTTTAGATGAATTATGAAAATACAGGGATCAGCAAAAGTAGATTTATAGTTGTCAGTACACAAAACAGAATTTATTCTTGTATTAATTATTTATTGCATTATTTTCCATACAAACAAATGTAAACTGTGGATTGTTTAAGGCAAGTCTGATCCCTAGTGTGCCCAATTTTTTGGATTATCTTACTCAGAGAAAGGCTTTATTTGTTTTTTTTTTTTAATATTTATTTATTTTTGCAGAGAGGGGAAGGGATGGGGAAAGAGAGGGAGAGAGAAGTATCGATGTGTTAGAGAAACATTGCTTGGTTGCCTCTTGTCCACAACTGGGGACCTGGCCTGTAACAAAGAAATATACCCTGACCAAGAATCAAACTGGCCACCTTTCAGTTTGCTGAACAATGCCCAACCCACTGAGCCATACCAGTCAGCTTTATTACTTTATTATTTTAACAAATATTCATTGAATGCCTGTCACAAGATAAATGTTAAGGATACATCAGTGACCAAGACAAAACTGGATTTCTGTTCTGCATTTCAGCCTGGAGGGAAATGAATGGGGATGAGGTACTACATAGGAGAGAGACAGCCTGCATTAACTGAGGTGCCTTTCTGTGCTAGTTGCTGTATTGACTACTGTCTTCATGTGATCACATTTATGCCTCACGACCTCACAAACCTTATGCAGAAGGTATTTCTGTAATTATGCACATTTCACAGATTAGAAACTGGGACTTAGAAGAATATCTAACTTGGTTAAGATAAGACTGAAAAGCTTATAAACAGCAGGGCCAGGAATTTAAACCCAGTTTTCCCAAATTCAAACTCTATCCACTTGAACACTAGGCCAAAATGCTACTCTATTACTTCATGGTGATAACTAGCAGTGAAATAAAGAAAATTTTGTTTCATATTTAAAAATTAAAAAAAAGAAAAGAAACTCTTTTCCTTTGTATTTGAGTTGAAACCCTTTTTTTATATGTATGTGTCAATCCAATCGGATGTCTTTGGTCCTAAGTATTATGCTTTCTGAGAGCAAGTGGGTCGTCATTTAAATTAAGCCAACCAGAGAGGCCTTTGATATACAGATGAGATACATACATTTGTACGTACATACATACATGATAAAAAAGATATATGAGTGTGTGTGATTGTACATAGTGGAAAAATCCAACAACATGTGAAAACAAATGGAGAATTTAAGCAAAAGTGGGGAAAAATAAAATGAAACACTAAAAATAAAAAATATATCAACTACAAAGAATTAATTTCATGGTCTTAAAAGTGTCTGGACACAGTAGAGAAAATAATCACTGAACTTGAAGACATTTGTCTCAATAGACATTACCCATCTAAAACACGAAGAGAAAAGAAATTAAAATAAAAACAGATTACAATATCTAAGACCTTTGGAACAATACAAGTGATCTAAGATGTGTAATTGGAGCCAAAGAAGGAGAAATAAGAAACTAAGGGAGTTTCAAAAAATTTTCAAAAGTAATTTAAACACTTCAACTCACAGAATGAAGGTCACCCAACCTCAAGAAAGATAAATACAAAGAAACACACACATATAGTTTATATTTTATATATAAGTAATAGTAAAACTATATCTGTAAAGTGTTGAAAGAAAAAAGTCAACTTACAATATACCCAAATTATTCCTGAAAAAGAAATACAAAATAGATTTTTGGACATAAACAGTGAGAGAATTTGTTGGCAGCTGACCCAAATGACAAAAAAAAAATGCTAAAAGAAAAATTTGGTCTAAAGGGAAATGATATCAGATAAAAACCAAATCAGCAGGAAAAGCCAAATATATCTTTCAAATATTCTTTTAATATATAATATTATTTATGTTATGTTTCATACATGCTTAGATAGATAGGTAGATAGATACAGGTAGATTCCTGTAACCTGCAATAACTGCAGGAAACTATAATGAAAAATAAGGTTCCATTTAAGGACAAGGACAAAAAAAGCACAAAATAATTTATAAAATGCTACTAAGAATGTTATAGAGTCATTATAAATTTAATTTAGGCATCAATTGGAATTCCTCACTCTGGAATTTTGAGTTCCAGACATGATTGGCTCAACTCCCCCATGTCCATGCTCTGAATTCTTGGTTTATTCTCCTCACGTTTGTGTCTATTCCTTGTCTCTGCTGTGACACTAATGCAAGCTGGGGCATAGGACCATAGCCTACACACTCTATTTCCTTCTCCCACCCCAAAGTAATCTTGAATAAAAAGACTATCAAATAGCAAAATATTTACTGAAGACAGGAGCCTGCATATCTCACTTCAAACAACTGAAAACTGTAGAATGTCCGTGTTCTAAAATGTCCTTGTTCACCTCATTGGTAAGGTTTTCTCGCTGGCCAGTTCACCCATGTATCCTTCATCCTTCCATCATTACACACACTTCTCTTTTTGTCCTGCCACCTTTCTTATCCTTTTCTCCCCTTCCCTCCCTCCCTTCCCCCTTCCCTCTTGCTCTCCTCCCCTCCCGTGACATGGATTGTGCATTTCTCTGGATTACGCTAGGTCAGCCAGAGGTAAGAAGACCTCCAGGTGTACCACGCCACTGAGACAGCTCAGTATTCCCGTTCTAACTCTGCCTGGCATGTATCCCACCTTTGCCTCTCACGTCTTCTGGATGTTTTTTCCTCCCTCTCATTTAGGGACTTTGTGCAACTCTCTAGTGAGTCTTTCTTCTGTTTTGGACTCATCCATTGATCCATCTATTTAATTCAAATCTATATTTAATGAGCACCTACTATGTGCTAATCATTGTTCTAGTTGTACCCTGAGAGTTTTTAGCCTGGTAGGAAGACGACATTGAAACATTTTAATAAATAATTGCTAAACCCAGGCTCACTGAGCAAGGCCTTGGTATAGTTGGTCTAGCAACCTTTTCTCAGTGCCTCAGTGTTTCCTCCCCTTTCTTTCTTGTGTTATATACTCAGTCTCTTACCAGGGTATAGCGGGGACACTTAGTTCAACCTTCTAATAATAGAAAAATTTGTTGTCTACAGGACACTCTCCTCTGTAGGCATACCTAGTATCAGAGTCCTACCCATAGTTTAAAGGAGCTGGCTTTTTCCAAGGTAGTCTAGGAAGTGGGGAAAATTCTACATTCCTGATGCTATAAAACAGTTCCTACTGCCCTACCAAAGATGTGAATGGAAGGGCCGTAGGAGGAGAAGCAGACTTGAAGATAAGGGGTGGAAGTGGCTTCACTGTTAGCTCCTGACAATATAATTCCATACAATAAACTTGCTCTCATGACATAAAATAGAAATCAGTAGTTCACTTATATTAGTATTTGTATTATCTAAGTAGATTAAAAAGTGACCAACCTTTAAATATTACTTTTACACATTTTTGTTGGCTCTCATACTTCAATCTATTATCATTTTAAAATACTACTATAATAGTGGCTTGCAAGCTTAATTACCGTTTAAGCTTGTGTTTTCTACTGTTTTCTGCATTATGTAGTAACGCAAAACTGTGACTGAATTAAAAATGCATTTTATTATAAAAGTAGTGTTCTATTTTTTGCACAAATAGAAATAGCTGAGAAATAAAAAGAAAGTATCCCATTCTTTCCTCTCAAATCCTACATTTCAGAAGTCACATTGTTTTTTTTAGAGTGTACAGTTTTTCTCCTCATAAATCCCATAAATGATTTATAACTACACACACACACACACATAGAGAAATACACACACAATCTTATCATTAGCTTTCTCCACTTAATCTGTCTATATCATGTAAATAATTCATAGTATGAGTGCACTGTAATATACTTAATGTTTCAATGTTAATTAAAATGCAATTAGAATGTTATAGGTTTTTCACTATTACAAACACTGCTACAATAAAATATATATATATATATATATATATATCTTGCATGCTTATGTGATGTGTCTTTAAATCAAATTTCTGAAAATGGAATTGCTGGGTCAAAGAGTAGACATGTTTTAAATTTAGATAGATGCTACAGAAATGCCATCCAAACAAGGCTGTGCCAGCCTGCACTCTTACCAGCAGCATGGGTCTGAGAGCTTTTGTTTTTAATCTTTGCCAATCTGGTAGTGAAACATGGCGTATAGCACTGTCATTCTGATATGGACTTCTTTAATCATGAATGAACTCTAGTACCTTGTCGTGTATGTACTAACCATTTGTATTACCATTTCTTTAAATTGCCTTCTTATTGTGGTTTGATTTTTTTCATTGCAGGTAATTTCCAAGAAAGAATGTACGTGTTTTTGAGTTTCACATTAAATGACTCTGAAATTTTTTAATATACATTTAAAATTAAAATTAGACTGGTGCCAGGATCATATGTAATGAAATAACGATTTTCGATATGAGGAAGAGCTATCCAGGCCACTCGAATCCCCAGGGAGCCTCCCCGCCCCCACAGTGCGAAGCAGCCGCCCACTTGCATTTGCACCGTCACCGTCAACACCCGGGAACAACAGTCTCACAGGCTCTTTAAGAAGCCGGACAGTGGGGTTTACTGTAGCTTCAAAAACTGCAGCTCAGAAATAAAAATCGTAGAGGATGCGTTGGCTCTGTGCCATCAGCAAAGAAAGCAGCTTTTCAGAGGTTATGTAAGACACTAACTGATAATGCCACGCACAAAACTAAAAAGCTGGGATTGGCCCAGATCTCAAGAGCATCTGTGAAAGAAGCAGGAGGCAGTAGTCAGATGCAAAAGAGAGCGTCATCAGCACCAGGGCGAGTGTGAATACTGGAACGCTGCACAAAGACTAAGCAAAGGGCCTATTTATCTTTCTTTATATCAGTTTGAGTGGCTCTCCAGTAATGGAAAACTCCTGAGGACAACAAACCAGCTGTTTCAGTTCTAGTTTGTTTGTTTATTGGTGGTGGTTGGTTTTGGTTGCAAGTGCAGGAGCCTGTCTCAAACTACTGGGTTTGCCAAAAAGTTCTTTTTTTTTCCATAAAATGGTTCTAGTAGCCCTTGTCTTTAACTTCATTCAAAACAGTTTTGTTACATTGTATTGTAACAGTTGTCATATCAGCATGCATTAAAAAAACTTATCAAAATCGGTGATATTTTCTGTAGCCATTTTAATATTGAAGATGAAAGAAAAGAGCAACATTTTGCACATATTATGCTTTATTATTTCAAGAAAGGTAAAAATGCAATTGAAACACAAGAAAAGATTTGTGCAGTGTATGGAAAAGGTGTTGTGACTGATCAAATATGTCAAAAGTGGTTCGCGAAGTTTTGTGCTGGAGATTTCTCACTGGACAATGCTTCACAGTCAGGTAGACCAGTTGAAGTTGATAGCGATCAAATCGCGACATTAATTGAGAACAATCAATGCTATACCACATGGGAGATAGCTGACATACTCAAAGTGTCCCAATCCATAAAGTTATTGGTGAAAATGAAAAATGTGTCTTATTTTATAGAAAAAAACCATATGAACTTTTTGGCCAGCCCTACAGTTCAGGCTAAAACAGAAGTCTCTGGCTTATGTAAAAGGAAGTTGAGGATTCACAATTTTTAAGCATCAATCAGTTCAGAGCTGACTCTCGAGGTAGGAACCTCATTCCAGGCTCCTCCATGCTTCTCTCTACATGAGTGTCTTCTCAGGGGGGCTCTCCCCGTGGTCACCAGCAGCATTAAGGTTTTCCTGGGCAGCGCCTTAACAGATGCCAGGTGACTTCCTAAGTGCTGGGAATATAAACATGACGAAGACATCGTCTCTATTCTCTTTTTTTAATGCACTAAAACTGTACTATTAAGTCAACTTTTTAAATAATTTTATTTATTTATTTATTTTAGATTTTATTTATTTATCTTTAGAAGGGAAGGGAAGGAGAGAAGGAGAGAAATATCAATGTGTGGTTGCTTCTCATGCGACCCCTGCTGGGAACTGGCCCCTGCTGGGAACTGGCCTGCAACCCAGGCGTCTGCCCTGACTGAGAATCGAACAGTTGATCTTTTGGTTCGCAGGCCCGCACTCAATCCACTGAGCTACACCAGCCAGGGTTTAAGTCAGCTTTTAAAAAAGAATTCTATTTCCTTCATTTAAACAAGTAATTCTTCTTTTCTTGGACTACTTTTGTTCTCTTTCTACATATAGCCATTTTAGTAAATTCCAGAGTATATACAGTACTTTACATTTTAACTTCCATATTTCATTTACACTTGCCAAAAACCCAATCTTTATATTTTTATTAATGGCTGCCCAACTAACTGTCCCTTAATTCAGTGTACCTTTTTCAACTTTAAATACTTTCATGTTTATAAAGCAGTTTTAGGCTCACAGCAAAATTGCAGGGGAGTACAGAGATTTCCCACCTAGCCCCTACCTCCTCACAGGCACAACCTCCCTCACCATCAACGTCCCCAACTACGGTGACGAATTTATTACCGTTGATGAGCCTACACTGACACATCTTATCACCCAAAATGCATGGTTTACGTTAGGGTTGACTCTTGGTGCTGTACAGTCTATGGCTTATTACAAATATATCATGGTATGTGACAAGGAGAAAGTTCGGAGACGTTCTAAATCAGATCACAGTGCTGCAGAGTGAAAGACAGAACTGTTAAAACTGTTCATGACTATAGGTCAGCTAAGAAAAAGCCTGCTCACATTCCTATTATGCCTGCTGGAACTTCGGCTCAATTTTCAGGTTACTATTCCTGCAGGTTATTTTAACCAAGCATCATCAGGCTCCAGGAGCTTCTGCTTCTTGAGTACACGTGGACTCTTGTGGCTGCTGCCCACAGACAAACCACAGGAGCAGACGTTTCTTTTCGCATATTCTACTCCAGTTAAGTAGGGATGCCCCAGAGCTGGCCCTACCTAACTTTCTCCCATCCCTTTATCTGTAGCTAAAGTAAGTTCTTTCTGATGGTATATACCTTTCTTCCCCCTTCCTCCTACTCAGTGTATAAAGCCACTTGCACATTTCTAGACAAAGGATGTGTCCTTTCTATTTAGTCATGCTGCTAGTGGTTTTTCTTCTTCCACTTCTTTTTTTCTTTTTTTCTCCCCCTTCCTCCTTCTTCCCCTTCTTCTTATGGCAATGGCCTAATAAACCCTTTCTTTTAAAAGAATAAAGTTAAAATTTTTTGTTTAACACATGCTTCTATCATCACAGAGCAGAGGTCCCCAACCCCCAGTCCATAGACCAGGGGTCTGTGGCCTATTAGGAACCAGGCTGGACAGCAGGAGGTGAGTAGTGGGTGAGTGAACAAATCTCCATCTGTACATACAGCTGCTCCCCATCGCTCACATTACCACCTGAGCTCCACAGCTTGTTAGATCAGTGGCAGCATTAGATTCGCATAGGAGCACAAACCCTACTGTGAACTGTGCATGTGAGGGATCTAGGTTGCTCACTCCTCGTGAGAATCTAATGCCTAATGATCTGAGGTAGAGCTGAGGCGGTGATGCCAGCACTGGGGAGCGGCTGCAAATACAGATTATCAGTAGCAGAAAGATGTGGCTGCACAGAGACCATAATAAACCAGGTACTTGCAGGCTCATATCAAAACCCTATGAGTGAGTGGAAAGTGATAATTAGCCGGCATCGGGTGGCAGGTTATAAATCCATCCCCCGCAAGCCTTTTCCAAGGAAAAATGGTCTTCTATGAAACCGGCCCTTGGTGCCAAAAAGGTTGGGGGCCTCAGATATAGAGTATTTTTAATGTGCTAAAAATCCTCTATGCTTTGTCTATTTATCCCTCACCCACATCTACGCACAACCCTTACTGTGCCTACCTCCACAAGCCCTGGCAACCACTTATCTTTTTACTGATTCCACAGTTTGGCCTTTTTCAGAATGTCATACAGTTGGGACCACACAGTATGTAGCCTTCTCAGATTGGTTTCTTCCACTGAGTAATGCGCCTTAAAGATTCTTCCATGACTTTTCATGGCTTGGTAACTTATTTCTTTTTAGCCCTGAATAACATTCCATTTTCTTGATGTACCACAGTTTATTTATCCCTTCAACTACCAAAAGACATTTTGGTTGCTTTCAAGCTTTGGCAATTATGAATAAAGCTGCTATAAACATCTACATGCAGGTTATTTTTTGAACATAAGTTTTCAACTTCTTTAGGTAAATACCAAGGGATAAAATTGCTGGATCATATGTACAGTAAGAGATAGATCATATATACAGTAAGAGTATATTTAGTTTTGTAGGAAGAAATCAATACAATACACTATCTTACAAAGCAGCTGTAGCATTCTGCATTCCCAGTTGGAATGGCTGAGAGGCCTGGCTGCTCCATACCCTTGGCCTCTGGTGTTGCAGTGTTCCAGATTTTATTCATTCTGATAGGTATGTAGTGATGTCTCACTGGTATTTTAACTTGCCTTTCCCTGACATATGATGTGGAGCATTTTATGTTTATTTGGCATGTTTGATGAAGTATCTATTGAAATCTTTAAGCTACTTTTAAATCAGGTTGTTTGTTTTCTTAAGGTAAGAAAACAAACCTTTGTAAGTTTAAGACTTACCTTTTTTAGGGTAAGTCTTAAACATTCTTTGTATATTTTGGATAACAGTCCTTTAAGAGATGTGTCTTTTGCAAATATTTTCTCCCAGTCTGTGGCTTGTTTTCTCATTGTCTTGACATTGTTTTTCATGGAGCAGAAGTTTTTTTATTTTAATGAAGTCTAGTTTATCCATTAGTTCTTTATGGATCATGCCCTTGGTGTTGTATCTAAAAGGTCATTAACATATTCAAGGTCATCTAAGTTTTTTACTATGTTATCTTCTAGGAGTTACATAGTTTTGCATTTTGCATTTTGCATTTTGCATTTATATCTGTGATCCACTTTGATTTAATTTTTGTGAGGGGTGTAAGGTCTGAGTCTAGATTCACTTTTTTGCTTCTGGATGTCCAGTTGTCCCAGCGCCATTTGTTTAAAAAGACTGTCTTTTCTCTATTGTATTGCCTTTGCTCATTTGTGAAAGATCAGTTGATTATATATATATATATATATATATATATATATATATATATATATATATATCTGGTACTAGTTTGAGGTTCTCTATTTAGTTCTATTTATATATCGGGGCTAATCTTTCACCAGTACTACACTGCTTTGATCAATATAGCTTTATAGAAAGTGTTGAAGTCAGATAGTATCAGCTCTCCAGCTTTGTTCTTTTTTTAATTGGTGAATTAGTTTTCTTTTTTATTTTTAATTATATTTTATTGATTGTGCTATTACAGTTGTCCTGATTTTTCCCCATTGCCCCCTTCACCCAACACCCCCCCCACTCCTTAAGGCAATCCCCCCACTATTGTTCATGTCCATGGGTCATGTGTTTAAGTTCTTTGGCTACTCCACTTCCTATACTGTACTTTACATCCTCAAGGCTATTCTGTAACTATCCATTTGTATTTCTTAATCCTTTCATCTCTTCACTCATTTCCCTACACCCCCCTCCCATCTGAAAACCATCAAAATGATCTCCATATCCATGATTCTTTCTGTTCTTCCTGTTTGCTTAGTTTTTTAAAGATTTAATTGTTGATAGATTTGTATTTTGCCATTTTATTGTTCATCATTTTGATCTTCTTTCTTTTAAATAAGTCCCTTTAATATTTCATATAATAATGGTTTGGTGGTGATAAGCTCCTTTAGTTTTTTCTTGTCCTGCAACCTCTTTATCTGCCCTTCGATTCTAAATGATAGTTATGCTGGGTAGATCAATCTTGGCTGTAAGTCACTACTCTTCATAACTTTGAATATTTCTTGATAATCCCATCTACCCTGCAAAGTTTCTTTTGAGAAATCAGCTGACATTTTCATGGGAACTCCCCTGTAGGTAACTAACTCCTTTTCTCTTGCTATTTTTAATATTCCTTCTTTATCTCTAACCTTGTCATTTTGATTATAATTTGTGTTGGAGTGGGACTTTTTGCATCCATCTTCTTTTGGATTCTCTATGCTTCCTAAACTTGCATGTCCATTTCCTTCACCAAATTAGGGAAATTGTCTTTCATTATTTTTTTCAAACAGATTTCCAATTTCTTGCTTTTCCTCTTCTCCTTCTGGCACCTTTACGATGAGAAAGTTGGACTTCTTGAAGTTGTCCAGAGGCTGCTTATACTATCCTCATTTTTTTTATTCTTTTTAATTCTTGTTGTTCTGCGTGGTTGTTTTTTGTTTCCTTATGTTCCAAGTTATTGATCTGATTCTTGAGTTCATTTACTTTATTATTGTTTCCCTGTAAATTGTTCTTTATTTCACCTAGTATATCCTTTGTTTCTGACTGGATCTTTTTTATGCTATTGAGGTCCTCACTAAGTTCCTTGAGCACCCTTATAACCAGTGTTTTGAACTCTGGATCTGATAGATTGCTTATCTCCATTTCATTTAGCTCCTTTTCTGGAGTTTTGATCTGTTCTTTCATTTGGGCCATGTTATTTTGTCTCCTCATTTTGGCAGCCTATCTGTGTTTGTTTCTATGTGTTAGGTAGAGCTGCTTTGACTCCATGTCTTGTGGCTAATGTAAAAGGTGTTCTGTATGGCTGATGTAGGAGGTGTTCTATAGGGTCCAGTGGCACAGCCTCCCTTATCATCCAAGCTGGGTATTTGAGGTCCCCCTTTGCGTGGGCTGAGTACACCCTCCTCTTGTAGTTGAGTCTTGGATGCTGTTGGCAGGAATGGGAGGAATTTACCCAGGCCAGTCAGTTGCAAGGATTGGATGTGACCACTTACCACCAACCTCCACCTTCTGTGGAAAATCAGCTGTGCAGGGGCAGGGTGGTGGTTCTCTGATGTGGTCTGTAGCTGTCCACTGGGTGCGCTGGCCCTGGGGTTTCCTGGGTGGTGCAGGCCAAAGTTAGTGCCCAACCATGTTTTGCCTGAGCTATAAAGCAGTCTGAGATGGCTGCTATTTGTGCTGTGCTTGGCGATTCCCAGGCAAAGCCAAACTTTGAATATAGGCTGGCTGCTGTAGAGCCAGGCTTGGGGCTCACTGAGGTCAGCCATTGCTTGTTTGAGAGGATTTAGGAAGTTGTGCAGTATGAGCCAAGACCAGCCATTCATATAGAGAAGCAACTTGGGTGGGCCCATAAGTTGGGTGGGGCAGAGTCTCTGGGGATCTCCAAGTCAGGTCAAATAGTGTTAGCCAGGTTGATGGAGTCTTGGATACGGCTCCAACTTGCCAGCTCTGTGGCTTTATGGGGGAAGAATTTAGTCATGGGACAATGGCTTCTGCTCGCCTTGATACCAGACACTTCAGTTTCTCCCAGTGTGCCGCTAATGCCTTTCAAGCTGCTACCCTAGTGCTGAAGCTCAGAGGGAGTGAGTCTGAGGTGAGTCCACATGTGGGCTCTTTAAGAGGAACTGCTTGGGGCTCTAGCATTTTCTTCCACTGACTCAATCCCCACTGGGTTTTGCAGTCTGAAGCTGTGGGAACTAATCTGCCTGGCAACTGCAATCCTGGGCAGTGGAGCCTGGTGTGGGGCTGGGACTCCTCGCTCCCAAGATATTCCTCCTGAATTTTTATCCACCACATATCTGTGTGGGACCTGCCCATTCCACATCTATGGCCCTCCTACCAGTCTGCATGGATGTGGTTTTTTTATTTCCATAGTTGTCAGACTTCCATTCATATCGATTTCTGATGGTTTTGAGTGACGGTTGTTCTGTATTTTAGTTGTAATTTTGATGTGGTTGTGCAAAGGGGAGAGCCACGTCTGCCATCTTGTTCTTTTCTTTCCATATTGTGCTGGCTATTCTGGGTCTTTTGCCTCTGCATATAAACTTGAGCATCGGTTTGTTGGTATTTATAAAATAACTTGGGATTTTGATTGGGGTTGCATTGGATTTGTATATCAAGTTGAAAAGTACTGACATCTTGACAATATGGAGTCTTCCTCTTTATGAATATAAAGTATATTTCCATTTATTTAATTATTTCTTTATATTGTCCTGCAGTTTTCCTTATACAGATTTACACATATTCTGTTAGATTTACATTTCAGTGTTTCATTTTTGGGGGGTGGTAATATAAATGGTATTGTGTTTTTAATTTCAAATTCCACTTTTGAAATGCTAGTATATACAAAAGCAATTGAATTATAGATATATTAATCTTGTATCTTGGAACCCTGCTATAATTACTTACAAGGGGGGATTCCCAAAAACTGGAATTATCTTGTGGTAGTTGGGCCCCTTGTAGTACAGGCTTCCCCAGCTAGGTGAGTGTTCTAGAAAACCATCTGTATCAGTGCACCAGCCAATGCTGTTGTGAGAGGCTGCATTTAGCTTCAGTGAATTTTTCAAAAATACTCTTACCATGTGTTTGCCTGTTTCATGATGGGTGATTTACAAGCACACTTGCCCCCACCACGCTGAGTGTTCAGCAGTTTTTTACCAAAAACAGAGTGACACCCATGCCCCACCCTCCCTACTGACTCAATCTCACCCTGAGCATTTTTTGTTGTTGTTGTTTCCCCAATGGAAAAAGTCCTTGAAGGGAAATGTTTTGCCAATGTGGAAGAGGTGAAGCAAAAAAACGGCAGAAGCACTGAAAGGCATCGAAATCAGCAAGTTCAAAAACTGTTTTGAGCAGTGGAAAACAGGTCTCCATAGGTGTATTGCATCAAATGTAGAGTACTTTGAAGGTGACTGAAGTTTAAATGTGTAAGAATACACAATTTTTATTAAAAATTTCTGCGGTTTTTGGGTCTCCCCTCATATTAGTTCCAGGAGGTTTTCTTGTCTTTTCTTTTGGATTTTCTACATAGACAAACATGTTAACTATGAAAGCAGAGGTAGTTTTATTTCTTCCTTTCCAAACTGTGTACCTTTTATTTCCTTTTCTTGTCTTTTTCTATTAAGTTTTTCCAGTACAATGTTCCAAAGGAGAAGTGAGAGGAAATATTTTTGCCTTGTTCCTGATCTTCGTGGGAAAGTTTCTAATTTCTCACCATTAAGTATGATGTAGGCTGTACATTTTTTTAATCAAGTTGATGAAGTTCCCCTTTACTTCTAAGTTATTGAGAGTTTTTATCATGAATGGGTATGGCATTTTGTCAAATGTTTTTTTCTGCATCTATTAATATGATCCTGTAATTTTTCTTTTTTAGCCTATTGGTGTGGTAGATCACATTGATTGATTTTCAAATGTTGAACCAGCCTGCACAAGTACGATAAATCCTACTTAGTTATGGTATATAATTCTTTTTGTGCATTGTTGGGTTCAATTTGCTAATATTTTGTTGAAGATTTTAGCATCTATGTTCATGAGCTATGTTGGTCTCTAGCTTTCTTATAACATCTTTGTCTAGTTTAGATATTAGGGTGATCCTGGCCTCATAAAATGAGTTAGGAATATTCCGTCTGCTTCTGTCCTCTGAGTGAGATTGTAGGGAATTGGTATAACTTCTTCCTAAAATATTTGATCAAGGTACATTTTTAAAGCATAGTTTTTTCATTTAGAAATTTTATGGTAGCCTAGGGTGGAAGCACTCAAGTCCTAAGCAGGGTTTCCTGAACTATCGTCACAGGAAAAGGCAGTGCTGGCTCACCCAGAAATCTGCCTTACTTTGTTTGTTTCAGAGCAGTCCTCTCCTGATTTCTAGGACATTTACTGAAAATCCTCTCTATGACAGCAAGCATTGTATTAGGTGATTGAGAAACAAACAAAAAACACATATATACATGGATGCATACATATATGGATAAATAAATATATATCCATTTTTTGTTTAAAACTAAAATTTTTATTGTTGACACAGCTTGTTGAAATAACTGTACAAAGAATTTCCACATATCCTTCACCCAGGTTCTTTAAACATTAACAATGTATTATTATTTTTCTTTGAGATTTTCAGACGTGATGTTCCTTTATCCTTAAATACTTCACATATATTCCAAAATATAGGAACATTCTTTTACATAACCATAATGCAACAATTAAAATCAGGAAATTAACACTCATTCAAAACTATTGTTTAACATAGAGATCATATTCAGATTTTGCCATTTGTCCCCATAATGTCTGCTATAGCTAAACAAAATTCAGGGTCATGTGTTGCATTTGGTTTTTATCTAATTTGAAACATTTCTACAGTCTTTTTTTGTCTTTCATGACATTAAAATTTTTTTTAGCAGTACAGGCTATAAACTTTGTAAACTATCTCTTTGTTTGGGGTTGTCAGCTGTGTCTTCATAATTCAATTCAGGAGAATGCTTTTGGTAGGAATGTCACAGAAGTGATATTGTCTTCTTCTCAATGAATCACTTCAGGAGGCACATAATGCCAATACACTCCACGTCTCTGTTTTTAAAGTACTTAGCATCTAGGATTAATGACAGGTACGCAGAAATAACTATGTTATAGTCTGATTAGCACAATAAAAGAGGTGTACGTGTGTGTATGTGTCAGACATCTTTTATTCCTTTTTCATATTCTCTTCACACACTTTTTTGCTCCAGCCATTGCTGCCAAGGCCACCTGTACTCTGCTGTGGCCTTGTCTTGAGTGCATGGGGCATCTCTTGTTGTTTGCAGCAGGGCTTCTTTGCCACCATCACATGGGATGCCTGCAGAAGCCCACCCAGCTGTTTTGGCACAGGCACAGACTGAGGAGTGTGAGGGAGTTGACACTTACTGGGACAACCTTTACCACTCAAGAGCAGAGCCAGTGAACAATCGTCTCTTTTGTGTCAGATGCTTCTGACGATTCTGTGGTGTAGTTCACATGGCTCTCAAAGGACTCTCAGCAGGACCAAGGTCCAGGTGCCCACAGTGGCAACCAGCTCGAAAATGTACCCTTGGATTGGCTTTTGTTCCTTTCATTTACTATTCCTCTCCAGACCTCAACTCCTGTTCCCTGGAATCATTTCCCAAAGTAGACCAACTGCATCCAAGTTCTTGTCTCAAACTGCTTTTCAAGAGAACCCAAGATAAGACATTTGATAGTGGGAATAGACTACAAAGCAAACCCCAGGAAAGGATTCTAGAACTGAATACCTTGCCAGTCAGACACTTCCACTGCTGACGGAAAGTGTGGGAGGTGATAACCCTGGCCTGAGTTGGCATCACTGGGACTTTAACTGGTGGTTGATTGGGATGTGGTATTGATGAAAAGTCAAGCACTTGCTTATGGACTAGGGATGGTCCTTCAACAGTCTAAAGACAATGGTATTTATGAGACCTGTGGATTGACTCACTTTTGTTAAGGGCACAAGCATTATGCTAAGCAAAATAAGCCAGGCCGTGAAAGACAAATACCATATGATCTCACCTTTAACAGGGATCTAATCAACAAAACAAACAAACAAACAAACAAGCAAAATATAACCAAAGACACTGAAATAGAGAACAGGTTGACTTCGACCAGAGGGGAGAGGGGAGGGAATTTCAGGGGAAAAGGGGAAGGGTTTGCAGCAATCAAGTATAAAGGACACACGGGCAAAAACAAGGGGGGATGGAAACGAGAGGAAGGTGGGGGGGGGGCTGGGGGGGTGGGCTGGGATGGGGGTAAAAGGCAGAAAACTGTACTTGAACAACAATTAAAAGAAAAGAAAATAAAAAGAAAAGGATAGGCTCAAGTTACTACTTTCAATTCTAGGCTGGCTATGAAAATCAGAAAGCCTCCAAAGCACTGTTTAAAGAGATGCTATCTTTTGCATCCATAAGCAAACTGTGCTGATAATCAGACCCAGGATTGAATTGTAAGGTAGCATAACTACAGAGGAAACGGAAAACACTGCCTTGACAAGGTCCTATGAAAAGGCAGGGCCTTGTAAGGGAAGAATGGAACATGGAGACTCACAACTGTAGCATTCAGGTGGACAAATCCGAGAAATGTAAATGCCCAAATTATTCTGAACTCCATGTTGGCACAGTAGTTCCTTCCGCTTTGATTGAGAACAGCCTTCCTTTGCATGGAGATCCTACACAAACCTCAGATAAGGCAATAATTGCATATAAATAAAGAATTGTAGACCTGGTTAATATTACCGGAAGGAACTGAGGAAACGAGTATGCCAGTGAATCTTGAGAGTGTGGGGTCAGGGAGGACAGAATATGACGGTGTACAGGAGAGAATTGACTGACACTTAGAACACTTGGAAATCACGACATAGCAAGGACACGCGGAGCTAATCCTAATATACTGCTGAATGGCTTCCTAAACCTTGGATAGGATGAAGGCCAATGGCAAATGCAGGAGAGACTTTAGAAGTGTATTGACTGCCTTGAGGCAGAAGGTGTGGGGGGGGTTAGAATAGTAGAATAAATTTATAATATGAGCTGTGAGGATCCACCATATGACCATTTTTTGTAAGGGTCTGAAGGACATGTCTGTCTTCAAGGCAGTAAGAAATACAGTGGTGAAGGTACCCCTGGCACCTTTGAGCTCAGTCATAGCTCCTCACTCTAGTTGACAATAAGAGATGCTGCTATGGAACTTCACTTCCTAATATCTATTGGATTGAATCTAAAATATCAGTAGCCAGATGGTAATTACAATGATGAGTGGCAAGGCCAGTGGGGCAACCAGAATGTCTTCACCCACAGGGTTCTGAGATAATGTGTAATAGACCGCAGTGTTCCTCGGGGCAAGTTAAATGAGTATCCACACGGGTGTTACTTGACCTATATGTACAGTGAGAAAAAATCAAGAGCTGATAAACAGAAGGCTAATGCCGGCTGTCTCAATGGAAAATTAAAACCTTTCACCCAGTTTACATATTTAAGCAAGTTCTCAGACCCAAAGTCCATCATTTGAAGAGGAGGCTGTGTAAAGACCCAGCTATACCAGCACAAGTGTATATACCACACGTTCCCCCAATTGTTCAACAAAAAGACGTATACCCACTTATGGAGAAATTGTACACTAACAAAAGGAAAACATACAGTACAGGCATTTCAAAGCTCATTGCCTCTGGATCTAAGCTGACACTAGTACCAAGAAGCTGGAAGCACTATCATAGCCTCCGGGTAGTGGGAAACCAGATGGCCTTGAGACCAATCATAGTTTCACAGAATGTTGCTCATTCCGTTCACATTTCTGTATTGAACCTTTTGCAAGCATCGCTGCCAGCTACCATCTTGAAGGCTCTATGACAGACTGCGTGTAATGCAGGCTATTAACAGTTCTGAGTAGTACACATTTTAGGGCATATCAGATACCTCTTATGCCCATTTTGCAAAGCTACCAGCTGAGCCACAAGGACACCTGGTTGTTGCGCCGGGTGCCTCATACTATCTAGCCTTGGTCTTCTCTGCTCTGCAAATATGGAAATGTGAGAAGGCAAACACTCCCTGGAGCAGCAGTATATCAATAGCAGATGAGATGCTCCTTTCTTCTATGTCTTAGCAAACAGTGCTGAATTCTGACCCCTCAGAAGCTCCCCAGCAGGGAAAAGCCCTCATTGCCTACAAAGGTAATCAGATTAATAATGTACCTCTGCAGTGGTTTTCTTCTAATCTGTGTTACTCCTAGTCTTTTACCCCCAGCTCTTCTTCCCTGGGATTATGTCCCTCAAATAAATGAACATGAGTGAGTGAGCCCTTGTCTCAGGTTCTTCTTTTTAGAGAACCCAAGCAAAGATAACAAAGTAAACTAGAGCCCCAACTATGGCACTATAAGGTTTTTCAGAGGAAATAACAATTGTGTTATATCTTAAAGTCTTTGCTTAGAAATGTTCTATGTGGACAAAAGGGAAAAGAATTTCAGGTGGAGGTTACAGCATGGACAAGAGCAAAGAGGAAGAAAAAGCCCGAGTAAATTCAGGAAATTTTAAGGGCTTCACAGTGGGAGAAGCTATAGTCTATCTATAGTGTCATACGCTGGAGTTAAAAGCGGATGCTGGAGAAGTGGGTGGGAGTCAGAAGACAGAAGATTTGTGTGCCACACTAGTCGAGGCTTCTATTTGTAAACAGGAAGGAAATAATTACATCAATCCTTATACCAAACCTTCTGCCTAGCCTGGAGCAATGTGAGAGCCAGCTCCCTTTTCAACATTGAGACAGACATGAGTTGCCCTTACCTATGGTATTTTAAAGATGAATCTGTTCTGAGAGAGCTGATTGAAATTTCTATGGAAAATGTGTGGTAACATAAAAGAGACATTGCTGACCACCTATCCAGATCCATTTTTTATCCTCCTCTCTTTCCTTGCTCATAAGAGCCAAATGTTTATACTTACTGACCACATAGTCTGGTGTTCAGTGAAAGACTCACTGGCCTCAGGTGATAGCCTAAGGCAGATGTTGGCAAACGTTTCCTGTAAAGAACCAGATATTAAATATTTTAGGCTTTTCAAGCCATATGGTTTCTGTTCCAGTTACTCAAGTCTGCTGTTGTACTCCAAAGGGTGGTCTTTAAGAATACCTAATCTTTATTTTTTCTAATTTTAAAAAATAATATATTAAAAAATAATATATTAAAAAATAATATTGGGGTAAAGATTAGGTATTGTCTTTACCTAATACCTAGGTGAAATCTTTATCTAATACCTAGGTATTAGGTATTACCTAAAATACCCCCCCCCCACAGCCATCCCCACTTCCCACCCTTGATCCTACCCCACTTTGGTTTTGTCCATGTGTCCTTTATACATGTTCTTGAAAACTCTTCCTCCTTTCCCCCCATTATCCCCTCCCACCTCCCCTCTGGTTACTGTCAATTTGTTCTTAATTCCAATGTCTCTGGTTATATTTTGCTTGTTTGTTTTGCTGGTTAGTTTCCACTTATAAGTGAGATCATATGATATTTGTCTTTCAGTGCCTGGCTTATTTCACTTAGCATAATGCTCTCCAGTTCTATCCATGCTGTCACAAAGGATAGGAGCTCCTTCTTTCGTTCTGCTGTGTAGTATTCCATTGTGTAAATGTACCATAGTTTTTGATCCATTCATTTACTGATGGGCACTTAGGTGGCTGCCAACACTTGGCTATTATAAATTGTGCTGCTTATGAACATTGGGGTGCATAGATTCTTTTGGATTGGTATTTCAGAATTCTTAGGGTATATTCCCAGCAGTGGAATAGCTGGTTCAAAAGGCAGTTCCATTTTTAGTTTTCTGAAGAAATTCCATACTGTTTTCCATAGTGGCTGCACCAGTCTGCATTCCCACCAACAGTGCACTAGGGTTCCCTTTTCTCCACGTCCTCTCCAACACTTGTTGTTTGTTGATTTGTTTATGATGGCCATTTTCACCAGTGTAAAGTGGTATCTCACTGAGATTTGAATTTGCATCTCTCTGATGGCTAGTGATGCTGAGCATCTTTTCATATGTCTCTGGGCCCTCTGTATGTCCTCTTTGGAGAAGTATCTGTTCAGGTCCTTTGCCCATTTTTTAATTGGGTTGTCTGTCTTCCTGGAGTTGAGTCATGTGAGTTCTTTATATATTTTGGAGATCAAACCCTTGTCTGAGATATCATTGGCAAATATGTTTTCCCATACAGTTGGTTCTCTTTTCATTTTAATGCTGTTTTCTTTGGCAATGCAGAAGCTTTTTATTTTGATGAGATCCCATTTGTTTATTCTTTCCTCTATGTCCCATGCTCTTGGGGACATATTGGTGAAAATATTTTTATGTGGAATATCTGAGATTTTCCTGCCTATGTTCTCCTCTAAGAATACCTAATCTTTATTTATAGACATTAAACTTTGAATCTTACATAATTTTATGTCGCAAAATATTTTTCCTTTGATTTTTGCAACTATTTAAGAATGTAAAATCCATAGCTCATGAGCTATGCAAAAATGGGCAGAGGCCAGATTTATTCATAAATCACAGTTTGTCAAACCCTTGTGTAAGTTAATCAAGATATTTTCATTTTCTTTGCCAAAGACTGGCTTTAAGAAGGATAGGTAGTCAAATCCTGATGAATGGGACCTGAAGGGTGGTATTCTGGAAGCTTTTGTTAATCTAAAAAAATATGTTGACAGTGGGAGTGGGGGATGGGATGTGCAGAGGAGGGCAAAGGGCAAAAAAATAAAAAAAACTGTAACAGAATAACAATAAAAATGATTGAACAATAAAAACAATGGAAATTTACTAAGAATGACATAAACAGAAAGAAATACTATTTGCTTTATTACATAAATATACATTCTCAGAAAAAATAAAAAGAGGTAAATAAGAAGGAACAGCCCTTTTATGACCAGTAGGTACTGCTAAGTGATGAATAATGTCTAGAGCTGCTGCAGCCATGTTGAGACCATGAGGTTTCTCACCTTTTTACTGAGAATAGAGGAGTAGAAGAGAGGAATCTGATTGAATCTTCATCACATTGCTGAGCTATTGAATTAACCTAAAAAATACTTGAATCATCATGAAATTACTGAAGTGTTGAATTAACTTGACTCTAAACTTTTTGTTGTAAGAAAGAGTAAAGGTCCTTATTATGTAGGCCACTTTTATTTTTCAGACACATCACTTTTAATTATTTTCTGTTAATGCCAAAAATATTCTAACTGATATTATAGGACCCAGGAGAATATTACATGTCATTAAACAGAATAAACTAGAACTATAAATGTTGAAATGGAAAGATAAGACAAATTCTTAAGTAAAAAAGAAGAAGCCAGGTATGGAACAGTTTGTACTGTTAGGTCATCATTTTTTAAAGATATGTATGCACCTTATAGGTATATAAACATATATCTTATAACATATTTTATATGTCATATATGTCATATATATGATATATACATCTTAAAATTTGGAAGGACTATGATTAACCATGATTAACTCTGGTAACTATTGTTGGGATGAATAGGGAGAACAAAGACAGTTTATTTTAATTGCAGGTATTGCTTTATCATTTGTTTAAACCAATTTGCAATTTTTTCTTCAGTGTATTATAATTTTATGAGTACAAGTCTTTTACATCTTTGGTTAGATTTATTCCTAGGTATTTTGTATTTTTTGAAGCAATTGTGAATGGGGTTGTTTTCTTAATATCCCTTTCTGTTAGTTCTTATTGGCATATAAAAATGCAACTGATTTCTGGGTATTAATTTTGTATTCTGCTACATTTATCAGTTCTAGCAGTTTCTTTGTGGAATCTTTGGGGTAATCTATGTACAGTATCATGTCATCTGTGAAGAGACAACTAAGTGGAAGCACATATTGTGTTCATGGATTGGAAGAATTAACATTGTTAAAAGGTCCATTCTACCCAAAGCAACCTACGGATTCAATGCAATTCCTATTAAGATTCCAATGACATATTTCACAGAATTAGAGCAAATGTTTCAAAAATTTATATGGAACTACAAAAGGCCCCGCATAGCAACAGAGATTCTGAGAAAGAGAAAGTTGGGGGAATCATGCTACCTAATATCAAACTATACTACAAGGCCACAGTGATCAAAACAGCCTTGGACTGGCATGAAAACAGACACATAGATCAATGGAACAGAACAAAGAGCCCAAAAATAAACCCACACCTTTATAGTCAGTTAATATTTGAGCCCTGGCTAGTATGGCTCTGTGGATTGAGCACTATTCTGCAAACCAAAAGACTGCCAGTTTGATTCCCAGACAAGTCACATGCCTGGGTTGTGGGCCAGGTCCTTGGTTTGGGGGGAGCCAACTGATGGATATTTCTATCAAATATCAGTGTTTCCCTCTCTTTCCCCTTCCCTTCCCTTTTTAAAATTTATTTATTTATTTATTTATTTATTTATTTATTTATTTATTTATTTTTTAAGCATCAGAAATTTATTTTCTCACAGTTCTGGAGGCAAGAAGTCTGAGATCAAGGTGTCAGCAGGGTTGGTCTCTCCCAAGGTTCAGCTCCTTCCTTGGCTTGAAGATGGTCTTCTTCATGTTCACATAGCATTCTCTCTCTGTGTGTGTCTGTGCCTTAATCTCTTTTTATAAAGATGTCAGTCATACTGGATTGGGGTCCATGTAATGACCTAGGTTTGACTTAATTATCTCTTTAATGATTCTTCCTCCAAATATAATCTCATTCTGAAGTACTGGGGGTTAGGACTTGAACAAACGGATTTTGAGAGAATGCAAGTTAGCTCATAATAAAGGATTAATTCATTTCCTTGTTATTCCTCTCCCTTTGGTTTTGGTCTTCAGTCACTTATTGAGGGGTTGTTTGACCTGTTGTTTTTTTAAAATATATTTTATTGATTATACTATTACAGTTGTCTCATTTCCCCCCTTCACCCCCTTCCACTCTGCACACTCCCTCCCACTCACATTCCCCCTCTTTAGTTCATGTCCATGTGTCATATTTATAAATGCTTTAGCTTCTAAATTTCCCATACTATTCTTACCCTCCCCTGTCTATTTTCTACCTACCATCTATCCTACTTATTTTCTGTACCTTTGCCACCTTTCTCCTCCTCTCACTCCCCTGTTGCTAACCCTCCATATGATGTGCATTTCTGTGGTTCTGTCCCTGTTCTAGTCGTTTGCTTAGTTTGTTTTTGTTTTTGTTTTTGTTTTAGGTGTGGTCATTAATAATTGTGAGTTTGCTGTCATTTTACTGCACATGTTTTTTATCTTCTTTTTCTTAGATAAGTCCCTTTAACATTTCACATAATAAGGGCTTGGTGATGATGAACTCCTTTAACTTGACCTTAAATGAGAAGCATTTTCTGTTACCTCCACCCTCTTCCCTTCTGTTTAAAAATAAAGAAATAATATCTTTAAAAATGTTCAACAGAGGAAGCAAGTACATACAATGGGAGAAAAATAGTTTATTCAATAAATGGTGTTGGGAAAATTGGACATATGTGAGCAGAAAAATGAAACTAGACCATCTTCTTATACCACACACAGGATAAATTTAAAATGGATTAAAGACTTAAATACTAGACCCCAAACTATAAAATACCTAGGAGATAACAGACAGTAGAATCTTGGACTTTGCTAATAGCAATATTTTATTTGATATATCTCCCAGGCAAGAGAAACAAAAGAAAAAAGTAAACAAATGGGACTACATCGAAATAAAAAGGTATGGAAACTATCAACAAAATAAAAGACAACCCACAGAATGGGAGAACATATTCACCAATACGTCTGATAAGGGGTTAATATGAAATTTATAAAGAACCTACAAAGCTCAATACCAAACAAACAACCAATCCAATTAAAAAATGGGCAAAGGACCTGAATAGACACTTCTCCAAAAAGGACATATAGATGGGCGATAGACATAAGAAAAGCTGCTCAATGTCACTCACCAATCATCAGAGAGATGCAAATTAAAACCACAATGAGATGTTATCTTACACCTGCCAGAATGGCTATCATCAACAAATCAACAAACAAGTGTTGGTGAGGATGTGGAGAAAGGGGAACCCTTTTGCACTGTTGGTGGGAAAGCAGACTAGTGCAACCACTGAAGAAAGCTGTATGGAGTTACCTCAAAAATTAAAAATGGATCTGGCTTTTGATCCAGCAATCCCATTTCTGGGGATATACCTGAAGAAACCCAAAACCCTAATTCAAAAGCACATAAGCAACCCCTATATTCATTTCAGTGTTATTTACAATCGCCAAGATATGGAAGCATCCCAAGTGTCCATCAGTAGATGAGTGGATAAAACAACTATAGGACATTTACACAGCGGACTACTACTTGGCCATAAAAAAGAAGAAAATTTTACTCTTGCATCAGAATGGATGGACCTGGAGAACATTTCATGTTAAGTGAAATAAGCCAGTCAGAGAAAGACAAATAACATATGATTTCACTTATATGTGAATCTAGTGAACAATCTGAAATAATGAGAAGACAGAGACAGACTCACAGATAGAAAGTAGAATGGTGGCTATGGGGAGGGGGAGGTTAGGGGGTGGAGGGATTGAGCAAGAAGGATAAAGGACTTATGGACATGGACAACAATGTTTTGACTGTGGGATATGGGGGGGAGGAGCATATAAGGGGACTGAATGGTAATAGAAAAAATACAATAAAATTTAAAAAAATAAATAATTAAATAATGAGCAAGTATTACTTTTAACATTGAAAGCTGATTAAAAAACACATAAAATTATTAATTTCTAAGTAGACAGGATTTTGCAGGAATCTGGAAATATAACAACTCAATGCTGATGCCTAAAATGGAGGAAGACTCTAGATTCAGATAAATGATTTCATATCTATCTTATTCTCTTAATGTGGTATCTTTAGTTATGTCATCTTCTCTCTGAGTGAAGCTTAGAAGGGTATCATCTAGGAGAGAAGAGCAGGGAGTACCAGATACCACAACTACAACAGTTTAGCTTCTTATCTGAGAGAGAGAATATCTAATGAACTTCCTTTGGGTGTTAAGACTGTGTCTCATCTCATTTACCATGTACATTACTAATTTAAAAGTGGGAAAAGGGGTACTTAGTGATGAAGTCTTCCTTAGGTTTCACCAGTAAGACTTTACTTGTCTTGAATGATATAAGTAAAGAAGATAAAGAGAATGTTAAGAAGATTGAGAAGAAAATAAAATAAAGAAGACCTACAGCATGAGAGGTTTTAGATAGAAATCTGGAAGAAGGTTTCCAATGGTAAAAACTACCACAGACAGAACAGAACAGAACAGAGGTTAATTACAGACTGTGCAGACTTTTCACTGACAGTTTAAAGCATCATCTATTTAGGAAGGTGCTATTATAATTAGAATCATAATGATAAAAGACACTTTAAAGAGCACCTATTCTAAGCCCCTTGGTTTTACAGATGACAAACTGAGGCTGTGAAATTAAAGTGACAAAGATCATATAGTTAATTAGCTGTAAAGCCAGAACCAGTGTTCAGTTTCTTAAAATAGTCTTCCTTATATACCATATTTAGGAGAATTATTTTGTCTGGAGGCACTAGGATAAACTAGATGCCTTCTCAAAGTCCTTTGAAGATTAAAGACATTAATCAAAAACTAAATCTATGACTCATCACAATCAGGGATTATTTTTCACAAAGGATCCATGGACTATGCTCAGGGAGGCCTGAACCCTCTGGTATTTATGCAAAATCGTGTGTATGTATGTTTGGAAATCTGTAGTTCCCAGTGCCTCCTCATGATAGACTAATCTAACAGCACATATCCCAAAAGCTGATTTGAGATTAATATCAGAGAGTTAAATTAGGAAAAATTATGCAACAAAGGAAATAACCAGTTATAGAAAGAACCACAAATCAGCAGTGAGTGGTGGAGGTACTCTCAGGTACAGTGATGTGGGAATATTTTCAAATGCATCTGATTATATCAGTATATCAAAAGCTGTGTGGGTATAGAGGAAAACTTCCCTGTGTTGGGGAATTTTTGAAATGTCCAGGTGATCAATTAAAACTGCAGATTTTCTATCCCTTAATATCTACTTTTTAAAAAGTCTAGTAAATTTACCAATTCAGCAAACAAAATGTGAAAAAGGTATACCCTAAAGTTAAAAAGAGAAGTAAACAAAACCCTAGCAGGCACACAAAGAAACATAACATTCCAGAAACAGAGCTGAGTAACATTGGGCTCACTACTTGACTTCACCGTTTCATCCACTTACCCATCTCCAGCTATACGGACCTTATAAATATACCAAGTCTGTGTCATGCTATAGTCATCCCCAAATTTGTTGAGATATAAATGTAATAGACCTCCTCACATTTTATTTCCTCACTCTAAGTTAACAAAATAGCTACAGGAAAGGCTGGTGATATGGAGAAAGTAAACTATGGGGCTCACTGTAAGGAAAGTAAAAGTTCCAGGACTGCTCAGTGAGGTGGGGGAGACTACCTGATGCCTAAGGCTATTTCCGCGTGGAAATGACATATAGTTCTCAGCCAGAGCAAGCATTCAGCAAGGACAGCATGACTCAGGCTTTCTACTGCAGCCTGTATCTTGCCGATTATCTCTTTTTCACCATTTCCTTGAGGTACAGAAAAGTAAACAGAAGATAAAATACTGTGTCCTCAAACAAAAATTAAGAGTAGAAACCAAATGGGACTCATATATGGAGAAAAAATAATAAAAAGCCACTCATACTGTATCACAACAAATGGAATTATCTGTCAGAGCTATCCAAGCCCGAGCAAGATGAAAAGAAATGGTATACTAACCACGTAAGCATGTTACAGTCAGAGGTCATATGTAACATTCCTCAAGTCACAGAATTAAGATGAGACTGGAATTCAAATCCAGGTGGTCCGAGTAGCCTGGGAAATCTGGATAGAGTAAACTTTTGATTTACTAAACTATTTCCTACGACAAAGCAGTCGACACTACTATAGTTAGATTTCCAACTCTCAGTTTGATTCTTAAGTGTAAATAAAGCAGTGAGAGAGAGTCTCTGGTTCCTAATCGAATGGCTTAGAGAACATCAACCAATTAGGTTCTGTCCTCCCAGTGATGGACAAGGACCTTGGGGAAGAGATTAGGGGAAGTACTTCTGGGGAACATTGTGGAAGTGACCTGGTCACAGTCTAGGCCTACAACAGTTCCCATACATCCCTACTGTCCTAATGAAACCCTGATATGAAAGTTTACTCTTTTAATATCCTCCTGAGCAGGAGCTTTGGCAGGGGTCCAGCACAGTGGGTCAAGACACTTAGTACCACCGTGACTGTTGCTGTTTCCAGCCCTACATTAGGCATGCCTGAAACATTATTCTTTTTTAAAATTTGTTTTAGAATTCTTACCCGAGGACATAATTTTTTAAAAAATATTTTATTTATTTATTTTTAGAGATAGGGTAAGGGAGGAAGAGAATGAGAGAAACATCAATGTGTGGTTGCCTCTTGCACGCACCCCCTGGGGGGACCTGGCCTGCAACCCAGGCATGTGCCCTGACTGGGAATAGAACTGTAACCCTTTGGTTCACAGGCTGGCACTCAACTACTGAGCCACACCAACCAGGACCCAAGGATATGTTTATTGATATTTAGAGAGAGAGGAAGTAGGGGAGGAGGGTAGAACATCAATTGGTTGCCTCCTGTACATGTTCCGACTAGGGATTGAAACTGCAATCTAGGTAAGTGCCCTGAAACCTCTTGTTGTATGGGATAATGCTCCAATGAACTGAGCCACCTTGGCCAAGGCCTGGAACATAAGAGTATTCTGTTCTAGAATCATGCTAACAGGTGAGTGGATGTCATAGTTGGGCTCACTTCCTTTATGTATCACAACAGCGCAATCAAAGCCCTCTTCTTTTTTAAAGAAAAACTATAAAAACACCCAATTTGTGCTCAGTGTGGATTTGGGTCAGTGAAAATGTGTAGAATTGAGTCCTGTAAGTCCAGCAGTCATCTTGAAAACCATAAATGACAATAACTCTATGGCAGCATACAGGAGGCAAGCAGAGGGTGGGCAGAGATGTGGAAAAGATGTGGAGATCATTGAAAACATGTTTTAACTTTTCTATGTTTCCCTCTAATTCACAGAGGGCTATGGCTTAAAACTTCCCTCAATAGCTTTGCCCGATTATAGCAGGTGGTGGGTGGGGCCACATTGCTCCAGGTCCCCAAACTCCTGTCTTGCTAATGGCTCTGCCCTGGGTGCAGAGGTCCTACTTCTGGCAGCACATCCTTAACCCCTAAGCAAGATGGCAGCAGGTGGAAGTATTGCATTGAGCAAGATAATTGGATAGGGGGAAAAGCTGTCCTACCTCCTTCCAGTACCTGATTGGGGGTAGGACCAGGAGAAGGCAGGCGCATGTGCCACAGAAGTCAGAATGGTGGGAGGGAGAGATGCTAGACTGAAGAGGACTGTCAGTCTAGCCTGGGGAAGAGAAGTGATTGGTCAGGGGGTTGATCCTCCAGGAACGCAGAAGTTTGGGAAGTTAAGTGGGCATTCTGAGAAAGCACCTGGTCTGTTCCACACCCTAAACTAATATAAACCCAAGCGAAGGAAGGGGCAGTCTTATCCACCTTGTCAATATACTGGCTGACATGTTTGTGGGAACTTCTGTCCTGGAAGCCACATGGCCCGTGGTGATGCCAGCCCCACATGGGCATTCCAGGAGGGAGCGTGAGTCCTGACAGTGGCCAGGAGGAAAGCTGAGCTGCCTGGATGACCACTCAGCAACCAACCATGGTTCCCAAAGGATGGAACTTTAAATGGGAGAAGGAACTCTGGACGGTGCTTTTCGTTTTGGTTTGGCTGAGGATGGCTGGACTTTTCTTGGGTTTCCTGGAGGGAATGAGCCTGAGACAAGAGTCTGCCATTCTCCCAGATTGTGAAGCAGTTGATTAAAAAACTCTTTCCTTTCTTACGAGCCTCTGCCTCTAGAATCTGCCTATTGTTTGGGGTGGGGAGCTGAACACCCACTTTGGTTTGGTAACAATACTAATAGTACCTACTTCCTAGGCTGCACATGAAGATGAAATGAAATAATGCACATGAAGCATTTAAAACAGTGACTGACACAGAGAATATATATTAGTCAGGGCCCCTTCAGCAAATAAAATTCCCTCCCCATGACAAAGGAAGAAATGTTTGTGAAAACACTACTGATAGTGATGGGGTTAGGTTTAAAAGAACAAGCAAGGGATGGCAGCCAACTACCCAGAGACTAGCAAGATGATCAGGCTGAGGGGGCACAAGGAGGAGAGCCAGGTGACAGCTGGAACTGTAGAAGAGGGACCACCAGGTAGGCATTGATGTGTAAGAGGGATGAAGCTGCTGACAGATGCTTTGTCAAAGCAGAGAGTGATTGGGAAGAAATACTCTGACCTTTCTTCTGCCAGTGCCTCCTATAAGGAAAACCCAAACAGCAGCCAACTTGACTAGGTAGCCCAGGAGATGAAGTCCTTGGTGATCAGTTTGCTAAAGCACAGGCAGAAAAGAGCAAAGAATGGATGGGGGAAGGGTAGTAGGGAGAAGGGAGGGTGCAGATTATATACTCTGGACCACTTTCTATTTTAAACCAAACATACTATTTGAATACTAACAAAGTTGGTATATAACTTTATCTTTTTCCCCCTAGGGGAAATAAATTATGTGAAATTTTGTTCATACAAAGGCTCACATATGCTTTCCTTTTTTCTTATCTTCTTCATTGATTGTTCATTTAACAAATAATTATGGAATGACTACTCTGAGAAATATATATTTCTCAATATATTAAGGATTGGTACTCCTGTTCTTATGGATTGGTATTCCTATTTTTATGAAGATTATCATTTACAAACCACTCATATAAACTAATATCATTTGCATAATATAATATAATATAGTAAAAATCCCCAGTGTAGATTTTCATAAAGGTAAAAGGAGGCAAAATAGCTAAAAGTGTAGATTTTACATTTCAAATGTTTCTGTAGTTGGGCAGCTTTTTTGATCAACAACCGCTTAAAAAATATCACAAAACTGTGGACTCCCCATAAAATAAAACGTGCATATGCATGTAAGAAGGGCTTTCGTTGATCACAGTCTTAAAGAAGGATCTCAATCTTGTTCAACTGAGCCTTTCTCAGATACTCCTCCTATCTCCCAAATCACAGGTGCTCAAAGGGTTCCTTTGGGCTTACAGGTGCCCTTGAACATTGCAGAGGGTGAGGGTCAAAAGGCAAAGAGCAAAACTTAGTGGCACTGCCTTGCAAGGTCATACCTTGAGTTATTCCCAATGTCACAAGCAAAGGGGTTTTTGCCCTCCCTCAAGACAGAAATCAAGAGAGGCAGCAAAACAGATTCAAAAGAAGTTCACTGAAAACAAGGTGGAGGGAGAGGAGAAACGAAAGGAGTTTGATGTACTAAGGGAGCACACACTAATGAAGAATATGGCTCCTAGGACTGCTGCCTGGGTCTGGCTTATAAAGGGCTGGGTTCTTCACACAGGTGCATAGCAGAGCTCTTTGGAGTGTGCCTAGAGAGAAACATTAAACTTATCTAGAAGAGGCTTAAAAAATAATTGAAGAGCATTCCCTTTGTTTAAGAGAAGCTCATCCTGTTTCACCAAGGAGTAGTAAGAAGATGGGACATGGTGCTTAACAAGAGCAATTTGCTCCCACATACAAAATGAAGGGACGACTTGGGCACTTAACTATTTTCCGTATAAACTAGAAATCTAGATTTCAAGGTAAAAATCTCCTAATTTATTGCATTTTGGTATCTACCTAAACTATATTTGGAAAACTACCATATGGGCTAAATAAAACATTTTTGCTGGGTGAATTTGATCCTTGATCCTTCCATTTAGGATCACTGCCGTTAACCTAGGATCACTGGGAAGTCTAAACATCATAATTTTTTGAAATCTCCTCATTATACTCCTGCCCTAATATTCCCAATACGTGAGCACTCATAAAACATTCTTTCCTGTTCTCTGTGCCTAGTTTCCTCACTTCTCTGTAATTCAATACCTTCTTTGCCTCAGGTCCCCACTTTTGCACTGCTTGGGTAAATTCACTTTTTATTTCCAAGTACATGCATGGCATAAGGATTAGGAGGGGCAAGATGCAATTTGAATTGCTGAAGTGAAAATAACTTCTGTCCATGTTAAAAATGTGTCTGAAAGCACCGTGGAGCTCCAAAAGCAGAACCCAAATTCTGTCTAGTTCTACATGCTGGGTGAAAGTTTCAAAACGAAAATTCTTGGTGTAGGCCAAGACCAAAAGAATGAAAATCAGCTCTGATCAAAATAAGAAAAAGCAGCTGTGCCAGCAGGATAGACACAGATAAAGCCAGCTGCAAAGTTAATAGAGAACCTCGTTTTTCCCAGTCATGCAACAACTGTAAAATGCCATGTCCACCCTTCCTTGACTAATACTGTCCTCTTATTAATGACATCCATGTCTACTTTGCTATTTTCGTTGATTACTGGGTTACCCAATCACACCACGGCCCTCCTCAAGAGAGCATCCAATCCCTGGTTAATCCCCGTCCCTTCCCCACCCCCACCCCCCTAATCCCGCCTCAGAAACAGCGTCCAATCCAAAACCGATCCCAGCTCTCCCTAAACCCCGCTGATTCCTTTGGCGGGAACGTAAACCTTACAAAAGGCACTTTCTCTTCCCTTTTCCAGGGGTATCCAAGCTTTCCCTAGAGTGTGCTTCCTTGCAAATAAACTTGAAGTTAGTGAACTGCAGATTTCTTCCTGGTGGTCTTTGGATGATTTGATTTTAACAAGATACAGGTTAGTATCAGGATCTCTAGTAGGTCAGCTTTCGTGAGCTCTGCTAGATCTTGGCTGCAGTTTAAGCTAAAAACAAAGATGAATGCTTTCTATACTTGTGCCATCAGCATATTTCTAGGAAGAAACTCCACACCATGCATCCCTAATATCCATTTAAGAGTGGCTTTAGTCATTTTATCTGGTTTGCATTTCAGCGAATTCACTTTAAATCACTTAAGTTCTGAGTTCTTGGGTTACATTAAAACATTGAAGGTGGGGTCGTATGGACTTTGCAGACGTACATTTTTTATGTGGTTACTGCCCATTCAAGTCCATGAAGGACAGGTTGGGATCATTTTTAAAAGGCTGTCTGGGAGGAAGCCCGAAGCATTACTCGTGTTTTTACGGGCGCCCCGCTCTGGGAGGCATAAATTTAGGGGTGACCTTTATTGAGCTTGGAGGAAGGGGGTGCTTCTTTTGTTTTCATCTGGGATGCACGTCTGGACTGAAGCCTGAGATCCTCAAACCTTGTACCTGGAATCCGGTGACGGTTCCGCCCGGGGTCTTTAAGGAGGGATCCCGTGGGTCTCCGGGCGGACACTGGCTTGTGGGAATGGGCCGCCTCGGTTGCCTAGGGACCCCGACCACGACTACTCTGCTCCAGAGTCCGTACGTACTCCGTTGCCTAAACAGAGTTTCTCACGTTAGACTCGGTGCCCTTCGCACCCCACCTCTTCCGGGTGCCTCCCGCAGGCGACCTAAGTCGCACACCTGCCTCGGGCCCGGAGCCCGCCCCCGAGTAACGGAGCCCACGCCCAGAACCTTCCGCCCGCCTGCCCCGGCGCAGTACTGCAGAGCGCGCTCGGCCCCGGGCAGCTCAGTTTGCGCGCTCCCACGCACGCGCGGAGGTACCCGCGCCCTCCGCGGGGGAGGGGGCAGAAGGGGCGTCCCCGGGCTGGGGAAGAAGGAGGCGGTCGCGTCGCCTCCGGCGGGGCTCACGCTCACCCTAGTGCGCGCCCCTCGCCTCACCCTTGCCCTGGGGCGGGGGGGGCGTGAAACGCTTTCTCCCGGCATGCAGCGGGAGGAGGGATTTAATACCAAGATGGCGGACGGCCCGGATGAGTACGATACCGAAGCGGGCTGTGTGCCTCTTCTCCACCCAGAGGTGAGGAACCGCAACGAGCGCATTCCTCGCCCCGAGGCCCCCGGCCATTTCTTCCCCGGACTCGCGGAGGGCGGTGGCCTAAGTGTGTGTGGTAGTGGAACGGGCCGAAGTTGGGGAGGGCGGGGAGGCAAATCCAGGCCCGAGCGCGGCTGCGAGCGGATAACGGGGGAGGAGATAGCGGGGCGGGCCCGGCCGGGGCGGGCTCTGGGACGCAGTCCCTGGCTGTGCCTGGAGGACTGAAGGGGAGGTGTTGATGGTTCTGCTCTGTCGCCTTGCTGCTCGCGGGTGCACGGGTAGCGGGGGCCTGATGCTGGTTTGGAACCTCACCTTAAACCCCTAGTCGTGCCCGAATCCTCTCCGGGGCGAGGAGGAAGCGCGTCTTCTGGTTTTGATTTCTTCTTTTCCTTAGCCCTGGCGAATGACTCTGTCAATTCCTTCCATTTAGCTCACTGTGGGGAAGTATAGGGTAAGAACCCAATTTCTTGAACAAAGTGATCTTTCCATGTTACGCCGTAAACAGCACCTTACGCACCTTGTGTCCGATGTCCTCTATGAGCGTTTGCCCTTAAGCGATTAAAAAGAGAGGTCAAAACTTTTGGCATTAGAACCACGCTCACATCACTTCGTCAAAGTATCGGGATTTTTGTTTTGTTTTATGTTTTGTTTTGGAGCCAGGGGAGGAGAGTGCAACACGTTGCCCTTCACAACATGAGTATCTTCCCCTGTAAGTAAACAGTGCCTCGCTCCAGGATCAGTCACGTTCTGTGCTTGGTTACTTCTTAGTTTATAGCTGAACTAGTACTAGTTTTGGCCTGGAAGCAGTTCTTGATGCATTCTGTTTTTAATGATCCACAGTGATGTGCGAATGGGCAGCGGCAAAGCTTGCTGAAGAACCTCTGTAGTTTTTTATGAGGTTAAAAAGGATGAAGACAATCTTTGTATTGTAGTAGGACGAACAAACATGGACGTCTGTACCTGGCTACTCTTAATTAGAATGATTCTGTTTATTGATGAATTTTGATTTGTGGCATACTTATATTACTTAGTAAAATGTGAATAAAGAAAAGCATGTACCCATGTAATATGTTAATATTCAACTACTCTCATTCATTACTTTGCTTAATTAAAAAGAGATGGGACAGTTTCTTAAGAAAATGCCTGTGTCATTCTCACTAGAAAAGGCAATTCGAGATTTCTGACAAGCAGAACTGAACAGTAAGACTAGGCTTTTGTTTTGTTTTTGTTTTTGTTTTTTTTTTACCCAACGTGGGTGGTAACATTTTCAGAACTGGTATTGGAGATATTTCCTTTAGTTAACACTTAGGCCCTGAAAGTATGTCAAGAAGTAGACAAAGTTGTTTTCAGATGATACATTGAAAATGTGGCCAAGGAATATTTCTATTCATCTATTTCTGTGAAAGTAACTTCAGATACTTTAAATGTTGATTATATGTATATTATAACATACTGGTCCCTCTTCATAAACCTTAGTTTTGTGAAATACTACATTGTTTGGTACTTTAAGAGTAATTTTAACTGGTAACAAATCCAGGGATTGCTGGTATAATGGAATGGCTTGAAGTTTATAGACCAGTCTTCAGGTTGGCATTTAATAATTACTGTAGGAAATTGGCTTCCTCATCATTAAAAGTGGAAGTTTATATAAATGATATACCATTTCTTTTCACCCAACAAATGCAGGGGCTGATTAGATGCTTTGTGGGTTAAGCTTTTAACTACAGGGCTAAGGTCTTCCTGCATTTTTCCTGTGGTTACCATTGCATTCATACCTGCCGCAGACCTGGTGTAGTTCTGCATTCTTGCAGTGCGTTCTTGGGCAGGCTACTACTCTGAATTCTAGCTTTACAATATGGGATGAAATAATAATGACTAATAAGCTATTGTGAGGATTAAGTGAGATAATGTATGCTTTTTTTGTTGTAAAATAAGCAGTGTTTTCAGTATCCCTTGGGAAGAAACTCATTCTCTGCCTTGGTGAGCAAGTAAAATAGTATGTTTAGCCCCTTTTTGGAGAGAGCACAGACTTTTGGTTAGATAGATTTGGGTTCTAATTCCAGATTTGTACTACTTAGTTAAGTGACTTGAGACAAGTACTTAGTCCCTTAAAGCTTCATTTTGTTCATAAGAAAATAGAGATGTTCCTTACCTTGTTCACTTGGCTGTAAAGGGTTAGGTGAGACTGTCTGTATGTTGAGGTTCAAGAACAGGGCACATTGTTCAGTTAATGTTAATTCTTTTTCCTGTATCAGAAGGAGGGACTATTAAACATTTAATTTAGTTTTGGTGGAATAGTTTAGAAACTTGTGTGTTTTAATTTAGTGTAACAGGTCTTTGCAGGATCAAGTTCTATTTTACTGTTCATCTTAAAATTTAATGCTGTATCACAAAAATAGTTTCTCACTAAATATTTGTTGAATAGATGAATTGTCTGTAGGTTAAAAAAATTAGCCATTCCTTAAATCTATTAGTGTGCAAACTGCTTACCATTAAAACCTATCTTATGGGATTATGTAACTAGATGAACAAGAAACCCTTCTTTTTAGAGGTATTTGCTGTGAGAGAACACTTTAAATTAAATACTCCATTTGTTTAGTCATTTAAACATTTCTGTATCTTGTTTGGGTCAGGCACTGTGTTGGACTCTTGAGACTGGGATATTTGTGGTAAATTCACTGAGAGGCAGTATGGACCACTGATTGAAAGCTGGGGCTTTGGTGACAAGTTCAGAATCGAGGCTCTGCCATTTACTATCATCATGGTCAAACTACGTGTTCTGCATTTTAAAAATTGGATTAATAATATCTACCTCTTAGAGTTACTATGAATATAACATAGAATAATGTTTATAAAACAGTCATCATAGACTTAGGCACATAGGCTGCTAGTCAAATCTAACCTACGAAAGGTCTTGACCTATAGTATATAGTGAATACTGGTGCTATTTGCTTTTGTTTCCTCCCCCCACCCTCCCTCTCTCCTCCCTCCCTCCCTTCCTCCCTCCCTCCCTTCCTTTCTCTCTTCTCCCCTCACCCTCCCTCCCCTTCTTTCTTTTTTAAAATCCTCACCTGAGGATATGTTTATTGATTTGAGACAGACAGACAGACAGACATCAGTCCATTGCCTCCTGTATGTGCCCTGACCGTGGATTGAACCCACAACCTCTTGGTGCACAGGATAACATTCCATCTAACTGAGCCGTCTGGCCAGGGCTCCTTTGTTTTCTGATCAAATAGATGATTATTCATTTTATCATAATGGAGGAAATTACAGGCTATTTGGTAAAGGATGAACTGGTTTATCAGAGGTTTAGGGTGCTAATCTCAGCTCTGACTTTAGGCTAGTGGACATGTAACTACTCTCAGTTTCTTTGATTTTAAGATAAAGAGTCTAGACTAGGTGATCTCTTAAGATTTCTTCAAACTCTAATGTTCCAGTTGTTATGTTGTAATTTTTCAAAATTGATAGGCATAAGCATCTAATTGCTAGATGTATAGCACTGTGCTAGGTTATATGGGTGAAAATTAAATAAATAGGATAGATAGCTTCCGTTCTCCAGAAGGTAATGATCTAGTTGGGAAGATATATGAAACACTTAATAGAATGTAAATTAGGTGTTGAGTAGTGTAATGTATAGGCAGTGTCAGATTCTTGTCATCTAGAATGGTTAGAAGAAAGATTTCAGCAGAGAAATAGAGACCATGTGTTGGTGTACGGGTTGGGTTCACTTGACTTGCTATCACCAGTCTTCCATTTCACCCGCTAGTAGTACATTCTTACTAAGTCATCTCAGCTTTTTCCTAGAATGAGACCACAATACTCCCTTCTGCCACAGTGTTGTTGTAGGGGCTGTCTGTTTCAGCAAGATCTGACTCAGAGCTTTGAACTTGATTGCCTAGATTATCTAGAGCTTTCATCTCTTGCTTGCTTCATTTCTTTCCCTCAATTTCAAAACTTTTATTATTGCCTTCTCTGTAGCTTCTCATTCTTTTAATGGTTACATTTTTGTTTCTCATTAATTTTGTCCATATTTATGTTTCTTTTTTGGTTTAGAATATTAAACTGAGGTACAGTTATATCTCTTGTCTTCACAGATTTTATAAAATTATTTTTTGAAGTTTTTAGTAAAAGTAATTTTGCCTTTTTCCATTTTTATTTTTGCCCTATTGTGTAGTTAGAGATATACATGTATACACATACATGAATGAACTCATTTGCCTTCCGAAAGCATATATAAAATTACTTTGAAAATTGTTCTTCTCTTTCTGATTGGTTATTGGCACACTCTTTCTTTTCAAAACTTATGTTTCTGGCAGTCTTTAGGATCTCATGCCTTTTTTTTTTTTTTTTTTTTTTTAATCAATGTATGGTTGCCTCTGGTGAGTCCCCTGCTGAGAACTGGCCTGCAACCCAGGCATGTGCCCTGATTGGGAATAGAACCACAATTGTGTGGTTCACAGGCCCCCGCTCAATCCACTGAGCTACACCAGCCAGGGCTTCATGCCTTTTTTATTGAGCAAAAATGCTATAGGTCATATAATTATAATTTAGATTTGTAAATACTATACCTTAAACGTAGTAACCACCAAGTCAGTATATATAAAATGAAAATACAAGTGATTGGCTGCTTTATGGTTTGTGGCAAAAGCCAAAGTTGAAAACTACTGACCTATAGAACCAAAAAGTTGTATTTGATTGTGAGAAATGCCATTTAACTGTTTTGATTTATTTGTTTTATTTTTCCTACGATTTTTATTTAATTTGAGAGAATTATCCCCAAGTATTTGATGAGTGGACGGTGGAGTGGGTAGATAGAAAAGCAGATAAATTAAAAGTATGAGTGATGGTGTTTGGCTGCTTGAGTTCAGACCCTAGTTTTGCTGCTTAAGAGCTGTGATCCTGAGCAAGTTACTGAACTGTGTCCCAAATTCCTGAATTAAAATGGAGATACAGCACCTCATGAGGTTGTTTTGAAGAGTAAATGAGGTAATGAGATAATTCTGTGTCTGGTATTTAGTGCCAATAAATGTTAACTATTAATTTTGTGGTAAGAAGTTAGTAATACTTCAAGCAATGGTAGTAGTATACACATATTAGATATGGAAGCAACTGACCAAGTAGCTAAGAATTAAAATTGGTTGTCTGGGGATTGATGAGAGCATAGGCAGAGATCTCTTTATCACAAGACCTTTTTGCACTATTTAATTTTCTTAAAGATGTGTGCTATGATGTGAGGCTAAGTATGGTTTTGTTGCTTTGCTAGGCCACAGAGTAATGAGGAATATGAAATAGAGCATTGCATAGTAACAAAAGATTAACTGTAGTCCTGCAGAATCATTAGGAGAGATGAAGGTGAGTGTGTGTACACATGCACACATTTTGTTAAAAATTAAAAATGCATGTGTGCCTTGGCTCAGTTGGTTGGAGCGGTGTCCCACAAACTCAAAGGTCACTGGTTTGATTCCAGTCAGAGCACATACCTGGGTTGTGGATTCTGTCTGGGTCCATGGGTACCTGCAGTAGGCAACCAACTGTCTGTCTGTCTTTGTCTCTCTCGGTTCCTTTCCCTTCCTCTCTCTCTCTGGAATCCATAAATATATCCTTGGGTGAGTATTTAAAAAATAATTCACGTGGACCTCCTTTTCCTCAGAGAATATCCTAAGGGTATGTTAGGGTAGTTGGGATTACTTAGTCAGTTAAGGGGTCTTGATATAGTGTGTTTTTAATAGAACCCCCAACAACTACATAATCCAAAAAGACATTATTTTAATATCACGGTTATGTACAATTCTCTTTCAGAGCATCATCTAATTCTATTACTATTTTATGATTAGATTGTCTAATCATAGGTAATTCAAGGTAGGTAATTAAAGAATAAAATAGCAGCTATTTTAATTTTTCAAGTTTGAAAACTTGATTCAGGGCAATATTTATAAAATATGCAAGTAAAATTTTTACCCAGTGTAAAAATTATCCAATTATAGGATAATACCTTCTATTAAAAACTCCTTAAAATAACGTTGTAGGCAGCTAATTTAAAAGTACAGTGGAACTTCAGCCTTTTGTAAAGGAGTTATTGTAAGAACCTAATTTCTTGAATTATAGAGGGTTAACCAGAATATTTTTAGGTTTCGTTTCAAAAATTGTTGAATATTTGTCAAATGAATTACTCCATTTTCTAGGGCTAATACATATACTAAGTATGATAGAACCTTTCTTTGACAAATCAGAATATTATAGTATTTTAAGCTCATCTATTTCATTATCAGTGATTATTGTTGAGGAAATGAGACAATAGGGCTAAATGTACCTGCAGTATTTTTCAGTTTTTTAAAAATAACTTTCTGATTATTAACATTTGTTAATTTATGCAGGATTAAATGAGGGATAAACAAAATTAGTGATCAAAATTATCTTCATTCTTATGAAAAAAATAAAATAAGCTCTTCTATGAACTGAAGACCTAAGTTGCTTGTGTTAGAATCCTCGGGTTGCAAATGTCACAAACCCTTTTAAAACTTACTTGGACAAAAAAAAGGATTCATATAACCCCAATTCAGGACAGCACAGGTGCAATTAAACTCTGAGCTGAGAATGTCACCAGGACTCTTTGCCTTCTATCTCTCCTCGTCTCTGCTTTTTAGCTTCATTTTCTCATGCAGAACAGCTTCTCTATGTTGGGGGTATGGATGCCAGCGTTCTTTTTGCCATGTATCTCAAATCTCAACTAACCATTAGAGACGGTCTGCATATCTTCCCTTATTTTACATTGTAAAGTAGCATAGGGTTATCCTGATTTAGGTTATGTTCCCACTTCTATGACCACAGGATAAGGCACTATAATTGGCAAAGATCTCTTGGTAAAGTTGGAGGAAGAGTAGTTTCCTTAAAGAAGGAATGTTAGTTTCCTTAAGGAATGTTAAAGAAATTTTCTTTTTTTTTCTTTTTTAATTTTTTAATATATTTTATTAATTATGCCAATACAGTTGTTCTATTCCCCCCTCCATCCTGCACACCCCTTCCCCCACCATCCCCTCCTTTAGTTCATGACCACGTGTCTCAAGTTCTTTAGATTCTATATTTCCCATACTATTCTTGCCCTCCCCCCTATCTATTTTCTACCCACCATCTATGCTACTTATTTTCTGTACCTTCTCCCCCCTTCTCCTTCTCCCACTCCCCTGTTGCTAATCCTCCATGTGATCTTCATTTTTATGGTTCTGCTCCTGATCTAGCTGTCCTCTTAGATTGCTTTTGTTTTAGGTGTGGTTGTTAATAACTGTTAATAACTGCTGTCCTTTCACTGTTCATCTTTTTTATCTTCTTTTTCTTAGGTAAGTCCCTTTAACATTTCATATAATAAAGGCTTGGTGATGATGAACTCCTTAAATTTGATCTTATCTGAGAAGCACTTTGTCTGTCTTTCCATTCTAAATGAAAGTTCTGCTGGATAGAGTAATCTTGGTTGTAGGTCTTTGGATTTCATGCCTTGGAATACCTCTTTCCAGCCCCTTTTTGCCTGTAAGGTCTCTTTTGAGAAATCAGCTGACAGTCTGATGGGAACTCCTTTGTAGGTGACTGTCCCCTTATCTCTTGCTGCTTCTAGGATTGTCTCCTTCATTTTAATCTTGGCTAATGTAATGATGATGTGCCTTGGTGTGTTCCTTCTTGGGTCCAACTTCTTTGGGACTCTCTGAGCTTCCTGGATTTCCTGGAAGTCTATATATCCTTTGCCAGATTGGGGAAATTCTCCTTTATTATTTGTTCAAATAAGTTTTCCACTGGTGGCTATTCCTTTCCCCCTTCTGGTACCACTATAATTCAGATGTTGGAGCGTTTAAAGATGTCCTGGAGGTTCCTAAGTCTCTTCTCCTTTTTTTGAATTCTTGTTTCTTCATATTTTCCTGTTTGGCCATTATTTTCTTCCTTCTGGTTCACTCCCTTGATTTGATTCCCAGTTCCCTCTTCATCACTATTGGTTTCCTATGCAATTCCCTTCATTTCAATTAGTTCAGCCTTCATATGTTCCTCTAATTTATGACTATAATCAACCAGTTCTGTGAGCATCCTGATCACCAGTGTTTTGAACTGTGCATCTGAAAGTTTTGCTATTTCTTCATTGCTTAGATTTATGGGCTCTGGGGCTTTGAGATCTTCTTGAGCCATTTTTGGTCTGTTTGCGCCCGTTAATTATGAGGAGCGGAGCCTTAGGTGTTTACCAGGGCGGGGCCACCCAGGTCGTTGGTTTGTGACACTGTATGTGGGAGTGGGGTCAGAGAGGGACAATGTCAGCCCCCTCTGCTGCCTCTCGCCACTGGAGCCTGCTCGGTCCTGTCATCTCACCACCCACTCTCTTGTTGGTCTATCTGCACACGAATACAGGACCACAGTCAACCTGCCGCCCTGCACCCTCACTGGATTGCTCACTGGGTCGCTCACTGGGTCCGCCTGTTGCAACCCCATGCCTGGGATCCGTGTGCCTGATTCCGTCTGACCAAGTTTTCCTGTGCAACCCCACTCCGCCAGCTGCTGGTTTCACCCCTCTTACCAGTCAGGCGGAAGAATTTGTTGTTATCAGACTTCCGAAAAGTTCAATTTTCTGTGTTCTGGTGTGTTTTCTGTTGCTAATATTTTGTTGTCTCTCAACTTGGTTGTGGGAGAAAACACGGCGTCACCACCTATGCCTCCATCTTGGTGGAAGTGCAGAAGTTTTCTTAAAGAAGGAGCAAGAAAAAGTATTTCTGTGCTCTGTGCTCTCAATGTAAAGAATTGTTTCGGCTTTAAATACATTGAACTTATTCATAACACTAAATGTTCTAGTTTGGCTACTGAATAGCATTCTACATGAATAATCTAGACCAGGGGTTGGGAAACAACTTTGTAAAGGCCGAATAATAAATATTTTCAAGCTTGTGGGCCATATAGTTTTTGTGACAGCTACTTAACTCTTGTGGCTGTATGAAAGCAGCCATAAACAATATAGAAATAAATGGACAGCAGTGTGGTGATTGCTTGGAGGGGTTGTATAAGGAGACTAAATGGTAATGGAAAATGATACAATAAAGATTAAATAAAAATATTTTTATGGGTAAGAAAAAATTAAAATATTCGAGATTTTTTTTAAAAAGAGAGGGTATCCTGTGTTCCAATAAAACTTTGTATATAAAATCAGACAGTGGGCGAAATTTGACCTGTGAGCTATTTGCCAGCTGCTAATCTAGACAATACCTAAAAACTTCAAGAAATCTATACTAAAATATGTGGTTTTTCAGTATATTGAATCTCATTATTTGCTGGTGTGCTTTAACTTCATCAGAACTGGAATTGTGTGGTTAGGTAAAGTAAGAACGTGTGTGTGTGTGTAAGAATCTTATGGAGAATGTTGTTAGCATACACATGTTTTCATATACACTTCTCAAAGTTTCTAATTTAGTATGTGGGTTTGTAATATGTATATTTTGAACAAGTTCCAGAGGTGACTCTGATATATACTCTCACACTTGATCCCTTACTCTCTGATATGTCTTTGATATAGAGGAAAAGTTTTGTTATAGGATGAAGAAGGAAGCTAATTTGACATTTAATGTTTGAGGCATTGTACTTTGTGCTTTTCATGTTTCTTCCTCAATCAGATAAATGATATAGATGATAATAATGGTAATTGCTAACACTTGTCATATTATAACTACCAGGTAGGCACTATCCTAAAACAGTTTTGCATATATAGTCATACCTCAGTTCTCATTGGCTTTAGAACTCATCAAATCCTGTACTCCTTGCATTTGAGGAGAAAAAAATGTTTTAGCACTTGGAGCTTGCTTGGGACTCATTGCATTTGCTACTACTTTTGTGAATCACAACGCAACCCCACAAGAGAAATTGCTTCATCGTTGGGTACTGGTTGGATTCAGCACTCCTCATGAGTTCCAGAATGAATTAATGAGTACTGAGGTACCACTGTATTACGTATGCATTCATCCAGTTGTCACACTGCTTTTACACCTATTTTACATGTGAGGATATTGAGGCATAAAGAAGGTAAATTGCTGCTAAGTGGCAGAACTGAGTTTGAATCCACGTTCAAACTGCTTAAATCCAGTTGTCTCTTTCTAGCACAGCACAATGTGGTAGTGGTGATAATAGTTATAGGGTTGATTGAATATTAATTGCCAGGCAGGCACTGGCTAGTTGTGCTTACAAATGTCCTCATTTACTTAAAAAATTAAACACAATTTTAAAGACTGTGCTTTAGAGTAGTTTTAGGTTCACATCAGAATCGATCCTCAAGTACAGAGAATTCCGGTTTACTCACTACCCCCACACACGCACAGCCTCCTCCACTGTTAGCATCCTCACCAGGGTGGCGCATTCGTTACAGTCGATGAACCTGCATTGATTGGTGCATTATTTTTACCCAAAGTTCATACTTTATATTATGGCTCACTTTTGGGGTATGTCCTGTGGTTTTGACAAATGTATAATGACATGTGTTTGCTATTACAGTATCATACAGAATAATTTCACTGCCTCTAAAGAGTCTCAGTGTTCAAACTATTCATCTCATCCACCTATTAACTCTGGCAACCACTGATCTTTTTAGGTTGTTTTCTATCTCCATAATCTTTTTTTTTTTTTGATTCTGTTTTTTTATTTTTAGAGAAAGGGGAAAGGAGAGAGAAAGAGAGGGAGAAACCTATGTGTGAGAGAAACATCACTTGGTTGTCTCTTGAACACATGCCCCAACTGGGACCAGCCTGCAATCCGGACATGCGCCGCATTGGGAATCGAACCAAGGACTTTTTGCTTTGTGGGATGATGCTCAACCAACTGAGCCATGCTGGTTAGGGCTTCTGCCAAACTGTCATATAGTTAAGATTACAGTTTGTAGCCTTTTTAGACTGGCTTCTTTCACTTAGTGATAGACATTTAAATTTCTTTATGTTTTTTCATGGCTAAATAGCTCATTTCTTATTAGAGCTGAATACTATTTCATTGTTTGGATGTAACAGTGTATCCATTCACATTTTGGGTATGTCCATGTTTTGCTTATTTACTCTTTATAGTAGTTCTGAAGATTAGGTATTATTCAATTTACAGATTAGGACACAGACTCACAGAGGTAATTTATTCAATTTTGCATCATTAGTATTTGGCTGAGTTTTTATTATAACCTGAATTCTGACACCAAATCCATAACCCTCAGATGTACTGTGCCATATATATTAATAGGTAAAATGCAGGTTATTTTTTACTAAATAAGGAAAAAATTCTGTCAAAGTTACTATCAGTTCTTCCAAGTTATTAAAGTAGCTTTGGGAGGTCTCAATCTTGACAGTTGATCTAAGGCCACTTCTTTGAGTAAGCCTTTGACTTGAAGTAATAAAACTAGATTTCCTTAAAATCCCTCTTTTTCAAAAACTTTTAATTCAGACCTTTAGTTTTTTTCTCATGCTTCATTTAAATTCATAAGGTAAAATATACTTTCATTGATTAAAATTCCTTGAAAGGAAGTGGAATATCCATCCCTCTGTGTGGATCAGGATAGAGGGGTTTGAGGTAAATGTTCTCAGTATTAAATCTATGGCAATAGCTGATGGGAATACCCATTCTGCTGGCTTAATTATAGGCACCTCACGATTAAGCCTTTTTGAAGAGTCCTGCTATGTTTTGTAGTATTTCTAAATCTCTTCTAAAGATTTGTTGCTAGATCACAGCTTTTTGGGGGTACATTTCAGGGAGGATAGTGTAGTTTAAGTGCCACATCCAGCAGTTAGTAGTTGTTCGGTTTTGAGATAATAAATTGCTTGACCTCTTGGTGCTTCATTTTTATCTGGAAAATGGGGATAATAATAGCATCTATCTCTTAGGTTTCTTTTGAAATTAAAAGAGTTAATACACCATATTTTGTAGATTTTAACATGTATATTATGTTTTAATATCTGAAAATGATGTCTGTTGCTTTTGGTCAAGTGGTAGTAGTGTTTTAGCAATACAGTAACCAATTTATTTTGCTTATATATCTCCTTTTAATATATCTAAAGAATCATTTATGGTAAAACTGTCTAAATAAGTCTTGAAGCAATCTTTCAATTAGTAAAAATAAAATGATAGAAAGCATTGTATATAGTTCAGTTGGCAGTGTTCTCTTAGTGGTACACACAATAATGGTGCATCTTAAAATCAATAGCATCTTTGCTTCTGTTGAATACTGCCTCTAAATAAAGTTTAGAAGAGTACTTGGCACATAGAACTAGCTATGTTTATAACCTTTCTTATAACAGTTCAAGGTTATGGGAGTGTGTGTACACCATTGTTAAACCTGTTTCCACCTTAGAGATTTTATCTCCTTTAACTGTACTTACAAATACTTCATTAATATTATTCATAATTCTATAACCATAATCATGAATAAACTGTAGACATAATATTCTAAAGAAATTTTGCTTTCTGACTGAACACCCAGTGTAAATATCCAGGATCTTCTAGCTGTTTAAGAAGTTAATTTACTTGATAGATGTAACCATTATTTGAAGTTTTTTCCTTATTTGTCTCCTTTTTATTCCTATGAATAAATGAATGTAACCAAATCCAAAAAAAATTGGGAAATTTTTTGGGAAAACATTTGGGGAAAAAAATTGACAAACTAGAACCTAGCTCTATAACATGGCAGACCAAATAAAAACTTAAACTTTTTTGTTATTCTGACTATTCTGTCAGAACTATTATTCTGACATCTGGTTTATTCTATATTGTTGAACAGTATATGAATTTTCAAGGTATCAGAAATTGAAATTCCATCAGAGATTTTTTTTGGCTTTAAAAAAAAAAAGGGATACATCCCCGGCCGGGTGATTCAGTTGGTTGAAATGTTGTCCTGTATACCAGAAGGGTTGTGGGTTCGATCCCCAGTTGGAGCACATACATGGGTTGCAGGTTCAGTTCCTGATTCAGGGGGCAACAGGAGGCAACCAGTTGATGTATCTTTCACATGGATGGTTCTGTCTCTCTCTTCCTCTCTCTAAAATCAATAACATGTATCCTAGTATTATTTAGGGTAAGAACTAAATAATAATAAAAATTTTAAAAAGTGACACAAAATAGTTAAAAATTTAAATAGTACAAAAGGGTATAGAGTAGGATGTAAAAACACAGATGTAAATGTGTATTTATGTATATGCTTATATATATTTATTTTCTTGTTTTTGTTACATAAATAGTATATGTTATAAAATTTGCATTTTTTTCTGAATATACTTTGGACATAGTTCCGTCTTAGCATATAATGATATTTCCCATTTTTATATAATGTCTGGACCTGCCTTGTCCAATATGGTAGGCACCAATGACATGTGGCTGTATAAATTTACATTAATTAAAATTAAAAAATTAGCTTTTCAGTTATATTAGTAATATATCAAGTGTTTATTAGCCATGTGTGTCCAGTGGTTATATAATATGTTCATAATTGCAGAAAGTTCTGTTGTGTAAGACTGTTAGGAACAGTTTTTTTTAAAATGTGTATGTCTTTTAAAAATTCTTTTTAATGCATTGCTGTTTTTATAGAGGCATATTTTATTTATGGTAAATTACATGAATTTTAAATGTGTAGGTTGATAATTTGTAAAACTTTTCATTTCAAGATAATTGTAGATTGACATGTAAGTAAGAAAAATGCAGAGAGATCTTGCATGCCCTTTACCCAGGATTCCCCATATGGTAACCCCTTATAAAATTCTAATACAGTATCATAACCAGGAGATTAGTATTGAATCATGAAAGATATAGAACATTTCTACCACCACCAGATCCTTCACATTGCCATTACATACCCACACTAATTGTATCACCCTTGTATACCATACTAATCTATTCTTTATTTCTATAACTTTGTAATTTTAAGAATGTTCTTTATTTATTTTTTAATATTTATCCATTCATGTCCTAATTTCTTTCTTTTTTTTTTTTTTAAGATTTTATTTACTTATCTTTAGAGGGGAAGGGAAGGAGAGAGGGAGAGAAACATCAATGTATGGTTGCCTTTGGTGTGTCCCCTGCTGGGAATCGAACCGCGATTGTCTGGTTCGCAGGCCCGCGCACAATCCACTGAGCTACACCAGCCAGGGCTCTAAGAATGTTCTTTAAATGGGATCATGTCACATGTAGCCTTATAGGGTTGGCTTTTTCATTCAGTATAATTCTCTGGAGATTTGTCTAGTTTGTAGGGTGTATCAGTAGTTCATTGCTTTTTATTACTGGACAATATGTTGATGTATGACAACTGTTTACTTATTTAAGGGCATCTGGATTCTTTCCATTTTTGGTTATTATAAATAAAGATGCTTTAACCATTTGTATACAGGTCTTTGTTTAAACATAAATGTTTATTTCCCCAGAATAAATGCCCAAGAGTGCAATTGGGTCAGATGGTAGTTGTATGATAATGTTTTTTAAAACTGTCAAGCTGTTTTTCAGAGTGGCTTTACATTTTACATTGCAACCAGGAGTATATGAGTGGTCTGATCTCTCTGTATCCTCACCAACATTTGGTGTTGTCACTTTTCAGTTTTAGCCTGTTTTAATAAATATGTGATGATAACTCATTGTGGTATTAATTTTCATTTTCCTAATGGTTAATGATGCTGACTATTATTTCATGTGCTTATTTGTCATCAGTATATCTCCTTGGGTGAAATATGTGTGTCTGTATTAGTTTGCTAGGGCTGCCATAACAAAATGCCATAGACTGGGTGGCTTAAATAACGGAAATTTATTTTCTCACAGTTCTGGAGGTTAGGAGTCCAACCAAGATCAAGGTATTGATTGGCTGGTTTGGTTTCTTCTGAGGTCCCATTCTTTGGCTTACAGATGGCCGCCCTATTGCTGTGTTCTCACATGGTTTTTCTTTTGTACACATATGCCCCTGGTGCCTATGCATCCAGATTTTCTCTTCTTTTAAGGACACCAGTCATACTGGAATAGGGTCTACACTGATGGCCTCATTTTAACTTAACCCCCTCTTCAAAGGGCCATGCTTCAAATATAGAGACATTCTGAGACATTGGGAGTTAGAACTTCAATGTAGGGATTTTGAGGGACACAGTTCAGCTCACAGCAGTGTCTTTTGCCAATTTTTAAAATTAATTATTTTACTGTTGAGTGTTTTATCTTAGTAAAGACAGATTTGATTTGAAATGATTACTGCAGGGTAGGAAAGAACTATTGCAACAGGGAGGGGGAAGCTTTTGCAGTGGAAGAGTGCGCTAACTAAAGATCTACACATGTCTCAAATATTGGGCAGAAAGAGGTTTTCTTTTATAGTAAGGACTTAACAAGCCTAGAAAGAACTGCATGTGAGGAAGTGGGCTGACCAGGAGTGGCATGATGGGACCGTGGATCAGAGAATATTTTACCCTGAAGCCAGCCTGTTTTCAGGAGGGGCTGTTAAGGATGGGTTGTGTGGTAGCTTTACTGTTTCAGGTTGAGAGGTTTTTTAATATTTCCCAGACACTGGTTCTTTGTTATGGTTTGCAAATATTATTCTCCCTGACTGTAGCTTATCTTTTTACCCTCATAATAGGCTTTCTCAGATCATAAGTTTAAATTTTGATGAATTTCAGTTTGTATATCTGGATTGTGCTTTGTGTGTCAAGTCACATCTCTTTGCCAAATTCCAAAGATTTTCTTTCCTTTTTTTAACAGTTCATAGTTTTACATGTAACATTTAAATTAAAGGTCAATTTTGAGTTTTTAAAAAAATGTAAAAACATTGATTTTAGAAAGAGAGCAGAAGCGGGGGAGTGAGAGAGAGAGAAACATCAATTTGCCGTTCCACTTATTTATGCGTTCGTTGGTTGTTTCTTGTGCTTGTATGTACCCTGACCGGAGATTGAACCTTGGCATATTAGGACAATATGCCCAACAGAGATACTCAGCCATGGTGGCTTTTAGGTATTTTTTATGTAAAGTGTGAGAATTAGGTTGAGATGTGTTTGTTCATTTATTTGCCTATAAGATATTCAACGGTGTATTGAAAAGCTTATTTTTCCTCCATTGAATTGCTTTTACATGTCAAAAATCAGTGGAGCATGTTTATGTGTTTCTATTTCTGGGTTATGTTCTTTTAAAAAATATGTACATATATGTCTTCCTTAGCCAGTGCTACACAATTTTGATTACTTTAGCTATATAATAGGTCTTGAAATTGAGTAGACTTCTTTTTCCTACTTTATTCATCTTTTCCAAAATTATTTTAGCTCATTTAGTTGCTTTCTTATATAAATTTGAGAATAACCTTGTTTATATCTACAAAAAATCTTTCCAAAATTTTGATCAAAATTGTATTAAACTTGTATATTTTTGTGGGGAGGATTGACATCTTTACCATGTTGAGTCTTCTAATCCATGAATATGGTATGTGCTTATTTAGATCTTAGATTTCTTTCATTGGTGTTTTGTGGTTTTCAGCGTAAAAGTACTGTATATGTTTAGTTACACTAATTTCTGTCCTCTCATGTCCACATCAGGCATCTCTTCACCAGTGCGCTCCTCATAGTCCTACATCATTGATTTTTGGATCTTCTAGATTGTTCTGCTAGCAATCATTTCTTCCAGCCTAAAAAAGAAATGGTATTTTTCTTTGATTGTACTTCTCTCCTACTATCCTACTTACTGCTCCTCTTTGTGGCAAAACTCTTCAAAAGATTTGCCTGTACTTGCCATTCCCATTTTTCTTCTTTCTTTTCTTTAATCAATTTCTTTCTCATAACTGCCCCACCTTGTCTAAGTAACATGGTATCTATATTGTTAAATTCAGTGGTCTATTTGTGGTCCTTATCCTTCTTGACTTTTCAATAACACTGATATAGTTGATCTGTCCTAGTTAAGTTTCTTTACTTTGCTTCAGGGAATTGAAGATCAAAACAATATATAATTTGATACCCATTAGATCCCCTCCCAGGTCAAGAAGTTTGGTAGATTTAAGTATAGTATAAGGAAAACTCATGTATTGCTAGTGAGAATGTAAGTTGGTACTACCACCTTAGAAAGCATTTTAAAGATAGTAAAAGATAACTCAAAATCTTTTTATCAGAAGTTATACTCGTTGTTTATCCTAGAGAAACTTACAGATGAGGCCTCTATAAGATTGTTTATTGCAATATGGTTTATATTGCAATATAGTCTCTTCTAAGTCTCTTAGAAGGGGAATGGATGTGGTTTATTCATAAAAGGCAGCAGTTTTCAACCGTTTTCATTTTATGGCACACACAAACTAGTTACATTATCTCTGCATACCAAAAAATACATTTTTTTTTGCCAATCTGACAAAAAGGTATAATTTTGATTCATTCACAGCATATAGCTATTGTTGTGTTGGCTGTTGTCAGTTTTTAATTTGGCAATCTAAGGGAAAAGAGGTCAGTGCCCCTGACTAAATAGTTAGGGTTTTTAAAAAATATTTTATTTATTTATTTTTAGAGAGAGGGGATAGGCAGAAGAAAGAGGGGGAGAGAAACATCAATGTGTGGTTGCCTCTCATGTATTCCCTACTGGGGACCTGGCCTGTAACCCAGGCATGTACCTGACTGGGAATCGAACCAGCGACCCTTTGCTTCATAGGCCCGTGCTTAATCCACTGAGCTACACCAGTCAGGGCAATAATCAGGTGTTGATTGCATGTGTTAAAAATCCTCATGGTGCCCCAGTGTACCTCTTGCAGCATACTGGTTGAAAATTGCTAATATAATGGGGTATCATCTAGCAATTGCATTGAATAAACTAGAACTACATTTCTCAGCACAAGTAAATCTCAAAAACATAATGTTAAGTGAAAATTAAGCATGAAAGGATAAATACTTTATGATATATTTTGTATAAGAGGATATTAAGTGGGACTTTTCTTGTCATTTAAGCATTTTTTTTTCTGGAACTTAGAGCTGAGGACACTAGCTGACGAAGGATTCCTGCAGTATGAACAGATGTGCTTAACTTGCTGGGAAATGGTCATAATTTATTCTGGAACTGTTACTTCCAGTCTACACAAGATGGAGAGAGTCTTTAATGGGAGGAAGGGTTCTTTGAAGAGTTATCAACCCAAGAGGGAGTGCTGTGGTGTTTATATTGCCCTCCATGTGGGTCGCACAGAATTCCTCTGGAACACTAGGATTTTTCTAGGAGGAAGATGTTTCTTTCGCTGGACTCCTGCGAGGTTGCAGAAAATAGTTAGGCTTCCCTCGGGTGCTGAGTGAAGTGTTAGAGAATTCTTGGAAAAGTGTAATATGGGTCCCTTGGAGTCATTGAAGGCTCAGAGACTGGGTGCTGTTGCTGCTTTACTGGGGAAGTGAAAAGGGTAAGAGATATATGAAATAACCTTGCAGTGGAAGAGCCAGAACAAGAGCTTTTTTTCTGTGTGATATTTCCTTGGGCCAACCAAACAATTTAGAGGCTAGATAAACTAGAGCCATCTTGAAAGAGACTTATCAAAGGGAGTTGACTGCTTTGCAGAAGCAGCCCCAGGGTTATACCTCTGGGGTAGGGGCTGAAGAGGAGTTTTCGAAAGTGAGCTGGAGAATGTCTCTTATACCAGAGAATGTTGCAGAGGGAGGTTCTGTTAAGAAAAGCAGAGCTGGACAGTAAAGTGGTAAAAATGAATTTCATTCAGACAGTATTGCAATAGGGAAAAAGAAGCCCTCAGTATAGAATTGGGCTCAAATCCAAATATAGCAAGGACAGTTGGGGGTTGAAAGCCAACAAACAGAATGAAGGGGTCAGTGGATGGAAAATACTAAGAGGAGGCGTTAAGCATGGTATTCTTACTAAACCAATTTAACAGGATTCTTGTTGAAGGCAGGCCAGGGTAATAGGGTATCAAGGGTGGGAAATTTTCTGTTTACTGACTTAGCAGGTTTTTTGCTAAAACTGGACTGTGCTGTCCAGTAAGAGCGGGGTCCAAGGTTGAGGCCTAGTTGAGCAGGGGAGTTTAGTCCAACTCAAAGGAGTTAGACTGAAGTTTGGTTGAAGAGCGAATCATTGTTTCCACGGGATGAATTTTAGAATTCTCAGAAGGCCTCACATGAGAGAGCCAACAGCTGGTATGGCCAATGATTGAGGGGTTTTGGTAGCTGTGAGAAAAGTACAACCTGTGTAATAAGAACTTTGCTCCTTTACTTCTCACTTTTCCACCTTTATGCTCAGCCTGTGATAGGCAGAATATTCCACCCCTCCTGTCTTCCTCCAAAGATATCAAGTCTTAATACCTGAAATTTGTGTTACCTTGTAAGGGAAAAAGACATTGTAGGGCTGATAAAATGAAGGATCTTGAGATGGGGAGATTATCCTGGATATCCACATGAACACTATATGTAATCACATGTGTTTTTTTTTTAAAGATTTTAATTATTTTTAGAGAGAGGGAAAGGGAGAGAAACATCCTTGTGAGAGAGAAACATTGATCAGTTGCCACATGTATCTGGTCCAGGACCAAACCCGTGACCCAGGCATGGGCTCTGACAAGGTGTTGAGTGGAGACCTTTTGGTTTGCTGGATGACACCCAACCAACCAAGCCACACCAGTTAAAGCTAATAACATGTGATTACATGTTATTTATTATTTTTTAGAGAGAAAGGAAAGGAGGGAGAAAGAGCAGGAGAGAAACATCGATGTGTGAGAGAAGCATTGGTGGGTTGCCTCTTGTACACCCCCAACTGGGGACCCAGCCGGCCACAAATCAGGAATGTGCCCTGTCCAGTAATTGAACCAGTGACCTTTTGGTTTGCAGGGTGGTGCTCAATCCACTGAGCCACACCAGCCAGGGCCTAATCACATGTATTTTTATAAGAAGAAGTAGAGGGAGATGCAGAGAAGGCAATATGAAGCTGACTAGCTGGATTTGAAGGTGGTGGCCTCAAGTATTGAAGTGATGTTATCACAAGCCAAGAAATACCAGAAGCCCACCAGAGCTGGAAGAGGCAAAGAATGGCTCTGTCCTAGAGCCTCCAGAGGGAGCATGGCCCCGCTGACACCTTGTGATACTGATACTTAATTTTGGACTTCTGACCTCCAGAACTGAAAGATAATAAATTTCTGTTGTTTGTGGTAATCTCTTATAGCTGCAGCGGGAAACTAACACATATAATATCACATAGTACTATAATATGTTTGCATAGCAACAGGAACACAGGTGACAGGACAGTTAATTCTGCCTGAGGAGAACAAGGACAGGTATGGCGACATTGGAATTGAATTGAAGAATTTTTAAAGGTTTGCTAAACCTGAGGTGCAGTGTGCCTTCTGAATAGAATGCTAACATGATGAAAAAGGTAGGTTTTGGGGACTTCTGCCAAGATGGTGGCGTAGGTGAAAACACTTTGCCTCCTCGCACAACCAAATCTAAAAACAACAAAGTTTTAACAATAGTAAATGCAGCCAAGCCACAGAAAATCGATTAAAACCCGCTCAGCTAAACGGGTGAGAGTGGCGAAGCCAGCAGTGGAGAGGGCTGGGCAAAAAAGATCCCCTGACCCAGGTGGCGCGCAGGCAGCCGAGGGCGCAGATCCCAGGAAACAGGGTAGCTACGGGTGGGCCCAGGAAAGGCACAGGGCGGCTGGTTGACTGCCGTCTTGCATTTGCGCACAGATAAACCAGCAAAGAGAGGAGCATTGAGACCGAGTGGCCCAGGGCGGCGGGCTTGCACTTTTGCGTGCAGATAAACAGCCGGGGGTTGGGGGGTGAGCGGAGAGGACTGCCATTGCTCCCTCTCTGACTCCACCCCCACATACAGCGTCACAAAACAGCGACCTGGGGGGCCCCACCCTGGTGAACACTTAAGGCTCCGCTCCTCAAACGTAACAGGCAGGAACAGATCAAAACATAGCTCAAGAAGAACTCAGAGCCCCAGAGCCCATAAATCTAAGCAATCAAGAAATTGCCAACCTATCAGAGGCACAATTCAAAACACTGGTGATCAGGATGCTCACAGAACTGGTTGATTTTAGCCACAAATTAGAGGAACATATGAAGGCTGAACTAATTGAAATGAAGGGAAATGCACAGGAAACCAATAGTGATAGAAAGGAAACTGGGAATCAAATCAAGGGAGTGAACCAGAAGGAAGGAAAAAATGACCAAACAGAAAAATGTGAATAAACAAGAATTAAAAAAAAAATGAGGAGAGGCTAAGGAACCTCCAGGACATCTTTAAACGCTCCAACATCTGAATTATAGGGGTACCACAAGGGGAAGAGGAACAGTCATGAGTGGAAACCTCATTTGAAGAAATAATAAAGGAGAATTTCCCCAATCTGGCAAAGGAAATAGACTTCCAGGGAATCCAGGAAGCTCAGAGAGTCCCAAAGAAGTTGGACCCAAGAAGGAAAATACCAAGGCACATCATCATTACATTAGCCAAGATTAAAATGAAGGAGAGAATCCTAGAAGCAGCAAGAGGTAAGGGGACAGTCACCTACAAAGGAGTTCCCATCAGACTGTCAGTGGATTTCTCAAAAGAGACCTTACAGGCAAGAAGGGGCTGGAGAGAAGTATTCCAAGTAATGAAATCCAAAGACCTACAACCAAGATTGCTTTATCCAGCAAAGCTTTCATTTAGAATGGAAGGACAGATAAAGTGCTTCTCAGATAAGATCAAATTCAAGGAGTTCATCATCACCAAGCCTTTATTATATGAAATGTTAAAGGGACTTACCTGAGAAAAAGAAGATAAAAAAGATGAACAGTGAAAGGACAGCAAACTCACAGTTATTAACAACCACACCTAAAACAAAAGCAATCTAAGAGGACAGCTAGATCAGGAGTGAACCATAGAAATGAAGATCACATGGAGGGTTAGCAACAGGGGAGTGGGAGAAGGAGAAGGGGGAGAAGGTATAGAAAATAAGTAGCACAGACAGTAGATAGAAAATAGACAGGGGGGAGGGTAAGAATAGTAGGGGAAATATAGAATCTAAAGAACTTGAGACACGTGGTCATGAACTAAAGGGGGGAATGGTGGGGGAGGGGTGTGCAGGGTGGAGGGAAATGAAGGGGGGAATAGAACAAATGTAATGGCATAATCAATAAAATAAAAAAGATATTAAAAAAGGGTAGGTTTTGAAAGTACATGCCTTCTTTTTTTTAAATTAAAATGAACTTTTTTATTGTTGTTTAGGTGCAGTTGTCTCTGTTCTCCCCCTGATATGACTTTTTGAAATGATACTTAGAAGGAAATGGTTGATGCTAACTTAGGGCCAGTTCATGCAATTTTGTATGATTACTAGAATTTTCTTGTTTTACCCCATCTGTGTAATTTTTAGAGTTTTAAGCAGGGGAGCAGCAATGTGGGCAGCAGTGTGTTGAGAGGATAGTCCAGAGAACAAAAGGACTGATAAGGATTTGTTTTGAGAGTAGTTAAGACTTGGTAGTAACTAATTAATTACATCTGAGAGTTTAGGAGAATGAGGCTAAGTTGGATGAGTTTTTACTTTGGACATTTGATAGTTGGAAATGCTTTCTAGTAAATAGTACAGAAAGGAGGAAGAATATATTGTGGAGGTGGTGAGGGGAGAATTATTGGATGATCTTTTAAAATTGCATATATAATCTTATATTCTTGCTCAGAATTCACTGATTTTCTTTTGCCTGCTGAACTAGAGACCAAAATGCCTTTGTTTATTTTCATTTGAAGATGGGATTTGTGCATTTCTTCTTTTAGGATTTTCAGTGTTTCTATATTTGCATTTTGGTAATTATATTTAACTAATTTACCTGTGTACTTGATCCATGAAGTTAAAAAAAAATAACAACTTACAACTTCTAAAAGGTACTTCCTCAGAATTTTCCAGACATGGGGTATTCTGTGTGTGCTCCACTTTTCTGGGGCCTCATTGGAAATGTGGCTGGGATTTGAGTTCAGGCTGCTGATGAGAGGAGTAGGTTATGTGTGTGAGGGGCAGGAGGGAGGGAATGTGACTTCCATACTCAGTTCAACTGGGAGTTATATTAAAAACTGTTAGAATCTTGGAGAATAAAATTGGGAATTAATCTTGGTTGAAATGTGAAATTGGACATACTCTGTAATGCAAGGATGTGATGGTCAAGTGGGCATTTATATCCAAATGGAGTATTAACTCATGCTTTGCAATGTACAGTATTTGAATGAGGACAGTTTTACAGCTTTATATGTAGTGGAGAAACAATGAAAGGATTGCTGTTTTAAAATGGAAAAAAATATAAAGAAATAAGGATGTATTGTCATTTTTTTCCAATATTGCATTTGATGTTTTTGCCTATTCCATGGAAATGAAAAAACATACTGATTTGCATATTTGCTTGTATTATTAGACTATTCAAAAAGATCATCAAGAATCAGAGGTTACATTTTTACATTGTGGCCAGATACAAGATAAAGCTGAACATTTGTAGTACTCCCATGTACTAGTTAATAACCAGCTCCAAATTCAATGAAAATTGTTTGTGTAGGTTCTCTATCTGCATAGTACTTACCAAAATAACTCTCAGAATTGTATGTTAGGATAGACTAGGTTTTGCTACAGAAACAACCCTGAAATTTATTGATTAAACGTTCGTGGTTCAGTACACATACATTGTGGGTTAGATAGTGGCTGCCCTTGGACCCAGACTGATCTCCATGCTATGGAACATTGCCTGTTAACGTGGCAGAGGGAAAGAGAGAGGGAGGAATTGTCTACTGGCTCTTAAAACCTAGTCTCTGAAAGCATCATGTCTCTTTTACTTGTATTCTGTTGGTTAAAAAAGTCAGTCACCTGGACACACTTAACTTTCAAGGGACCAAGGACATACAGTCCTACCATGTGCTTTGGAAGAGAGCTGGAAATATTTAAGGGGTAGTACTAGTGATTACAGTATAAATATAAAAACCAAGACCAAAAAAGCCCAAGAAAAACAATAATGTATATAACTCTAGAAAGCATGTTCCTTGAAGTATATTGAATGCTTTAATACTAAAACTGAAACAGAAACGTTTTGATCATTAAGAAAAAGGTTAATACCTGATTTTGTAGGTCCATAAAAATCTGATTGAAATATATTTAACATACAAATTTCAGGACTCAGAATAAAATGGCTAAAGGACAAGAATGGGAAATTCTCAAAAGAAGAAATAGAACAGGATATTTAAAGTTGAAGTTTCTATTTAAATTTGGGGAGAATTTTAAAATAATACCTAGTGCTAGTGAGTTCATAGAGAAATGGTTTATCATATATTGCTGGTGGGATTATAAATATAATCTCTTTGCAAAAACAATTTGGATAGCATATTAAGAACCGTAAAAATGTTCATACTCTCTAAGAATCCCTTACCATGAAGTTTACGCCAGTTAAAAAGAAGAAATGTTAAATGAGTTAAGTATTTTTTACTTAGGAAAAAATCCATCCACTTATTTTCATTAAATGGCACTAGTATGCCATGTTCTGTGCATGCAAAGCATTGGGAGTATACAAATTATTAAAATAGAGTTCTTATCCTGTCATAGCTTACAGTCTAATGGTGTAGAGAATGTTAGGGGAAGACATAGAGGAGGCATGCCTGAGAAATAGCTATGAGTTTAGTTGGGGCAGCGTATTTCAACCAGCGTGCTGTAAGAATTTTTAAAACACGTAATACCTGACTGTTTGTTTAGTCAGAAGTACTGACCTCTTTTCCCTTAGATTATCAAATTAAAAAATGACAACAGCCAGCACAATAGCTATCTGGTATGAATAATCAAAATTATACCTATTTTTTGTCAGATCATCAAAAAATATATTATTTGTTGTGCTGCAGAATTTTAGTATTTTATGTGTGCCATGAGATGAAAATGGTTGAAAATCACTGAGTTAGGGAATGTAAGAATAAGCTGTATGTTCAGTGGTTGGGAAGTGTTTTAGTATGTTTCAGTATATCAGTTTAATTAAATATTTTGCAAGTACTTAAAAGCAGTATGCTGCTCATAAAAATTATGTGTAATGACATGAAGTATAAAAGGGAAGAATATAACATGTGAGTACTATGACCATAGATTACATAAAATATATAAACATTTTGCCCTGGCCAGTGTGACTCAGTTGGTTGGAGCTTAGTCCCATAGACCGAAAGGTAAGTGGGTCAGGTCAAGATATGTACAAGAAGGCAATGAATTGATGTTTTTCTGTTTCTCCTTTCTTTCTCTAAAAGCAATGAAAAAATGTCCTTGAGTGAGAGAAAAAAATGTGTGTGTGTGTGTGTACACACACATAAACATTGGCAAATAAAGACTGTATAGCAGAGTGAAAAGAAATTTGAAAAATTAGATTGAATTAAAAAATGCCTCCTCCTAAAAACACAAAATTCCCATCTAATAATTGGGGGAATAAAACCCAGCAAATTCCATTTGAGGGACATTATGCAAAATACCTGACTCTTCAAAAAACTGTCAGGCTTATCAAAAACAAGAGAAGTCTGAGAAATTGTCATAGCCAAGAGGAGTGCAGGGAGCCATTTTTAAATGTAATGGGATATTCTAGATGGAGCTTGGAACCAAAAAAGGATGTTATGTAAAAACTAAGGAAATTTGAATAAAGCATAGATTTCAGTTAAAAATGGTGTTTCAGTATTGGTTCATTGATTGTGACAAATGTACCATACTAATAATATTAGATGTTAATAATAGAGGAAACTGGATGTGTAGATTATGGGAACTCTGTTTTTGTAAATCTTAAAGTATCCTAAAAGTTTATTTTTAAAGCGATAGAGGAAAAAATACATATATAGGCTTTTGTTGATCAAATGTCTGTGGAAAGAAAAAAGTGCCAAATTTATGCATATTGTTACAAACATATGTATACATATGGATTAATGCTAGAAAGAAATGAAGTGAAAACAAGTTTTTGAAGAAGATAGAAGGTGATGAACATTTTCTGGGCCTAAATTTTGCTGGAAACAGCTAATATTAATTTGATGGTTTGGATTGAGGTATTGATGGGTGATACTACACCATAAAGAGAAACCGCCTCAAGTTGGGCTCTGGTTATTAGAAGGAACACTCAGGTACCATTAGCCAGGGATCAGGGACCACAGAAGAACACATATTTTGTAAGAGACCAGTTGCTTACTGGAAAAAAACTGAAATCTTTTCATTATATAACCATGTAAGTTTTGTCCAATCTTCCCTTAAAGAAAGTACATCAAATGGCTTAGTAAAGGAGTCTGTTTTGAGTGTAGTGCCACCTGCTGGCACTACTAATTACACACAGGTTTTTTAGAGTTGTGTGGCTACAGGTTTTCCTTGTTATTCATTATTCACTTGGTTATATGTTTTATGCTTATGTTGCCTTTTTCATGATAATCAATATATTTTTTTAAATCCTTATGGTATCCCTAGAATTTAGTTCATTACTTCCTCAGGTGTTAAGAAGGCCTCACATTTGGCCCATTGATTTGTTAGGGCTTAGAAAAGCATCGGGTACACACAGAGACTTTTTTTCCTTTTCTATTTTCTTTTTGCGAGCATCCCTATGGAGTATTCTAATTTTGTTTTATACATTTAATGGAATTAGATTTTAGCAGCAGAATTATATAATTAAGTACATTTAGCTCCTTGAATCAGACTCCAGCCTTTTAGAATGCTTCCTGACAACAGACATTTACACAGTACAAGTCATAAGCATATGGTTAAGGCCGAATGGTTTGCTAATTCACCTTTGTATATGGGCTGTGCACCAAAAACAGACAGGCAGGTAACACATATGTGCCCTACAGTTTTATTGAATTTATTTCTCTCCCTCTTTTTTTTAAGTTTGGCAATCCATTTAATTAATTTAGAATTATGGCATCTGATTATACTTGCCATTGTATTTTTTTCTTTGAATTGTCTACATAGTCTTCACCCATTTTTTCAAATGTGTTGTTATGCTTTTCTCAGGGTTTTTGTTTTTTTTTTCCATTAGGACTTTTCTTGCCAGTATTCTTATATTTAAGTCTTTGGTCTAGTTGGAAGTTATTTGATCTAAGGAGTAAGGGGGGAATCTGTAGGAAGAGCCCTTAGGCAGACTGAGGTCTGGTCCTACCAAGGGATAGTCCCATCTCCAGGAAGCCTGGAAACGGATCTTCAATTTAATTTGTCTTGAAATAACTATTTAGGAAAAGTCCTGGAGCCATTTTGAGCAAGTTACTTAGATCTGATGAACACAAAGCATATGGCCAGAGTCTCCAGAATACTTCAGAGATTTTAGGGGGGCGGGCCACAAAGACTCCCCAAGAAGAGTAAGGTGTGCGTGTTTCTCCCACCAGGGAATGGTAATAGGCATCTGTGTGTTCTCATGGCGGGCATCGCTGACCTGGGAAGTCTTCACCCGGGAGCATGCCGCCCTAAATTTTGCTCTGGCCCTGTTATTTTCAGGCGCATATCATCTGCCATAAAAGAAACTATAGCCTTGGGTGTATTTATTGGTATCTTTCCATTGAGTGTATCACCCTTTTATTGGAGCCTGATGCATTTTTTAAAAATCCCAAATCCCAAAAAGCCAGTTGTCCCTTTTATGCCATTTATTGAATATCTTTTCCTCTTGATTTTAATTCTCATTCTTCAAGCTCTGTTTCCTTGCTCTGACTGTTTATAACCAATGCCTTTATTTTTACATTAGTTTGCTTTTTAATGTATTATAGTTACTGGTCTCTTCCCTTACTCTTCTTTCTGAATATTCCTGAACTTACCTTATATGTTTGTTTTCAGACATACTATACTATAGAACCCATGCTAGGAGAACCTTTTTTGACTTGCAAGACATCAGTATTTGGTTGGTAGTCAACCTAGAAGCACTGGGCCAATAGAGGATTCTTTGGTCAATACCACCACCCTTTTTATACATGGTCTGGCACAAATAGTACCCCTTTTTTATGAACTAGTAATCTATACCAAATCTTTTGTTCTAAAATCATAAGCATGTAATTTTGTAACATAACAATGTCACACTCAAGCAAACCATATGACATTTTAGGTGAAATGTTCAAATTGCTGACCGTCTTGTGTGAGACATTCATGTACCCTATCAACCACACTCAGTGGCCTTCTGCCAGACCCTATATATGTATATGAATATAAACTAAAGATTTAATAGGTATAGCATGTTTAAAAAGCTAACCAGATTTTACACAGACACTTGGTAATGGGTTGACTGGTTTTGTAATTCTGCCTGGGCATGTGAATCAAGTGTATTATAGTATCTTTCATCTTGACATACAAGCCAGCACTTACACAGAATTTGAGTTCTAATATGTTGATTTATCTTAGCAGTAGTGTATAGTAGCTGAGCTTATCCCAGTTCTTCTTATTTGTGTCTACTACTTCAGCAGCAGATTTTGGAGGTGCTTTTTCTCCTTCCAGTTCTCTTCAACAAGTACCATGACTGTCAACTAGGTACTTGAAGGAACTTCCTTAGTGGTCGTAATTTCCATACCCTGGAATTATGTAAAATCATTGTATGTTAGCCTTAGAAGAAATCTTGGAGGACTTCAAATCTTGGAGGACTTTTTAATTTATTTATTTTTTTAATTTTTAAAGAGCAGCTGAATCATATTTTGTTTTGTTTTTAAAAGAAATCTGATATGAGAGCTATCAATTAAATTACTTCTTGGTTCCCATTAAAATCAAGAAAAAGTGATAGAATTTCCAAGTGCCATTAAATATTTGAGTGTTTCATTGTATCTGATATAATAGCAAATTTGTAATTTTAAAAAATTAATATTGCCTATACATTTATAAGATATACTTATTTACATGAACACAGTGGTTTTTTATTTTGTGTCTAAGGTTTAAAAACTACAGTTGTTATTTCTAAGCCTAGTGATGGTGGTTATATTAATAAACAGTGTTGGCATTTGCCACATTGACGGCATACTGATTCTAGAGACAAACCAGTTTACAGTCTGTTTAAAAGTGAGAAAAATAAATTTAAGTTCTGAATTGTAATTTTTTTGTTTTGGTTTTTTTTTTTGTAATAAAACAGGTTGGAAATTTGCTTAAACACCATTTCTTCTGCTTTTTATGAGAATAACCCTACCTCTCTAGAATTACTCTAGGGATATATTTAAAGCCATTTAAAAAAATAAGATTTCTTTTACTAAAAAGTAAAAACAAATAAAAAACCTTACAGGTGGGGTAGAATTGTGATTTATAGTACATTTGGAAGATCATCTTTGGCAATATTAGTAAGACAAAATGGATTGTACAGAAACCGAGACTAGATCTCTGGGGATAAAAATGACATTAAAGATCATGAAAAAAATAATAGTAAGCCTTAGAAATTTACTTTTTGTTTTATGAGTATTTGTTATAAGCCTGTAAAGCAGTGTATTGTCTGTCATTAGTAAAAAAGAATAGCAATTTGCGCTAAACAGATTTTCAAATTAAAATAGTTTTTAAAAGTTTTTGAGAACTTCTGTTGTCTTCATTTACATTTTAACTTACTATAGGGAATTTCTTATGTCTTATATTTGACTTACATTTCTTACTTTGTCCTTCTGCTCTGGATTATAAAGTCCTTGAGGGCAAGAGACCATGTTGATATATGTTTGGTGTATGTTTGTCAGCTTCTCAACTACAGTGGAAGCTGATACAAATAGAAAAACCAGCAGTACTAATGCAGTCTGTATTTAAAATACTGGCGTTTGGGTTATTTTTCCCATTGTGTTTTGATATTTAAAATATCATTCACTAAAATATTAAAATCCTTATTACTGAGTTTTTTTGGCACCCTCTTAAACTCTGCACTGGCCTCACACTTATCCTGGCCTGGAGTGCCAGTACAGCAGGGAGTGCTTTATTATAGTAAGCTCTTCGATACATGTTTTGTCAGGTATACAGCAGTATTCCATTTTGCTTGTGAATTATTACCAGTTTGTGTTTTCCTTTAGGTGTCTTTTTGCCCTACAGAAGTCAGGATCAAAAGTTTAAAAAATTATTTTCCTAGTGGTAGGAGAGAATAAAAATTGGAAAAGAAAATTTAGAAAGAAGGAAGTGTGACTGGTCTAAGAAGTGCCTTTCTTGACCTCACCCCACTGAATATAGAGCACAGAGAAGTTAAGAACTGTAATTCAGTGCAAAAATTAAATAGAAAAGATTTAAAAATATTAAATGGTTAAATTTTATGTACTGGTTTGCTTCATTGATTATTCAGAACGTGGCACATACCCAGAACACTAACTGTACTTGCCCATGTTCAAACTTGGCAAGTTGTGTTTTAATGGAATCTGAGCCAAGAGTCTCTCAAAAAAAATCACTTAATAAACTATATGCATTATGTGTATTATGAGCTTTGCTTAAAACTGCTAGTATGTATTTATTATTATTACTGTGTATTTTAATATTGACTTATAGGAATTTCATAATGAACTAATATGTTGAAAAGTTCTGTAGTAAGCAGAATTTGTTTTGTGAAATTTTTTAACTCCTACTCCTTGAAAATATTCAATTTGATAGTTTTCTCAGTTTATGGCTCAAACAAATTAATATTGGAATTTTCCAAACTAATCAAATGGCTAGAGTAATTTAAAGATAATAGCCTTTTTCCTCCAATAAAATGCCATTCAATTTGGATTATTAAATATCAGTGGCCAGGAGAGCATGAATTCTTCTAAGGATTTCATTTTTCACAGATTTCTTGTTATGCCTTATTCTTTTATTTATATTTACATTTGTGTGTGTGTGTGAGAGAGCATGAGAGAGAGATATCAGAATCATAAATTTGAATGGCTGATATTAGAGCTGAATATGTTCAGTTTTTCTGTTTGTAAATAAAAAACAAAACTATCTCAGTGTTACATTATATTGAGGAAGGTGACTATGCATAGCACATTTTGTATTTTAAATAGGAAATTGGACACAGCATAGAAACTTTGAATGAATGTAATTTTCTGTGAAACTAGTGTTTAGTTGAATTTTTATATAAAAAGTTTCTTTAAGGGTGTTGACATATTTAGAACTATTCAAGTGGATTTACATTTTATTAGGGTTGTCCCATTGTTCTTTATGCACCTGATATGGTAAATGCATACATAACAAGTCCTCTGCATGAATGAGTATAAGAAAAGGTAGTATCTGAGAATAATAGAAAAATAATATCCCTGGGTTTTTATCTTTAGGGTGTTAGAGTTTATTTGGCATGTAATAAAGGGATACATTTATTGTATCCTTTTTTTTTTTTTTTCAAGTAAGGTGTTAGATCTGGGGATAATGCTAGAATAATAGGAGACTTGGTCTGAGAGAATGAGAGTTAATTTGGTGAAGGGTTGAGAGTGTTGTATGGAACTGAAGATGAATTTCAGTTACTAATTTGGCACTGATTTCTAGTCTTGCGTGTTTTCTGTTTTGAGAGTGTGGACCAAGGGTAGATTTATTTGAACATGGTTTTTCTCTAAAGAGTACGGACCTCAGAAAAAGTAAAACTTAACCATTTAAATAATGAGCATTCTTCAAAGAGTATAAAACCAGCAGAGAAATATTGAAATGTTTTCTGTACCTTTTTTTTACTTCTTGCCTCTATGTGGTTTTCTCTCTAATAGGAAATCAAACCCCAAAGCCATTATAACCATGGATATGGTGAACCTCTTGGACGGAAAACTCATATTGATGATTACAGCACATGGGACATAGTCAAAGCTACACAGTAAGTTTCTGTTGTAGTTGTTTTCTTCTTTGACACTTTGATATCTATAAGTGAAATATAAACACATGTCTTTCCTCGTCATTATTGATATTCTATACTTGGCAAGATATTGTTTTCATACTTTGATTATATAGACATGATTTCCTTTAGTTTTTTTGTACAGATTTAAAGTAGCTGATTTAAAATCTTTGTCCAGTAAGTCCAGTGACTGGGATTCTTCAGGGACAGTTTCTATTACTTGTGTCTGCACCCTTCCCCCAAGCAAACACACACATATGAGTTATACTTTCTTATTTCTTTGGAGGTCTTGTAATTTTTTTTGTTGATAACTGGACTAGTCAAATAATGTAATGTGGCAGTTCTGAATATCAGGTTCTTCCAGGGTTTGTTACTTGTAACATGTCTAAACTGTTCTGTAAAGTCTGTCATTTTGCCTTTGTGGTCACTGAAGTCTCTACTTGGTTAGTTAGTAGTCAGCTAATGATTGGACAGACTTCTTAAATCCTTAGAAGCAACAAGTCTTGATGTTCATTGACAGATTCTTTGTGCATGTGGGGACACTGAGCACTCAGCCAGGCAGCTGACAACCCTGACTTAGCTTTGAGTTCCTGCTTGCACAGAACCTTGATGTTGATCAGAGGTGAGGACTTAGGGCCATCGCAAGTCTTTGTTGAGTATGTGCACATAACTATGTGCATGTGCATGACATTCCAGATTCCCAAGAATATGTCCAGGCTTTTTAAAGCCCCTATGGATAGCTCGTTCCTTAGGTTTTACTTTTAAGCCTTTTGATTTGTCTGTTGTTTGCCCCAACTGTTACACATTCTCTCAAGTAATTGCGATGTTAAAACATTTGTCATACAACCCCAGGGAGAAGCTTTTAATGAGTTTGAGTTATATCTAATAGGTGAGCCTCTTAAGTAGACTTCTAGAGAACAATAACCAGACAGGTCAAATAATTACTCCTCATAGGGAATGAGGCTTTGAAAGAACTCAATTTCTATTTACTCTGCTCACTTCAGTACCAGTACCAGTACGAGGTATAGCAAACTTATTTTTGAAGGCTGCTGGGCAGCGGAAAATGAGACTGTGACATATTAAAATGCTACCAGTTTCTCTGTTCTTCATGAAATTCAGTTTTTTCTTGACTAAATGTTTCTTGCATTGCTGAAAGCCTTTTGTTAATTGCCAGAGTTCTGAAAAGGTTGACTTTGACAATTTTTGCCAGATTTTTCATTACTTTTGTAGACAAGAAAACTTTCAGAGATCCTTAGTCTGCTGGCGTTACCCTACTTTTTGCATATTATGTATCAAAAATCAAAGCACATTGTGCCAGTTGTATTTAATAAACAAACTATACTGCTCTACATTCATTTTTCCTTTTGAGACTTTGCTGCTTTTGTTATCTATTTATTTATTTATAGACAGGGGAAGGGAGGGAGAAAGAGAGAGAGAGAAACATCAGTGTGTGGTTGCCTTTCCTGTGGCCCCCACTGGAGACCTGGCCTGCAGCCCAGGCATGTGCTCTGACTCGGAATTGAACCCACGACCCTTTGGTTTGCAGACCTGTGCCCAATCCACTGATCCACACCAGCCAGAGCTATAATCCAGCATCTTATAAGAAAAAAACAACGACCTTTGTTTATCCATCACATACTCTTCTAACTATCCTGTGTATTGAAAAGTATCTAAGTTTGCTGTCTATAATTTCTGCTTTTGAAAACATTTATTTAAATTTGGAAACATTTCAGTCCTACAGAATAGAGTAACTGTCAGATTAAACAGCTGTTAACATTTTGCTGTGATTGCTACAGGTTGCTGAATGTGTTCTTTGCCCTATTTCCCCCAAGAGAACCTCTCTTGGAACATTTATGTACATTTCTACAAATATCTATAAACAAAATATGCGATTGTATGCTTAAACTTTATATAAGTTGTATTCTACACTACATATTTTGCAGCTTACTTTTATTAAAAAAACTATATGGCTTTTGCAATTTATCATTGTTAATAAAGACAGTTTATTTTGTTTCACTGCTTTGTAATACAGTAGTTCCCCTTACCCCTGGCTTTGCTGTGGTTTCAGTTACCCACAGTCATCCATGGTCCAGAAATATTAAAATGGAAAATTCCAGAAATAAATAGTTTATAAGTTTAAATCGTATGGTCTTATGAGCATTGTGATGTAATCTTGCACTGTCTCATTCCAGGCCATCTCAGACATGAATCCTTCCTTTGTCCAGCATATATGTGCAGTGTAAGCCACCTAACCTGTTAGTCTCTTTGTTGCCATCTTGATTATCAGATCCAGTGTGGAGGTATTGCAGGGCTTTTTTCTAGTGACCATTACTTTACTTAATGATAGCCCCAAAGCACAAGAGTGGGGAGGCTGGCAATTGAGATACGCCAAAACAAAGCCTTAAAGTACTTCCTTTAAGTAAAAATAAAAGTTTTTGACTTAAATTATTTTATCATTTCATCACAAAAAGGGTGAGTACAATAAGATACTTTGAGAGCATAAGAGAGAGACGACATTCATATAACTTTTATCACCTTATATTGTAATTATTTTTAATTTTTATTTTTTATATTTATTTAGATGTTTAAGCTCTTGCACCAGATTTTTTACAAGCTGGTGAATAGTGACAAATTATTTCTTCAACAAAACTATAACTGCACATTCCCAGGTGGTATATACATATGCTTTCACTAGCATTAATACACATCACTGTTATCAATTACGTAATAAAAGAAAGCATCAAATACCTAAGTATTAAGTTACACAGTTCAAAGGGCATAAAAAATATTAGGTGTCTGCTCAATTCATTGGACGACCCACTTTTTTTTTTTTTTGTAAGAGAGGGTGAGAAGGGAAAAAAAATCACACTTCAAAAAAAAAAGTTGGTATTGCTATAGCATGGACTGAACTGGGGAGCATTATGCTGAGTGAAATAAGCCAGGCGGTGAAAGACAAATACCATATGATCTCACCTCATACAGAACCTGATGAACAAAACAAGTGGAAACTAAGTGGAACCTAATCAATAAAACAGACAAGCAAGCAAAATATAACCAGAGACATTGAAATTAAGAACAAACTGACAGTAACCAGAGGGGAGAGGGGAGGAGATAATGGGGGGGAAAGGGTGAAGGGTTTATAGGAACAAGTATGAAGGACACATGGACAAAAACAAAAGTGGGGTGGAAGCAGGGAGGGAGGTAGGGATGGCTGGGTTGGTGGGGAAGGGTGGGGGGAGGCAGAAAACTGTACTTAAACAACAATAAAATTCAAAGTTATTTGATAAAAAAAAGAAGTTGGTAAACACCCTCAGAATGTATGAAAACAAATATAAGAATTTCAGAATTTTTATGATTAAGAATTGTTTTAACTACAACTAAGCATCTCTACCTTTAAAAACATTTACAAAAAAACATATTCTACCTCTTCCACACAAGACAGGTAACATTTTACTAAAAATACTTAATAGCCCCTTTCCATTCTCTTCTCAGGTTGTCCCTTGCACTTTCACCCCAAGTGCAAACATTAAAATTAACTGTCAGGCTTTTCATCTGGAGCCATTAAAGACATGTACTTCTGTACAATGTAGATTTTCAAAATGGAGACTTTCCATAACAGCACAAAGTGAGATTAATAGAAAGTTATTAAATAATCACTAAGACTTGGTGTAAAAATCAAAAAGTTGGACAAGCCTGATTTATATTTGTATGAATGTGGGAGATGTAAACATAAAGTGAGCAGGCAAATAACCATAAGTTCTACTTTCTACATTTGAAATGACTGAAGGGGTAAACCACATAAGGTCCAGAGTGTTCACAGTTCCTAGGATTTTAGTTCTATAAGCATTGTGCTGGACATTTTGGCACCTAATCTTTCTAAATCTCATATATATTGGTAAGGGTCTGGCCTGGGAATTGATGTAAAGATATAACTCAATACTGCATGATTTCAGGAAAAGTCAGTTGGTACCAATAAGCACATTTTAAAGCTGAACAGTAAGAATCTTTTGCTAAGTGTCAAAATAGGTTGATCATAACCCAGACACTGAGATTGCAATTCTTCCAAGCTTGCAATGGTAAAGCCTTCCAGGCTTGTGGCCTGGTAAAACTGATTTTAATACTCCTATGGATTTTTTCATCATGCCAGTATATTGGCTAATGTGTATGGCAGATTAGGTTCTGTTTCAGGTTCCACTTCCAAGACGTTGGCATCAAGCACCCATTTTATTGAATGCAAGTTGTTTCTTTGACCATTGGAGTCTTTGAAGCACAGCCACATTTTAGGATGTTACTTCTCCAAATACAAAAGTTGCTTTCTGTTGAAAGCTCCACACCACTTTTGTCTTATGAAATGTACCGTGTCTTCATATTTCATTCCACCTTCAGTTATTGCTCGGGCAGCAAGCACGGGAGCTCTCCCAGGGCCTGCAACACAATGAACAGCAATACAACAACCAGGTTGTTCATGAAACTTATTTTACCAGACCTAACCAGTCATCAGCAATCTGGTTATGTGTGTTAGTGCTCCATTATCAAAAGGCCAGTCAAGAACATGGATGCCGCCTTTTTCCACAAGAGTAGTGTCATAAGTTGCTTCACATACTTTAACTATTGTGGTAACGCCATACTTCTTAAGTTCCTCTATATATTTGCTTAGGGTTGCATCGGTTGGATTGTGTGTAATAGTTCTTGTATGTGATTTCCACAGGAGCTGAGGTTCATTCAAGCCATGTTAATTTAGTTAAAAAACACTCAATGAGGTTATTATGGAAGAATTTTTAAGTTGTATATAGAAAGGATACACAGAAGCTGAGTCTGCTTTGATATACTGCACTTGAAATTCTCAGTGCTTTGAGTATGAAGTTGGGAGTAATGGGAAATGAAATGAACCTTCTAAGAAGCAGCAGCAGTTCTTCAATCCAGTAATACTGAGGCAGTAGAAAGGAAGTGCCTGATGTTTACCCATTCAGGTCAGAACTCTTGTAAAATGCTCTGTAGATTTCAATTCAATGCTTCTGTGTCCAGGTTAACAACTCTTATGGGAGCTTCTTGGTGGAAGCCCTTGGTAATGATTTCTACAGTTCACTTATCTGTGTAGAAGTCATGCTGTGCATGGCAGTAATTGCCACTGTCCTTCAGAAACTCCGTAAATGTGTGACCAAGAATGCTCCAGAACTGAGAAATGTGTTTCCTCATTGAAGATTATGGTCTGATCACACAGCTGGTCCCGAGGCCGAGGTGACACAGCTAGCAGACGTGGCTGCGACTGTAGGGCAGGGGGCAGCAGTGGCCATGGCCATGCGCTAAAGGCTTTGCAGTTTTTACTTATTACTTACTGTTATTAATCTTTTACTATGTCTAATTTATAAATTAAACTTTATCGTGGATTCATATTTATAGGAAAAATCACAGTATCTATAAGGTTGAGTACTTTTCGCAGTTCCAGGTATCTGCTAGGGATCTGGGAATGTAGCTTCCAGGGATAAGGGGGGACTACTGTATTCTGTCACTCCTTTTGAAGGGACACTTAAAATTGCTTCTACTTTTTCATTATTACAAATATTTAGTCAGCGAACGCCCTTCCACCTCTTTCCCTTGCATGTAAACAAGAGTTTTCCTGAAAAAGACAACTCAAGTGGAATTTCTGACTTCTTCAGAATGCTCTTTTTCAACACTAGCAGTTATTGCCAAATTGGTTTCTAAAGTGGCTGTGTCAGTTTATACTTCCACTGTAAGAATAACGTTTCTCTTTCAGTACAATCTAGCTAAATTCTAGTTTTGTCATACTTAATAATTGTTCATTTGATAGTTATGAAATAGTTTTCTCTGTTTTGATGGTCCTTTCTCTAGTTACAGATGCTGTTGAATATATTTATGTAAAAATTTTAAATTATTTACCCATTTTGAGTTCTTTTGTCTTTTTATAATTTGTGAAAGTTCTTTATGTATTTTTGATGGATCTATTATGACCTTGGTGGGATCCATGTCCCTTTAATACCTTCCCAGAGTCCTATCAGCAGCTCTCCCAGCTTTTCCTACCCCCTGCCTCCCAGTCATGTAGCTCACAATTCAGTACTCTTCTCTAGTGTGTTCAAACTTATATTTATTTTTTTTCTGAAACTTTTCTGGAAACCTGGCCATCCACAAAGTCCCTCTCATAGTGATTGTTTAAGATAGTGTTTTCCAGAGTTCTCAGACCACAGTGGAGAGGGGCTAGAGCCAGCTAGCTCATGGACCATTGCAGGAGCCACAGCTAGGACTGAGGTCTCTGTCCCTATGGTCCAGTATATGGGTGAGTGAATCTTCTGCCAGCTCCCTTGGCATACGGTGCTGAATCTCCCAGCTCCACAGAGGTACTTTTGTCTGTGGATAGATGCAGAATTATTGTGGGAGGGGGGACAAAATGATGGACGTCTTTTTCCACCATGAAGCTGATCCCATTCTCTGGTCCTGCTCTAAATACTCCTTTATTACATTTGTTTCATCTTGTTTAGTACCACATTGGTAAATCATTTCTTAGTCTTCAGAAGTGTCTCAGCTATTCTTGGCCTTTTATTCTCACAAATGAATTTTAGGGTTCTACTTGGGAATTTCATGAGATAATTCATTTAGGATTTAAATTAGAATTTCTTTGCATCTGTAGATCAATTCGGAGGAAAATTGGTATATATATTTTATGTATACATTAAAGATGTACTTTATTATCTTTCATTAATCTTACAGTGAAAGTGGTATAATTAAATGTGCTTCCTTGTTATTATTTTAGATGGTTTACTATTTTATGTTAAAGTAATAGGGAAATCTGATCCTAAGTTGATTTTATTTAGATATTTTGTTTTAATGATTTTTTTAACCTTAAGAATATATGGTTGACAGCATACTACTTGCAGTTAAGAATGTATGGTTGAGCCACAGTGGATTGAGTGCTGGCCTGTGAACCAAACAGTCTCCAGTTTGATTCCCACTCTAGGGCACATGCCTGGGTTGCAAGCCAGGTTCCCAGTAGGGGGCACAGGAGAGGTAACCATACATTGATATTTCTCTCCCTCTCTTTCACCTGTCCTTTCAATCTCTCTAAAAATAAATAAAATCTTTAAAAAAAAAGTATGGTTGATAGCATACCACTCACAGTTGTTTGCCCTTACTATTCCCCAGTGGTGCACCCCCAACCCCCCACCACTAAAAGCCAACAATTTGAAGCACTTCTCTTTTTTGTTAAAGGGAAAATGCATACTCACTTTTAACTTTTAAAAAAAAATAACCAGTGATTCTTTGAATGGTTAAAAACATTTTCCTGGTTACTTATCTCATTCAAAGTGTGAGGTAGATTTTGCTTTTGAAGGTAATATGCCTGGTTCACTTAACTGGGCATATGTAAACAATGTTTTGAAAAAGAAGAAGGGCCCTGGCTGGCATAGCTCAGTGGATTGAGCGCGGGCCTGTGAACCAGAGTATCGCGGTTCGATTCCCAGTCAGGGCACATGCCTGGGTTGCAGGCCAGTTCCCAGCAGGGGATGCATAAGAGGCAACCATACATTGATATTTCTCTCCCTCTCTCCTTCCCTTCCCTTCTCTCAAAAAAATAAATAAATAAAAATATTTTTAAAAAAAAAGAAAGAAAAAGAAGAAGGAACTGAAGAATGTACCGCTGTCATCTCCTGTGATTTGTGAGACTCTTGCTCTTCCCTTAGGTTGATTACTTCGTGCACATGAGTGTGTATACACATGCAATACAGAGCCATTGAGAGCAGCAATGTGAAGGATGCACTAAATATTAGTAAAGCTTAATTTCTGTATTAGCTAAGATGTGAGTATAGGTAGAAATTTTAACATTTGTTTGGAATGTCCCATTAATGTGCCACTCCTCTTCTAACCTCACCCTGTGGTGTGCTTTCTCCATTTCGGACACCACTCTGATAGTCAAAGTTCATTTAAATTTGTTTTTGTGCCCATATTTCCAAGGACGAAGTATTTTGTTTAGGATAAAGTTGATGGTTCTTGAGGCTTGGTGATGGATTCTTGGTTTATTGTATCATTGTGTCTACTTTTTCTTATGCTTGACAATTTTCATAATAAAAAGTTTAAAAATATTCATGGTGCCTCACAATGACCAAAAGCAGAAAGGTGGGAAAGGATCAAACTCTTTGTATGTGCCTTGTTCTTTACTAAATATGAACATCTTTCCTAGAACTCTCCCAGTAGACTTTTCCTGTGTTTCATTGGCTTGACTCACAAGACACTCCCCCACACCCCACACATCCTTTTAAAATTTGCCTTTATACATATCAAAGCTAAATTTGTAAAACATCCTTTTTTCTTGATGTTCTTTATAAATCATTGGTATGCTCTTTGTTACTACTTTTTATGTCTAATATTTTTTTAAAATGTTTTTAATTGAGAGAGAAGGGAGATATGTTTCTTTCCTTTTCTCCTTAGAGAAAATGTGAGAAAAACATTGATCATTTTCCTCTCATGTGGACCCTGACTGTGACTAGGACTCAAACTGGCAACCTTTCTGTTTGAAAGATGGTGCCCGACCAACTGAGCCACACAGGCCAGGGATCTTTAATATTTTTTAACATAATTGTATATACTTTTATAAGCTGCCTCAAATGTTTTGTGGAATAAGATAAGTAGTGATACAAATAAAAACAAGTAACAGATAGATGTTTAATTTCTGATAGCCTTTTCTCTTCTACCTAATGAGATAATTGCATTCTTATAGATAGCACAAAACTATAAAATGGATTAATAAAAACTGTTGGAACATTGATATGTTAAAAGTAACATTTTATGTTGAAAAGTTCATTTTAATTTTCAGTTATCAAAATGGAGCATTGTTTTCTTCTGAAAGTGTTATTTTTTAGCTTTAAATTTCTTGTCAAATAGTAATAATAATCTCTCTCTTTTTTTTCAAGATATGGAATATATGAACGTTGCCGAGAATTGGTGGAAGCAGGTTACGATGTGCGGCAACCAGACAAAGAAAATGTTACACTCCTCCATTGGGCTGCCATCAATAATAGAATAGATTTAGTCAAGTATGTGTTTTCTGTATTTTTAAGTAATTAGTTATTATTATACAATTATTAGAAATTGTTATAAAAATTAGTAATTTCTAAAAAATCATAGCTTTTAAAATGTAAATTCCATGTACCTTTTTTCCTGAAAAATTTGTTTTTAACATGTATTGAACGATTATGTTCCAGGTACTGTGCTGAGTGCTTTTCCATGTATATTTTCTTTAATTTCAATTCCTGAAATAACCTTAAATGGAAAATAACAATCATTGCAGTCCTACTGATGTGGCGACTGGAGCATAAAGAGGTTAAACATGCTACTGACATGTAGCCAATACATTTTGGAGTCAGGACGCTAACTCCAGCAGTCCAACTTGCAGCTCACAGTCTAAATGGGAATTCTATGGGGAAAAGCTACAGAAGGAAAGACGGGTTAAAAAGATAGTAGGTAATAATAATCTGATTTAACTGTTCATACTTGCTAGGTGATGAATACATACTAAGTATAAAAAGATTTTTATTACTGTTAATCTGCTGATTTAGTTAAAATCAGGTAGTTAAATAAGCAAGAGTCAGATGATAAAAATCTTTTCTAGTAAATCTGGTTTATTGGTCTTATAATTGGACATAAGATCTTCCGATAAATACATAAATCTGAAATGAACTGCTTGCAAATGTGTAATTAAGTATAGCACACAAAGTCTATAGGCAAGTAGTATATTAATGTCAGGTAAAAGAATTTGTTTGCTGTTACAGTCCTGAAGATTAAGCAAGTAATACTGAAAGCATTGAACTCCATGAGTCACTTTCTTCCAGTGAGCATATTTTTATTAATTTTTTCCTTCATGTGTCTGTAACTTTCTCTCTGTTTTTATTTAATCTTCATTAGTAAAGGAAATTTTCACATGGTATAGAAGTCTAGGTTGGCTTTTGTTGGCTTTATTTATTTAGAAAATATTATTCCATGGTTTTCTGGTTTCTCTGTCTTTTGAGAAATCATTCTTAAGTATTAGTGCTTTATGCTTTATGCTTTTGAAGGCTTTTTTTTTTTTTTTTTTTTTGCCCCCCTGGCTGCTTTAAGATTTTGTTCCTGGTTTTCTGCAGTTTCATGATGGTGTATCTAGGTGTGAATTTCTTTTTATTTACTCTGAATGAGATTGCAAGGATTTCTTGATTCTGTAGGTTAATGTTTTCTTTGGTTCTGGAAAAATCTCAGTCATAGTTCTATTACTCAAGCCCCCTTTTTTATTTTCTCTCCTTCTGGAACTCCAGTTAAACATATGATGTAGTTTATTTGTTCTCTGTTAATGTATAATCTGCTATTGAATTTATCATTGGGTTTCTTTTTTTTTTTTTTAGTTCTAGAAAGTTTGTTTTTTTAACATGTATTAGTTAAATTATTTGTTCCTAAAATTTTTAGTCTTGTTCTATATTCTTAGGCATAGTAAATATAGTTGTTTTATAGTCTGTGTCTGAGAATGTGTAACATCTGGACCCATGTGGGCTTGCATTTGTTATGTTGCTCCTTTGTGTGCCTCATTATCTTTCTTTGAATATGCATTAGACATTGTGTCTGAAACATTATTCGTTGAAGACGTTGAGGTCTAAAATAATGATACTTCCATTTGTTTCTACTAGGCCCAAATGTAACTTAATTTTAAGGCTTTATATTTTCTGGATCACTCAGGTGGCTGAAGACCACTCTGGAGCCAGTTTTACTTCTAGTTCTTAAGTACTACTGCAGTGCAGCTTTTTGGACCCCACCCTTGTCTCTAGGGCAGCTCGTGAGTGGTTTTTTCGTCCCTCTAGGTTTTAACCCTTTCCTGAATCTTGGCCTGGTGTATGCTTTTACTTTTCTCAGGCTATGCTTTTTAGGAAATGTCTCTTATATTTCACTGAGCTTTTTCAGCTTTCTTTAATGGGAGGTTGGCTCAGATGATCCAGACTCCCACATCCTTTGTAGTTTTTCAATTAATGTGTTTTAATCAATATAATACATAAATGATTTGAAAAATCAAGTAATACTTAAAGGTTTACAATGGGAAACAGCAGCCCTCCCCATTCTTTGACTCCTGTACCCCAAAACAACTTTTTTTCAGTAACTTCAGCAACTTTAGCTGTTTCTTTCAGTATTTACTCTTATATATCTGTGTTGCTATTTTTATCTAGAGCATTATTTTTTACAGAAATATAGCAAACACTATTTTGCTTTTTAATTAATTTATATATCTTCGAGATTTTCCAGATGACTACAAATAGAGTTGTATTATTCTTTTTAAAAAGCTGTATAATATTCAATTATATGGATATAATTCATTTAATGGTTTCCCTATAGATTGATTCCGTTTTTTTACTATTATAGACAATGCTGTGCTTGTTCACATATCATTATGCTGATGTTCCTACCTATCTGTAAATATCTTAGGAGTAAGTTAGAAAGATGAATATTGTATTTTAACAAATATTGCCAACTTTTAAGCTGCTATTTTTTAGTTTATCAGTTACTATATTTTGACTTTCTACTTGGAGATACCAGATGTTCCAGATCACCTCACCACTAATACTTTTTGCTCCATCCTCTGTTGGAATTTCAGTTAAATCACTATGCAAAGTTTAAACTGTTGTTAGTATGTAAATTCTCACTCCTAACCCCAGAAGTGTTCAATGATTGTTTGTTCTTTCCTGTAGAATTCTGATTTTTACAGTTACTTTATTTTTTGTTTAATATTCTATACATTGTAACTAGTTCTTACCATACTCTTAGAGCTATAAAACCCCTCTCTGTGCAAACAATAGCAGATAATTTTATAGTTCTTCCTGGATTTATCCACCCTCTGCTCCAACCCAGACAGCTCTTTAGAGCTAGTATGTAAGAATTGTCTCACAACTTTCCTTTGACATCACTGTGGGAAATGCCTTTGCTCCAGTTTTGGTCTCAGTTTCCTGGATCTCGGATTTTTCTCTTTTGGTTTGCTTCCTGGTTTTTGTAAAGCATGTTTTCTGATAGCTTGCTGAGGAGAGTGCTTGGGAGGTAAATGTTTTGAAGTTACAATATCTTCTGCCTTCACACCTTATTGGTTATTTGAGCATAGACTTCTAGATTAAAAGTAGTTTCCTCAGAATTTTAATGTATTACTTTGTTACAATTTTCTTGCTTCAAGTATTATAGTTGAGATATATTTGATCTCATTTTATTGATTAAAAAGTCACGTTTGTCTTGTGTATTTAAAAATATATAAGAAAGTTTAAAGTGAAAAATACAGACAAAAAGTCTCGATGCTGCATGACTTAAAAACCATTGGTGGATTAGTGAAGTTACAAAATAAAGTCAGTTTACTATAGAGTAAGTTAAAAATCACAGTGTTTGTATACATTATATTTTCAGGTGGGTAAACTTAATTTCTTAACAGTACATAGTATAGCAAGCTACTTTCCTAAAACAAACATAGGGTGAGTAACAACTGGTATTCATAACCTCAACATTAATTTTCACTACTGTGTCTGGAATTACACCCTACTTAAAAGCTACAACATCTTGCTATTTCATGGATGCTGGCAGAAGATACATGATTCAGGTAAAGACAGAGGTCTTGATTATCCATAGCATAGCAGATAGCATGAACATAATATTCGCATAGGACTCTCTTGCTCTTTGGGTCCTGTGAGATTAGCTTGCTATGGCCCACGTGGGTGCAGCACACACTGGGTTTGTGTTGCAGCTCTGAGAATTCAGTGCTTTTATAGTAAGTGGTAAGCAAGCCTGGTTTTTGTCCCAGGGGAAGACGTTACCTTCATCTCTCAAGGTTGCTTGATTCAAACATAACTCTGAGAGATGGCCTGTGTGAGTAGAGGGTAGGGTCTTGCGTTTTCAATACACCCAACAAGTCATATGGGGGCATAAGAGGCCCATGGACAAGTGTTTCTTCTGATAGATTTCATCAGGATATTAAAGGAACTTTCTACAGGCAAAGTAGTTGGGTCACTTTGGTGATAAGATATAAAGTTAGTGTAATTTGGAAAGGAGGATATCTTCAGCCTGGATTAGGTTTATATTCCTAATGTTTTTTATTGAAAGTCTTTCAACTGCTTCTCAGCTTTTATGCTAATGTAATAAAATGAAAAAGATGAGCTCAACTTCTTTAGCAGTCTACTGTTACCTTAAGAGTCTTCGTTAACAACAGCTAATAATGCATGTAGTCTCTGATTTTGTTTGATTACAAATGAAGACTTTATTAAAGAATATGGCCTTTATTTAAAAAAGATGGAGCTTATAATTTTCTGAACACATGCTCTGTGTGTGTGTGGCTTATTCTTCCGGCAGTATGTAAGTTTTTACTTTATCTCCAACTTTGTGAAAGTTTATCATGCATCGATAGGTTTCTATTTATTTATTATTTAAAAATCTAGTTTATGGCCATTAATTTGCCACTTGTAGCCTGGAAACTTGTCTCGTTAGTTTAGGAAAGTATTCTTGCATTGCGCCCTCAAGAGTGCCTTGTTTTCACTTTCTTTTTGTTTGTTTGTTTGTTTTTTCTTTCAGGAGCTCTTATTTTCAGATACTGGAACCAACCAGATATTCATTCTTTTTTTTTTTTAAGCTTTATTCCAGCTGCTGTTATCTCCCAATGTAACAGTTGTACTTTGGAGAGATTTTCTTAATTTATCTTCTAATTCCTCTGTTTAATTCTAATTTTATCTAACACATTTTAAATTTTCAAGCATTCTTTCTTGATCTCTGTGTACCCCCTCTTTTAAAAAATGTTTTGTTCTTACATGTATATTCTTTTATTTTTAAAGAATATGAATTATAACTTGTTTTTTTAAGTTTTTTTGTATGTTTATTGTCTGTTTATTTTAGGTTTTCTGTTTTATTTTGGTCTTCATCCATATTTGAAGTTTTATTCAATTATATCTAGGCTTGTTTAACCATATTTAAAATAGGCATTAAAAAACTGATTGGAAGAACTGGGACTTTGAGAGTTTATAACAGGAGCCTCCCAAATCTCCATTTCTGGCGGTTTTTCCTCTGGAGTTGTTCAGTTTCTCTAAGAGAAGAATCTTCTAATCTGTAGGGAGGGCCTAGGCATCGTGTCTGGCTGCTAGCTGATCTGAACAAGGAAATGGCTTGTTCTTATTGTGCAGCATGTAAACTTTCATTGAGTTGCTACATTTTTTAGTAAAATGTTTTATGGTTCTCTGATTTCATTTCTGGAGTTTCACACTTCTCCAGAAGGTAGAAGGTTCTAGGTGAAGGTAAACTGAACATATCTTTTGGCAAAGTCTGATGGTCGAGTGTTAAAAATCAACGTGAGCCTGAGGCTGAAGCCTAAGTCACCATCATATAATAAAGTTTAGGGACTTACGAATGAACCTGAAATTTAAAAGAAGAGTTTGAATTACTACTACAATAATAGTAAAAATTCAAATAGTCACATTTTAAGATTTAACAGTATTTAACAGTATAGTATGCAATGCATTGTTAAATACCGAATACTTTTCTGGCACTTTGAGCTGCTTGATTGCTTCCAGGTCACTGAAATGCCTGTTTGTGATGTTAAGTACTCATTTTCATTGAGGGTATAGGTTAGAAAACAATTTTACAGCAACATATACTGGCTTTCAACCATGTTTCTACTTATAGTCCAGCTCCTTAATTCTTCTTCAGAGGTAACAATTGACTTCAGCCCCTTAGCTTTTCTAGGGTTTATAACATATGTCTGGTTTGCTTCCCATAGTTGTTCCCCTCTGGAGACATTTGAGTTTTAGTTCCTTGCTTTTCATCTTTCATATACTTTGATATCTCTTGTTCATTTATGGTCCCTTCTCAAAACCTGGAGATCATTAGTACCTGCATTCGCATTCCTTGATAACAACCTTCTTCTAGTATTGCAGGGAAACTTGAGTTTTAAAAATAAGAATTGTACAGTCTTCTCAGGAGTGTAGTTTTGAACTAGAATCTTAAAGCTACAAAAAATAACATGAAAATACAGTACTTTTCTCCCAGGAGTTTATAATGAAAAGGTAATAGAAGTGATTCTTTTCAGCATGGGGGAAAAATATCCCTATCCTTGTGAAAAAAAGGTGTTATATTTTCAGAACCCTGTTGGATATCACTGATTGTCATAGCCCTAGCAAGTATTTGAAATGTGAGTAAAAATAGCTCTCAGGAACAGATACTGGACTATAAAGAAGGTAATCAAATGAGTTTTTAAAAAAAAAATTCCGGTTGGAATTTTGCAGAAAATAATTTCTATTAAAGCTATTCTTTGGCTAAGCTGTACTTCTCTTTGGACTCAGAATATAATTTTCATCTCTTACCATATTTTGCCGTGTATAGTGCACACATTTTTTGCCCAAATTTTTGAGGGGAAAATAAGGATGCACATTATATATGGGCAGTACCTGAAACACCTAGTATCTGTTCTTGTGTTTTGTAATTATTTGTTACATAAAATTTCTTGTACCATACATAATGTTAAAAAGTAAATGCTAAAATCCCTTTATAATACAAAAACTAAGTATCTGAATATAAATAAATTAAAAATTGAATTAAACATTAAAATGAAAGATTTTTTTCTTGGAAGTTTGGACCAGAAATGTGGGTACACATTCCATATGGGAGTATAGTATACATGGCAGAATGCGGTATATAATGTCTGTCAAGTACCCTAAGAAACAATTTAGTTACATGTCTGTGTTTAGATTACAAACATTCTGTATTTTTGTTCAAAATTTACAAAATTTAAAATTCCTATTTTTGACTGGAAATATTTTAGTGTGGAAATATTTTAAGTTACTTGAAACTATTTTACATGACAGTAGAGTTGTGCTTTCCATTGCATAATGCTTTATAAGCACCAATTTAATAATTTATATAAAGTAGAAAATTTCAAAGTCAAGCACGTAAGTATATTAGATGTTTAGAAATATATATATTAAAGAGTGATTGTATTAAATTTAGGACAATTTAAGAGCCTCAGTAATATACCTACACCATCAAGCACTTGACATTAAAATGCCATGAAATCATTTGTATCCAAGAGTCATTGCATTGATTATTCCCAAAGCATGCATTATAAGAAACCACTAGGTCCTCTTCATTTTACAGAATACGAAGGTGTTAATGACATTAATATAGTAAGCAATGAGGTTGCTTTCTCTTTTTAAAGCAATATAGCTTTAAGGACATAACAAACAAGGTATCATAAAGAACCTTTGTTATACTTTATAATTTATATAATTCTTTCATGTATATTATTTGATTTAATCTAAAGTAATCTTGTGAGGTAAGTAAAGCTTAAAAAATTGAGCTTCTACCCATGGTAGACTAAGTGTCTAGCATGTTCTACAGCTCTTCTAATTCCAAGATTTTACCTGCTGCTCTCTGAACAAAATCTTTCTTTGTGGTCCTCTGACTGCTTGATTTTTGGGGTGGGGGCTTGCCTTTTTTATATGATCGTTATTTGGTGCTGCTATTTTTCTTAGTAACTTAAAAAGTTTTTTATTTCTAAAACAAAAGAAAGTGATGTGTTTGATATTAAATTCTAAATATACTTTTTAAAACTATCACAAAACATTCTCAAAGGCATAAACTAGCATGAGATCTAAAATGGAAAACATTTTCTTTATTTTTCACATAATTTCTTAAAATTGAAAATGAAACTTTCTGAATTATTTCAAAATTTGTATTACAGATACTACATTTCGAAAGGTGCTATTGTGGATCAGCTTGGAGGAGACCTAAATTCAACTCCATTACATTGGGCCACAAGGTTTAAATTTGCTTTTCGATTATTTTCCCCTTTGGTTTTTTTATTGGTCCATAATTAAGCAACTTTTAAAAAATGATATCCTAAAGTGAATGGGAGAACTTATTTATGCCTATAATATATTAACATCATTTTTATACTAATATATTGCTGCTCAGTGTTACCGTCATTAGTTTATTGTCCAAGATGTCCTTCGGGAATTAATTATGCTTATATTAAATCTAGTTAGTTATATGATTGGGTTAAACTTTAGATTTGTAAATGTAATACTTTTGCAGCCTATATATGTTTACAATAAAGAAGTTGCCCAGCTTATGAAATTATTAAGATCATATTGGAATAAAATTAATAGAATATAGAATTAAGAACCATTTACCCTAAATGTGTCTTGACATATGCCTGATACAAAACAACTGAAAAAATATTTTTATCTCTTTCACCATTACTCTATTTTTAAAAAACCTTTCCAGAGGGTACTATTTGAAATAACTATATATCTTAAGTGTTTATTCTTTTATGTTTTAGACAAGGCCATTTATCTATGGTTGTACAACTAATGAAATATGGTGCAGATCCTTCATTAATTGATGGAGAAGGATGTAGCTGTATTCATCTGGCTGCTCAGTTTGGACATACCTCAATTGTTGCTTATCTCATTGCTAAAGGACAGGTAAAAAAATCACAGTGGTGTGGCTTTCAATTAGATGATCTTCATGGGTTAAGTGCCTGATACCATTGGTGTTACTAGTGTAACAACCTATTGATATTTAAATAATACTTCCTAAAGGATGAGAGAATTAATAAATGTATAGGTTGATATTCAGCTATGTAATATTTAATGTAGTTAACATAAAAATAAAAAAGGCAATCATGAACCACATGATAGTCCATTAAGTTGGGCTTTTTTATTTCTGATAGTGATATAGATGAACCCCAGGAAATATGGGAGAAAATTAAGGTGTTTTTAAAAATATGTTGTCTGAATTCATTTAAACTTCTTTGGAGATAGAACTGGCTATTTTCTATATTAAGTACCTCTTGAAGAGGAGAAATTCTTTAAGATCATTTTTTTCAGTTTCTGCTAAATAATGCAGCTTTATACATGTCAGAAATCTTCTTATGACTTAAGTGGTTCTTCTGATTTTTCTCCTGAATGTGTGTTTACTATAATCATGTTAAATATTACAAGTTTATGTGTACCATGTTTTTGTAATAAATGCATTTTGTTAAAAGTAATGTCACTCAGTTTTTCTTTCATGTGTTTTCTCTGGTTGTACTTAAACATTAGTTTACAGCTAAGGATCTCATCATAAGAGTAAGAAAAAGTATTTTAATTCATTACAACTAACATATATTTGTTATTTTAATTAAAAATTTTAAGCTTATTTATGCCCTGGCTGGTTTGCTAAGTTGGTTGGAACAATGCCCAGTAAACTGAAAGTGTGTGGGTGTGATCTCCAATTGATGTTCCCCCCCCCCCCCCCCCCCCCCCCCGCAAAAGCAATGGGGAAAAAAATGTTGTTAGTTGGGAATAAAAAGGTTTTTTGTTAATTTTATGCTGATTTAGAATTTGAATAGGATTTGTTTTATGAAACCCACAAGATATTTGTTTTTACCAGTGTCAAGCAATGACAGTTATTTGTTGTGCAAAAGCTTAGGAAAAGAGGCATAGACTGGCTAATTGATGAAAGGGAGAGTTTATTATCTGTTACTGTGTTAACAAAGCACTCAAAATCTATGATGTGACATACCGGCAACCATTTATTCTAGTTCACAATTCTGTGCTTTGACTGGCCTTGACTAGGTGGTTCTTCTAATTTTGATAATGGCGGGGGTGGCAGTCATCCAGGTGCTCAACTGAGCTAGAGGATAGCTCACTTAAACATGACTTTGTACCTGCTAGGAATGTTTAAAAGGCTGGGGTCAGCTGGAATGCTGAGACAGCTTGGCCTCTTGTCTTTTTCACCATGCAGTCTCCTCTTCTCCACACTACCCCTCCATGTGGTCTCTCCCACAGGGGAAGTGGACTTCTGACATTGCGGCCGAGAGGTCCCAACAGAAAAAAACCAGAAGCCATTCTGCCTTTTTTAAGTCTTAGGTCTTGAACAAGCACAGTAACATATTTTCATTATTTCATTTAAAGCAAATAACAGAGCAAGACCATGTTCACTGTGGGAACACAAGGGCTTAAATACTGGCAGGTGAGGTTTATTGGGGGCCATGTTTAAAGACCAGCTACCACAAGGGATTATCCTTGTTCTCCCAGTTTCTTCTAGATCGGTGATGGAAGGAGTCAGTGGTACCTGACAGTAGCTCTAGTGGCTTCTGTACTGCAGATACAAATTTGTACTACTCATTCTCTTTTTTTCACTTTTTAACTGGATAAGAAAAGTGGTATAAATTTTGGAGTCTCCATGGTCTTTTTTTGTTAGCTTATTGATCTTGGAGCTTGGATGATTTCAGTAATCCTTTTAACTCTAGTTTAGGATGTAGGCTAAAAAATTCTTAAAGAGCAGAGATTTCTGCCTGTGACGGTCATATTTGGTACAGTAAATGCATGACAATGATAAATGTCTGACAAATATCCTTTTTCACAAGTATTTTTTTCTGCTTACAAAAGTAACCCATGCTTAATGTAAAACGTTCCAATATAATAGAAGAGCGTAAATTAGAAAATGAAATATCACTTCTCCCTATACCTTATCCTGTCACTGAGGTCACTTCCTTTAAGTTTAGCATGTATTTTTTCTATGTATACTCTAATATGTTGTAAGGCCCACCCGTCACATGTGTCCTTCCCTGGCCTATAGAACTCTGTATGATCTAGCCATGGATACCTCTTGAGCTTATATTCTGTCATCTCCCTTTCACTTACTCTCCTTTGACTGCCCCAGTCATGGTGTTTCTTGAGCAGCTCTAATATGCTGTTATCTAAGGGCCTTTGTGCTTGCTATTTCTTCTGCTTGGTAAATCCTTTCCTTAGTCACTCAGTTCTCTCTTCAATCAGATGTTGAATAATACTTGATTATTCAAGTATTTTAGTTTTGATTAGTTCTCAGTTATAAACCATAATAAATAAGTATGGTTTTATTTCTTCTTTTACCTTTCACTGACTTTAGTCAATAATACTGTTTTTCTTAGTATTAACTTTGCTCTGATAAATATAACTACATTTCTGTTACTTGATTTTTCAGGTTTAAATAATATCCTTTGACTTACAGCTGTTACAGATTAGGCACTCATACTTTTTTTCAATCTTTTCCATTGTTTTTCTCATTTGTTTTGTTAATTGGATAAATTTGACATTTTTAGGGCCTATAGCGTTTCAGTTCAGTTTGTCATTCTATTCTTCACAAGTGTTTCATTTGAGTTATACTGTTAAATATATTTAGTTCTCACTACCAATTCTTCTGGATGATTTTCAGGAGAAAAGGGGGAAATGCTAAGTTATGGATCCTTGTTGATTATGGAATTCCCATAAGCTTTTGATCTGGGCTTGTTAATGCTTCCTAATAGAGAATACCCATACATCCAGGCTGAACTTGGAAAAGAAGTACCAAGTTTTAAATTCCGACTCAGAGAGAGAAAAGGTTGAATTTTATTTTTCTTTTAGTACTCTAGAGATGCGGCATAATTTTTACATTTTTATTTATTGATATTTTTCATACCATCACTTTTTAAAATAAATATGAAAAATTCACAAAAAGGAAGAAGAAACTTAAACATATGAATTTACCTGTTTGTTTTAATTAAGCCTCAGATTCCACTGAACTTGGAATCATGACAGTGAAGGAAATAAAATAAGTCACAGTCCTTAATTCTCATGTAAAAAACAAGGAAGCTTATCATTTTTTAAAAGATTTTTGTTAAAAAAGTCAATGTACGTAGTATTGGAAATATTGTTTCAAGTTACATAAGATGTTCACCAAGGCACTTAAAGTAAATCCAAAAATGGATTTATGATAGATAAGGCATAACATTCAGTTGTAGTACTCATGATGAAGACTGAACTGATGACATCCAAACATAGTGTTCTAGTTTGTCCCTGTAGTGGTTCTCAGCTTTTTCCCTGCTTCAGTACACTTGGATAATGTTGACTTTAAGACATATTCCCATTCATAGTAGTGGCTCACAGAGAACTGCTGCATGGAGATAGTAAAACTTTATAGCATACTCACTATAGCTCTGCCCTCTCTCCCATGACTGATAAATTAGATAACATAGCTCGGATTTCAACTGCTGGTTTAGTGTAATTCAGGAATGAGAAATGGGGAAGGGAGAAAGAGGGAACTTAATGTTTGTTGAATGTCTGTTATGTTCCAGGCTTTGGACTAGATGCTGTATACACAGTATTCCATTTAATTATTACAAAGGTCTGATGAAGGTCTGATGAAGTCATTATTTGTATTTATATTTTTAGAGGAAGATGCTGAGGCTCAGTAATTTTGCCAGTCTTAATAGCTGTTAAGTGGTAGAGCCTGGAATTTGAAGCCCTGTCTTATTCTGAAGGCTGTGCCTTTCCCAAGCCTTGAAGTGTATGTGGATAAACATGTCTTTTCAGTTAATGAATGGATGAATGGTTTTTGATTGTCTGCTCTGCTGGGCACTGAGAATATAAGAATTTAATATAATTTTGAGCCTCAAAGAACTCCCAGTTAATGAGACAGATGCCTCAGTCAACGGAGGATAATCGGTCCAGATTGGACTGCGTTAGGAGAGGTAATTGTAGGGAAGTGAAACTGATAGAACTTGTGATATATCAGAAGGTCATGAAAGAAGATTTAGATAACTAAGGAAGAATTTTGGTAGAATAGGTGGTAGTTTTAATTTCATTTTGCTAACAGGGAAAAAAAATGAAGTCAAAGGGGAAAAATATAGTACCAAGTAAAGCAAACAGTTGGGTAGTGGAGGAAAAGTAATCATGGTTTTACTACATAATTTTGCTGGGAATAGTCATAGATTTATAATAATGTAAACGTGAAATGTTTTAAAGCCAAAATTATAATAGATCTTTCCTGAGAGGAAAGAATAAGAAAGGCATATCCTTGTGATGTGATAAGGCAAGGAGAGGAAAGAGAAATTCTCATTTTACACACTGAGGAGTCTCTTAGAAGATAATGTCTAAAACTGAAAAATGAAAAAGCAGTGATCCACATATCTTATTTTCAGATTTGGAGGTAAATGCCAAAACAATAGTCTAAAAGTTGAAAATAGTGGGGAATAAGGCAGAGAATTGCTTTTTTACCAGAAAAATTGCAGAATTATTTAACTGTAACAGTGTACATTCATAACGATAAAATGAAAAGCAGACAGTAAGTTTTTTAATTTATTTGTTTTTTGTGTTTAAATTTTTTTTTTAATTTATTAAAAAGACAGGTCTTTCATTCTTTGTTTTGAAATGCCTAGGATTAAACAAGGTTTCATTATTTCTTTCTATCATGAATTAGTATAAATAAGTTTTCAGAGACTTGAATTGTTTAATCTATCCTTTGTGGCTGAAAGATCAAGAGTAAGTCAAGATCTTTAAATGCAAAACATTGAAAGGTTGATTAATAATGCATCTTAAAAAGGAAAACTATAACTATATTAATTAAATACATATGTAATATGTACATCAATTAAATGTTTACACATTAAAGTTTTTAATGAAAATAGTTTTATTTTGATGTTAAGAAAAATTTTCATAAATCACTCATGATTGAGTAGTGTTATATTGGCTTTTCCTATGATGTGTAAATTAGATTTTTCCAAGTAAATTTGGTAGGAATTTAGAAATTTTTATTGTGACTTTTTTTTTTTTTACTCCATCAGGATGTAGATATGATGGATCAGAATGGAATGACACCTTTAATGTGGGCAGCTTATAGAACACATAGGTATGTAACCATTATAAAATACTTATTCACATAATTTTCAACACAATAAAATGTAGAATAGCTGACAAGAAAAATCAGTTAATGTTATACTTATTAATATTTTAATTTTTCAATATGAGTACGTATAACCTATAACGTATAACAAAATACATATGACATAAATTACCCTTTTTTGTTGTTTGAATCTTTATGTTTACCTTTACCTTGGTAATTGCAGTGCCTTAATCTATTATCTTTCAACAATTTTTAAGAATGGAAGAAGTTTTTTTAGGTAAATTTTTTGTGTGATTTGCATATTGGCAAGTTTAATATATTAGTAAGCTCCCTTAAATAATTTTTGGAACAATGTAGATTTAAAATAAAAATATATAACTTTAATTATATAGATATTAATGACATAATTCCAAGATCAAAACAAGAAAATATCAGGACCAAGTATTCTCTGTTGTGGAAATATATTTCTTGATATGATGATGCACATACTTAATACTTAATATTAAAATGTTATCTCATTAGTGATTATAAAGCTGTTGAGTACAGGTTAGAAGTGTTCCAAGATGGAATACAAATATAACCACAATCAGTTTAGTGTCTATAATGAGTTCTATAATTGAAATTAGGGTTGTTGTTGTTTTGTTTTGTTTTTTCCTTTTCAGTGTGGATCCAACTAGATTGCTTTTAACATTCAATGTTTCAGTTAACCTTGGTGACAAGTATCACAAAAACACTGCTCTGCATTGGGCAGTGCTAGCAGGGAACACCACAGTCATTAGTCTTCTTCTGGAAGCTGGAGCTAATGTTGATGCTCAAAACATCAAGGTAAAAATATTCTGTATTTATTATACTGTGTGAAATGTGGTTACTAAGAAGTAAATTTCTTAATAAAACAAGTTCTTTCACAGACTGTGAAAGGTGGAAGAAACTTCATATTTAAACTCAACTACTTGGCATCCATACAAGAATTTATTTTGAAACACTGGTTTGTTTACGTTCATCTTTTAGCATTGAAGTAATTTTCAGATTTTGGTGGCCTTTTCATTAGTGAATTCTTATTTACTTTTGGAAATGAAAGTAAATAATCTGTGTTTTATAGCTGAAGGGAACAGTTTTCTGGTTTCTTTAAAAAGGTCATTGCAGAGAGTCACAAGTTTGTAGTTAAACCACATCATGGTAACTTTTAGTAGTTTTTGACTAGATCATTTATTGTCTTATTTTTTAAAGGTCAAGACCTTTAAATGTGGTGAACACCATTATGATGTTTATATGAGAGTCCCTCTTCTCCCAGTGCCGACTCCTGCAGAAGGATGTGGAATTGCATAAGCAGAACCCATTTACCAGTTATACTCTAGTGTTTAGAAATTTGTAGATATTTTATGAATACCTATAAGAATTTTCTATTGGTAGTTTTAAATTTTGGGTAACCATTCTCATTTTTAAAGCTTAAGAATCTACCTCATCTTTGAGCAACAGGTTCTTTCTATGAAATGACTTTAAAGTTTTAAACATCATCTTTAAGTAATTTGCATTCATAAATACCTTGGTGCCAATGACAAATATTGTTTAATTTTGAGTATAAGCCATAGTTTTTTCTGAGTCATGTTTTTTAAATTTCCAAGGGATATGTACAAATTAAATATGAAAGGGGTTCAGGCCATATAATTATCTAAAATGGCAATCAAAAAGTAGGTTATCTCCTGCTGGATCAGGACATCGATTTATGTTTCAGTGTTAGTTCTTTCTCTGTTAGGTTCCTCTAGAAAGTGAAGGTTAAACTATTAAAATGAAGTAGCTAAGACTAGTTATAAGAAGCCTAATTCAGTTAATATAATCACGATTTAGACCTGAGTTTAATTAAAAATACTTAGTCAAAAGTAAATATAAAATCTCATTGGAAACTAAGAAATTGAGAAAACCATGTATTTTCTTTATCTCTTTGTCTCTCTTTCTTAAAATTTAAAGTTTTCTTATTTCTACCATAGTTCCTGACATGTGATGGACACTCTTAAGTATTTGTTGACTGATTGAATGTTGTGTAGTTTTGAGCTTTACTTCTAAGTTAGTTTTCATGACTTGAGTAGTATACCTCTCTGCCACTCTGAAATTGTAGAGATAAATTCTTGCTTTTCCAAACATGTTTAAATAGGAAACTCTGAAAGGTTCATCACACTGTATTAGTAAGTAAGGCCTAGAAGAAAAGGAAGGAGGAGTTTGACTAAATCTGACCAATAACCCCCTAAGAAAAAAATCAGAGAGATTACTTTATGTTTTATAACCAGAATTGCTTTAGATTGCTATTTTTCTTTTCTTTGCTACCAGACAGGCATTCTTAAAGTGATTGTGCCCCAGGAATATACTTCAAGATATTTAGTGGTATATTATTGAAAAGACAGAACCAGTTTCAATATGGCAAATAGTGATTCTTCATATACTCTGTCAAGAGCCATATCAGTATGTCAAAATTGCAGTAATACCAAAGAATTAGGACAAGATGACTACATCGTTCTGGAGTTTGAAACAGTAGTGTATATATTTTGAACGTTTAAAACATCTTTTCTGTTCTCCATGTCTGTGAGTCCTTTTTCCTTTTCGCTTAGTCCTTCCACCCCCTAACCTCTCCTGCCTTAGCTGTCATCCTGTTCCCCATCTGTGAGTCTGTCCCCATTTTCCTCGTTTGTTCATTTTGTTCTTTACATTCCACATATGAGTGAAATCAAATGGTATTTCTTTCTCTGACTGACTTATTTCACTTAGCATAATGTTCTCCGGGTCCATCCATACTGTCACAAAGGGTAAAAAAATTTTTAAGGCCAAATAGTATTCCATTGTGTGAATGTCCCATATCTTCGTGATTTTAAATAACACTGCAATGAACATAGTGCTGCTTATGCTCTTTCAAATTAGTGTTTTGGGTTCCTTCTGATCAATTCCCAGAAGTGGGATCACTGGGTCAAAAGGCAGATCCATTTACCTTTATGCTGCTTTCCACAGTGGCTGCACCAGTCTGCATTCCCACCAGCAGTGCAGAAGGGTTCCCCTTTCTCTAGATCCTCACCAGCACTTGTTGTTTGTTGATGTATTTTTTTGTGTGTGGTATGAATATGTCTTTATTTTTATTTATTTATTTTTTTAAATTTATTTAATTATTGTTCAAGTACAGTTTTCTTTTTTTTACTCTCATCCCAGCCCACTGTTGATACACTGATGATAGCCATTCTGACAGGTGTAAGATGATATCTCATTGTGGTTTTAATTTGCATTTCTCTGATGATTAGTGACATTGAGCTTCTTTTCATATGTCTGTTGGCCATCTGTATGTCCTCTTCGGAGAAGTGCGTATTCAGGTCTTTGCCCAATTTTAATTGGGTTAGTGTGGTGTGGTGATCACTGGGAGGTTGAGGGGTATAAGTGGACTGCATAGTAATGGAAAAAAGACAATAAAGATTAAATCAAAAAAATATTACAGTAAAATAATAACATCTTTTCTGTCTCCATAAAATTTTAGATAACTTCTCTTTGATTGTGATTTTTAAATATTTGAGGTATAGTTTGTGAATTTAATATTGTTTCAAATAAATACTGAATGCTTGCACTCCGTGTTAACCATTGCAGAAACTTTCAATCAGTCTTAGTAAGAGAAATAATCTCTAATAAAGATTATTACCTTTAGACAGAAAGGTAGTGTAAGAGTAGAATATTTGAAAAGACTTAAATGGTTTGGATCTTATACTTTTAGTGTTTTCTAGGTTCAGACACATGTTTTTATTTGGTACCAACATAAAATAAATTGGAATGTAGCTTTCTTAACTAGTTCATGTGAATATACCTTGCAGAATCGAATGTTAGTAATTAAGCTAATTATTTTGCCTGTAGAACTTTTATTTTAATTTATGGTATTTTTAAGTCACTTTTCATGAATATTTCAATTTTATCTGCCATGTATAATCAAGGTGATCTGTTGTTAAGAATATTTTAAATTAATTATTTCCCTGGTAGCTTCTGGAATGAATTATTTTTAAAGAAAATAGTCTAAGGAGTTGGTTGCTTCAGCTGCTCAGGGAATTTTACACTTTCAGAGTGAAATAATCTTTCTATCCACATTGGTGGAAAAGTAGATTTTTGTTTTAAAATATACTTTTTATGTAATTAATGATAAAATAAGTACCAGATGTCTTTTCTACTGTAATCTGGCATTCCTAATATGCTGAAGTCTAATTACTATATTGTAATGGAAATATTTTATTAATTCACAATAGTGTTCAGTGCTGGGAAGTCACAATATTTAAGACAGATTGTCTTTTTTGTTCGTTTGTTTTTATTTTTTAAATATTTTATGGTTTATGCTATTACAGTTGTCCCACGTTTTCCCCCTTTGCCCTCCTCCACCTAGCCCACCCCCTACTTCCATTATCAGTCCCTTCACAATTATCCATGTCTGTGTTCTTTGACTAATCCCTTCACCTGACTGGTGAAGTATTTATTCTCCCAGAACTTGCATTATATTGAGGGAATAGACAATAGTAAATTATAGAGACAAATGTGGTAGAGCGATGAGGGCTGAGGGTGATTTACGCAAAGATATGTGGGAAAAGTCTTGCCATGTAGAGGGACCTGCATGTGCAAGCCCCGGGGATAGTGAATAAGCCAGGAATAAGCTTGCCGCATCAAAGGTGCAGAAATCATAGCCTAGACGGATAGCAGTGAGGGAGGGAGTGAAGCCACTGAAGGAAGCAGGTGCCAGATCATGCAGGGACATAATAAGAAGCTTTAATTGTATTCTCAGTCATGAGAAACAATTGGAAGGATTTATGTAGGCTATATAGTCTTAAGGTTACTTTGGTTGCTGTATGAAGAATGCATTAAAGAATTAAGGAAATGGAAGGGACAGATAAAGATCAGTTAGGCTATTGCAGTAAGTCAGGCAAGTGACAATTTAGTTTAACCTATTATTTAAGAAGTAAATATGGGGGAAACATTGATTTGGAAATGATAATTTAAAGTAGAAATGAAGTAGATTAGATATGAGGGTGAAAGAAGCAACATTGATGACTTATGTGTTGGTTTGAACAACTGAATGTATTGTGATAGGTTTTGAGGTTGTGAAGACTGAAGGAAAACTTTCTGGAGTGAAGGTGATAGGGATTGGTTCTGCTTTGGTCATATGTAATTTCAGTTGGTGCCTTTTAGCTATGTGGAATGCCAAGCTCATTAAGTAAACTTAAATTGCTGCAAATTTTGAAAGAGGGAAATTTATTGATTTAAAAAATCAGCTCAGATTCTATGTCCAGGAATTTGACAAATAAAGTTGATTTAGACCTGTATATTTTTACATTTTTATTTCAAGTGTTAAGAAAGAGCTTGGTACTAAACATGAATTACAACAGAAAGATGTAGCCTTCAAATCTGGGTATAGCTTTAATAGCAAGTAAAAGTTTCATTCTTCAAAGAATATACAAAATTATACCTTGTGTTAGTTATAATAACTGTCATTTGATCCTATTTCTTCTAAAATAGCTATTGCCTAAATAAGGTGAAGCGTAAGTTTCTCAGAAATCTGTCCCTATATTAACTAGGTATTTACCCTTGTAAACTAGTTATTTGAGTAAGGGAATTCTGTTCTTTTAACATACAAACAAGTGATTATTTTATCAAAAGAAGTTAGAATTTATTTTGGGGAGAAGTCATATTAAATGAAGGGTAACTTGAAAATGGCTATTTTGATCCTTAAAAAGATCAAAAAAGGCCATATCTCTGACCCACAAGTAGATTTTGGTTAGGAAGTAGGTCTATGGACTCCTGACATTGTTATTTAAAAAGTTACATTTTATCATTTTTCTAGGGAGAGGGCCAGTGGCTTTTATCTGATTATTCAAAAGAATTTAAGAATTTGAATTTTAAGTAATAATAGTAGGGGTGGTGATTTGGCATACTAAGACTTTTTCTAAATGACCTATGTAGTTAATTCTTTCTTATGGTAACATCTCATTTGTGGATTTTTAAAAAAGTAGTTTACCCCCTTGAATCTGCTTTTGGTTATAGATAAATATAGATGAATTGAATATTGGGGAAACAATCTTTGAGTGATGCCCAGGCATTTGTAAATTTTTTTCTAAAATTATAAAAGGACATCATTTTTAGCATGTGAAGAATGTAAAATTTGAACTTTTTAAATTAACATATTGGTAACATATTGGAAGACTCTTATGTAGTCTTTTTAAATTAGGTAAGAAACTGTTTTCAGACAATAGTTTCCATTACCTCTTAAGTAACCAGACCCAAATGATCTCCAAGGAAGACTTGTCCTTAGTTTTAATAATGAAATTTAGCTCATTTAGGCAAAATACGATTTTCCACCCTCCACCTTCCATGTTTATTTTAGCAAAATCCTTGAAGAATTTCTTTTATACAAATTGCTTCATCCATAAATACTCCATGAATTGTTGTTACTGCTGTTCTTATTGTTTACTATTTTAGCTAACACATGGAGTGAGCAAGTGTAGGCTTCATTTGGAACCCTGATTCTAATACAGTTCTTTAAATTTATTGCTTGTTTATTTTACCAGCTGAATAAAAGAACTATACAAAAGCAGTCAGTTGACTAGAGGAGTAGTTGAAAGATTTCTTAAAGCTCCCTCCATCTTTTTATCTAGGCAATCCCTAGGTGTCACATGGCCCTCTAGTGGAAGGGATGCTCAGCTGGACCGAGGCAACTGCAGAATATTCTCTGGGAGTTGTTATCCAAGGGATTGCTTTTATTCAGGTAAACTTTATAGTTTGGATTAATTAGCTAGTTCTCACAATTGAGGTGATAGAACCTTGGAATAGGTAAGGAGATATTTTAAAGTAAATAATCCTATTTGTAGAAGACCCACCTAGATTAGCCTATTCCTAATTAAATACTATTGATCTTTTTATTAAAGGTTTAGTTGGGCTTTTTGTTGTTATTGTGGTGTTAACAGTTGGTGGCAGTGGTCTGTTTATTTTTTATTTGCTTCTTTTTGTTTTTCAGGTTTAAAAAAAACTACTTCATACTTGATAATCATCCCTCATAAGTAAGGCACCTCAAGGCTCCTTATTCCTTAATTTTCATCCAGTTTTTAAAAATAAAATTTCAGTATTTTTCTTTTTTTAAATAATTTTGAATATTCATTCATACATTCTTGAAATTTTGGCAAACAATGTTTAATTTCACTTTCATAACTACAGAACTAGATAAGTAGTAAAGAATATTAAATAGAATAGATATTTGGGTGTCTGACTACAAGAGAAATAAGATTTTAAATTAAGGCTAAAGGAAGCATAGGTGTAGAATTAGAAATGCTATTTCTTGTTTCATGTTTCCTTTAAATTGTTTTAGTCTCTTTACTTACATTTCTTGGCATTCTTTTTGTGGAAATAAAAAGGAGCTACAAGTTCATAACTTGAGTTTTACTTTTTTGTTGTTGTTGTTACTGCTCTTACTCCCTTTGAAAATTTTGGGGTGGGTGAATGAATTTAAGATGACAAAGAATGGCAGTATAACAATAATAGAAGTAGAAGTTGACTTTTCTTTTTCATTCCTGTTCTTATCTGTGTAGACTTGTCATCACTGAAATTAAACTGAAAGTTCTGAAAATGTGGTATTATAGCAGGGTGTTATATAGTAATAATAATTCCTAATGAAATATTTAAAGAATATGAAATAACTGATAAACTTCATGATATCCTCTGATCCAGCAGATGCTAAATACCTACTTTTTGATTTGCTCTCTAATACAAGTCAAAATGCAAGCAAAAATAGAATCTGTATGAATAAATAAAAGTTTTATTGTACCTTGATTGGGAAATCAAAATAAGTAATATGTAATGATTTAGATTCTTCTAGTAATTGACTGCCCAATGTAAAAACTGTATTAATGAACTAATAGTGCATTTAATTTATTTTCATGGATGTGCTTTAAAAGTTAGTAACTAAAATATTTTGCTTTTTCTTTTATTTTTAATGTGAATTTTTTCCACTTACATTCAGGGTGAGTCAGCACTTGATTTGGCAAAGCAGAGAAAAAATGTCTGGATGATCAACCATTTGCAAGAGGCAAGGCAAGCTAAAGGATACGATAATCCATCCTTCCTTAGAAAGCTGAAAGCTGATAAGGTAAATTCAAGACAGATTTTCAAATAAATAATCCTTTTAAGTAAGATTCATGGGTATACTTTATTAACTTGAGTATTTACAGCCTTTAATTTTGACTATGCCAGTGTAATTTTTAAAATAGTATTTCATCCAGGATAAAATGAAGGTAGATAGCAAAGTTTTCAAGGCTCCACCTATTTGGCTGATGGCCTGTTTTTGTTAAGAAGGGTATATGTGAAATTGTTTTACTCTCCATAGTCTACTAACATCAATTTTACTTCATTGATTCAGCTGGCCTTTGTTGAGTAATAGAAAAATAAAAGTTTTCTGTGTTTAAGTGCATTTGTTAGTTTGGTAATCAGCTGTGAAAAATCTTAGTCCTAATACATATCTTTTTTTAACTCCTCATAACTCTACCTCAAATTAGTTTAAGCTTTTCATTCTTTTATAATATATTGTAACTTTTTTTAAATGAGAGAAAACATATTTTTCACTTTTTTTAGAAACCTCATTTTAGACCTTTTATATACCTTCAGTTATAAACTGTGTGACTTTTGGCTGAATTGCTTATTTGTAATTATATGATTTCAAACTAAAAACGTTTTCTCAAAAGAGTCTATTCCTTAAAAATTTCTCTTAAAAAAGGAAAAATTAGCTGACTGACAATTTCTTTGTATACCTAAATAACTGACAAGATATTTGCTAACTTGTCAATAGTCACTACTTAATGGCATTAAGCTTTGAGTATTGTCTTATGTATGCCTCTTTCAGGTTGTTCCAGTGGTAAAAGTGTTGGTTTAAAGTTAATATTGATCTGTCTATTATCAGAACAAAATGACAGTTTTGGATAAAAGGGAAGCATTTGAAAACATGACTCATTTACTTGTAGTTCAGACTTCCTTAATGAGCTGAAAAGTTTATCGCTATATTACTTAGGCGTCAGAAGAATTAGATTTAATGTTTGTCAACTTGCCTGTTTTTAATGCCATCGTTGAGAGTAATGAACAGTTTTTACAAGTTATGTTAACCCTTTCATTTCACTATTAAATATGATATTATATGGTTTATTATTTATTTTGTTTGATGTCTCTCCTCCAGAATTTAGAGCAGTTTTGCTCAACAGAGTGACAAATAGCTGATGTCTCATAATAACTAAGCTAATTATATATATATATAAATGTCTTATATTACTTTGGGATGTCTCATAATCTTATATGTAAAGTTTTTTAAAAAATAATATCAGATAAAATGACATTGTAAATTCTAGGTAGTCATTAACATTTAAAGATACTTATAACAATAGGGAACTACATATCAGGTTTATGTGTTTGGATATGATTTGTATTAATTTTTATATTTTATTGTTTATGCTGTTACAGTTGTCCCAGTATTTCCCCCTTTACATCCTCTAACCAGCTCCCCTACTCTCTCAGGCAGTCCCCACACCATTATTCATGTCCATTAGTCATGCATATATGTTCTTTGGCTATTTTATTCCCTATGCTGTATTTACATCCCCTAGGTAACTACCAATTTATACTTCTTAATCCCTTGACCTTATTCACTCAGCCCCCCAAACCATCTCCCATCTGGCAACCATCAAAATGTTTTGTGTATCTATGATTCTGTTTCTGTTTTGCTTGTTTATTTATATTGTTTTTTAGAATCATAGATATATGATTGATAGATATATGTTTTTGCCACTGGTTCTTGCCAATTCTTTCTGGCCTGCAAAGTTTCTTTTGAGAGATCAGCTGACAGTCTTATGGGAACTCCCTTGTAGGTAACTAACTTCTTTTCTCTTGCTGCTTTTAAGATTCATTGCTTTTAACCTTTAACATTTTAATTATGATGTGTCTTTGAGGGGGGCCTCTTTGGGTTCATCTTGTTTGGACTCTGCATTTCGTGGACTTGTATGTCTGTTTCATTCACAAGTGAAAGTTTTCTGTCATTATATTTTCAGATAGGTTTCCAGTTTCTTGCTCCTGCTAATACCCCCTTGATGTGAATGTTGGTATACGTGAAGTTTTCCCAGTGTCTCCTTACACTGTCTTCATTTTTTTGGTCTCTTTTTTTCTTGCTGTTCTGATTGGTTGTTTTTTGCTTCCTTATTTCCAAATTGCTCATTTGATTCTTGGCATCATCCACTCTACTGCTGATTCCTTATAAATTGTTCTTTATTTCAATTAGAGTATCCTTTTTTTTCTGATTGGGTTTTTTTTCTTTTTTTTTTTAATTTTATTGATTATGCCATTACATTTGTTCTATTTACCCCCTTCCGTTCCCCTTCACCCTGCACACCCCTCCCCCACCATTCCCCCCCTTTAGTTCATGAACATGTGTCTCAAGTTCTTTAGATTCTATATTTCCCCTACTATTCTTACCCTCCCCCTATCTATTTTCTATCTACTGTCTATGCTACTTATTTTCTGTACCTTCTCCCCCCTTCTCCTTCTCCCATTCCCCTGTTGCTTACCATCCATGTGATCTTCATTTCTATGGTTCACTCCTGATCTAGCTGTCCTCTTAGTTTGCTTTTGTTTTAGGTGTGGTTGTTGATAACTGTGAGTTTGCTGTCCTTTCACTGTTCATCTTTTTTATCTTCTTTTTCTCAGGTAAGTCCCTTCAACATTTCATATAATAAGGGCTTGGTGATGATGAACTCCTTGAATTTGTTGTTATCTGAGAAGCACTTTATCTGTCCTTCCATTCTAAATGAAAGCTTTGCTGGCCTCTAAGGTCTCTTTTGAGAAATCAGCTGACAGTCTGATGGGAACTCCTTTGTAGGTGACAGTCCCCTTATCTCTTGCTGCTTCTAGGATTCTGTCCTTCATTTTAATCTTGGCTAATGTAATGATGATGTGTCTTGGTGTGTTCCTTCTTGGGTCCAACTTCTTTGGGACTCTATGAGTTTCCTGGATTTCCTGGAAGTCTATTTCCTTTGCCAGAATGGGGAAGTTCTCTATTATTTGTTCAAATAAGGTTTCCACTCATGACTGTTCCTCTTCCCCTTGTGGTACCCCTATAATTCGGATGTTGGAGCATTTAAAGATGTCCCGGAGGTTCCTAAACCTTTCCTCATTTTTTTGAATTCTTGATTCTTCATATTTTTCCTGTTTGGTCATTTTTCCTTCCTTCTGGTCTGCTCCCTTGATTCGAGTCCCAGTTGCCTTTCCATTACTATTGGTTTCCTGTGCATTTCCCTTCATTTCAATTAGTTCAGCCTTCATATGTTCCTCTAATTCGTGACTAAAATCAACCAGTTCTATGAGCATCCTGATCACCAGTGTTTTGAACTGTGCATCTGAAAGTGGCTATTTCTTCATCACTTAGATTTATTGACTCTGGGGCTCTGAGTTCTTGAGCCATGTTTTGATCTGTTTGTGCCAGTTACATACAAGGAGAGGCGCCTTAGTTGTTCACCAGGGTGGGGCTACCCATGTTGCTGGTTTGTAATGCTGTATGTGGGGGCGGGGTCAGAGAGGAAGCAATGGCGGTCCTCTTTGCTTGCCCAGTCTGCCTCACCTCTCGCCCCGGCCTGTTTATCTGAGCTCAAATGTGGGAGCCTTCCGCCCTGCGCCACACAGTCTCAATGCTTGCCTCTTCAGTGGTTTATCTGTGCGCAAATGCGCGACCGACCACAGACAGCCAGCTGATCCTCTTCCCTTTGTCCGCCTATAGCTTGCTGGCACCTGGGATCTGTGCCTTCAGCTGCCTTTGCACTGCCCGGGTCGGGGATCTTTTTTGCCTGACTTGCTCCGCTTCTGGCTTCGCCCTTCTCACCAGTTTAGCTGAGCGGTTCGTTTTTTTTGGACTCCGTATTGTCGATTTTCTGTGTGGTTTGGTTGCGTTTATTGTTGTTAAAACTTTGTTGTTTTTAGATTTGGTTGTGTGAGGACACAAAGTGTTTCCACCTATGCCTCCATCTTGTCGGAAGTCCCTGATTGGGTTTTTTTACGTTGTTGAAATCCTTATGAAATTCCTTGGACATCTTTATAACCAATGTTTTGAACTCTGCATGTAGTAGCTTGCTTGTATCCATTTTGTTTAGTTCTTTTTCTGGAGTTTTGTTCTGCTCTTTCAACTTGGGCATCTCCTCATTTTGTCAGCCTCCCTGTGTTCATTTCTATGTGTTAGTTAGAGCTACTGCATCTTTTGGAGTTGATAGAGAGGATACCCAATGTAGCTGGTATGCGATAGAGTCCAGTAACACAGCCTCCCTTATTACTCAATCTGGATACTCAAGATGCACCCACTCTGTAAGCTGTGTACACCCTCCTATTATAATTGAGGCCTGATTGCTATTGGCATATCCAAGGTCAGCCACTGACTGTGTTCTGTCCGGGGGTAAAGAGCATAAGCTACAAAGTGATCTGAAGATGGCTGCTACTTGTGCCAGGCTTGGAGGTGCCCAGGTGAGGCCAAGTTTTGAACCAAGGCTGGCTGTTGCTAGTGATGGGCCTGGGGCAACTTAGTGAGAGGTAAAGGGCTTGCCAAAGCCAGATGCTGCTTGTTTGAAAGAGTTTAGGAAATCTGAAGTATGGGCCAAGACAAGCCATTTGTATTGAAAAGCCACTGGGAACAGCTTCTGTGGGCCTGAAAGTTGGATGGGACAGGGCTTCAGGGAATTACCAGCATGGAACAAACAGTGTGAGCCAGGTCGATGGAGTCTGAGATATGGTTCCCCCATTCCACTTTGTTAGGAGAGGGCCCAGAAAAGGAACAAGGGACTCTGCCCACATTTCTTTTTAGGAGAAAACTTTTGCCTTATGTTGGACAATTCATTTTGTCTCCATATGTCTCTGAAGTCTTTCAATCTGCTGCCCCCATGATGGAGCTCACAGGGAGTGAGTCAGAATAAGTCTGTGCATGGGCCTTTTAAGAGGAACTGTCAGGGATTCCTCTGTCTTCCACCACTTCAATTGCCACTGGTTTTTGCAGCCAGAAGTTATGGGAACTTTCATGGTCCTGTAACCCTGGGTTAGAGGGCCTAGTGTGGGGATGAGATGCCTTGCCCCTCAGATATCCCTCCTGATATTTATCTGCCACACATGAGTGTGGGACGAGCATATTCTATGACTCCACCCCTCCTATCAGTTTCGATGTGATTTCTTTTTTAATTCTGTCATTTTTTCTTTAATTCTATGGTTATAGAACTTTGATCCAGCTTGATTTTTGCTGATTTTAAATGATGGGTGTTCTATAGTTTAGTTGTAATTTTGATGTGAATGTGTGAGGAAGTGAGCCATGTTTACCAACGCTGCCATATTGACCAGAAGTGCTGGATATGATTTGGTTTAAAAAAGAGAATTTCATTGAAAAGTTTGACACAGTTTTATTAACATTTGTTTATATCATGGTTAGTTCAGAATTTGAATAGTCTGCTGGGGTTTTTGTTGTTTTTTTGCATTATTTTGTTTTTTTGCATTGGTAGCTTTAAATATGATACCTTTTTAAAAAAGGTTACTACAGCCCTGGCTGGTGTAGCTCAGTGGATTGAGCGCAGGCCTGCAAACCACATCATTGCGGTTCGATTCCCAGTCAGGGCACATGTCTGGGTTGCAGGCCGGTTCCCTGCAGGCCAGTTCCCAGCAGGGAACACACAAAAGGCAACCATACATTGATGTTTCTCTCCCTCTCTCCTTCTCCCCTTCCCCTCTAAAAGATAAATAAATAAAATCTTTTAAAAAAAAAAGGTTACTACGTAAAAATATATGTTGGTTAGGGGCTTTTTAAAATTAAGTACTTATAATTATTTAGACTGTTCTCTTTCCATCTGAGTTAGAAAAACTTAAATCATGAACCTGATTTGGTAGTCTGTGCAGTATATGTTCTTATTTAAAACTACACACTGAAATAAGTAACACTTAGGGCTCAATAGTTTTTCTAAGAGTAAGTATAAAAGAAAAGAAGAGAAACATCACAAAAAATTTGGACAGTACTAATGGACAATGGGATATGGGAAGAATCTTGATTTTAGAAAACTATTTTAGAAGCTCTTGGGTTTTTTAAGATGAGAAGATTTTAGACATGGAGATTTATGGTTAAATAAGTGTTAACTTGCTTAATAAGAAGTTAGATGGAAGTCTCTAAATTAGTATTTCTCCACATTAAAAATTTCATTATCCCTTTCATTAATAGTGGTAATCTCACATATCTTCTTCTTTAGTGATGTTTATTGATTATGTGAAAAGAAATCTTGGAAGATGGAGTGGTGTGTCTTTCGCTTTTCCTCTCTGCTAAGTACAACTAAAAAACCTGGACATTATTTACAAAACAAATGTAAGAAGACTCTGGAAGATGGAAAGAATGTAACAGAGTGGCTAGGGAACTCAGGACCCAAGAATGACATGGTATTGAGTTCCCTATGGTTTTGTTTTTATTTTTTGGAGCTTTTTTGTGCCTTACATATCCCAGAAGAGGCGCTAATAATGTAGAATCACAAATGGGTACAGACAAAAAAAAGCAACAAAAAAAATCTGCTCTCTAGTAAAAAGACCACAAAAGAGGTGGTTTAGCAAAATAGAAACTTTTAGAAAATAACTTTCTACTAAAGCCAAACACTACAGAAGAAAACTGTGGCCCCACCCTGATTCACACCAGCAAAGACTAGACTTCCACCTTTAGCAGGCTGCAATGAGGTGCTCCAGTTTCTCTTTAGGGGTGGTATCAGGAAAGGCTGCATAGAGAGTTGGGACTTCATTCCCACTGGTTGTTAATGAAGTTCCATCCTCTGCTATATCAGTGGAGACCACATAGGAAACAGTAATAAGGCACTGCTCCCAGCTCTGGAGACATCAGTAGAGGTACAGTGGAGAAAGACCCAGCTTTGTTCAGCGGGAATGAGGAGCCTTGCCCTTAGGTGTTAGTGGAGGCCACATAGGAATCCTGGATTTGCACCCCACCTAACAGAAATGAGAAAGTTCCTCATTCAACTCCCAAGCTACAAAGAGGAATCCATCTAAAAGAAAAGGTTTAATTAAGATCCAGTGTCTCACAATACCTAGACTATCCAGGTTTCAAACAAAAATCAACTATCGTGCTAAGAACCAAGGAGATCTGGAACAGTGAAAAGAGAATCAACAGGTGCCAACAATATAACAGCTGTTAGAATTACCTAATAAAAGATTTAAAAGAATCATAAAAAAGCTTCACTGTATAATTATGAGCGTGCTTGAAACAAATGAAGAATAGAGTCAGCAATGAAATAAAAATATAGAAATAGAATATAAAGAAAAACCAAATCAGAATTTTAAAATGAAAATTACAATAGCCAAATGAAATCATTGGATGGGCTCAACAGCAGAATATAGGGGACAGAGGAAAGAATCAGTGACCTTGAAGATGGAACAATAAAAATTACTCATTTTGAACAACTAAAGGAAATAAGCTGTTAAAAAACCCTGTTACAACATCAGAGACCTGCGGTTATAACAGAATACCTAACATTAATATAATTGGAGTCCCAGAAGAGGAGAAAGAGGTGAAACTGAAAAAACATTCAAAGATATAGTAGCCAAAAAATTCTCCAAATTTAGCAAAAGATAAAAACTACAAATTAAAAAGTACAATTAATTCTAAACATAATAGAGTCAATGAAATCTTCATTGAACATACCATAGTCAGACTTCTGGACAAAAATAAAAATCTTGAAATCCCTTTGCCAATAGGATTTAAAACAATTCAAATGACTGGAAGATGGAGAGAAATCATAGACCCCAGAAGGAACTGGCACATTTTTTCCAAGTACTGAATGGAAAGAACTAGCAACCCATCATTCCATTCCAGTGGACAATATTTTTCAGGAATGAAGGAGAAATCAACACATTTTCAGATAAAGGAAAACTAAGAGAATTTGTCATCAGCAGACCTATCCTAACAGAATGGCTAAGAGAAGTTTTCTAAACAAAAGAAACGATAAAAGCAAGAATCTTGGAACACATAATTATGGTAAGCAAAACTATGTGTAAATACAGTAGACTCTCCTCTAAGTCTTCCAAATTTTGCTTGACAGTTGAGGCAAAAATGATGATGCTGTCTTATGTGGCTCTAGTCTATGTAGAGAATATATTTCAGATAATTTATGATGCAAATAAAGGAGGGTAAAGGGACATAAAGGGGAGTAAGCTTTCCAGACTTCACTTAAACTGGTAAAATGAAAAAAACTTTTCACACCACTACACTGTAATAAGTTGTGTTTATATAAAATTATATTTTGAGTAATCATTAAATAAACTCTACTCAATAATATTGTAGGTAAATGAAATAGAACTCTAGAAAGCTTTCTAGTAACCCACAAGATGTCAGAAAAAAGAAAACAAACAAAAAACAGAATAGACAGAAAACAAAAAATAAAGTTATAGACCTAAATCTTAACATTAATAATTATGTTAAATGTAAATGATATAAATACATGAAGTAAAAGACAGATATTGGCAGTGTGGATTATAAAGTGTGACCCGACTATATGCTATCTATAAGAAACTCACTTCACATGTAAGAATATTATTAAGTTGCTTATATATGGAAATAACAGCATGGGAACATATGTATCCCTGATACCAAAACCAGCCAAAGACAGTACAAAAACAAAACTGTAGGCCAATGTCCCTCATAAATATAGACTCAAAAATTTTTAACAAAGTGTTAACAAATAAAGTTAGCACTATGTAAGAGGAATTATGCACCATGATCAAATGGGGTTTAGGGATGCAAGGCCCACTTAATACTTAAAAATTATTTAATTAATCTACCATATTAACAGATTAAAAATGAAAAATTTAATGATTGTATCAATCAAAAAGCATTTACTAAAAATAAATGTCTATTCATGATAAAAGTCTGAGAAAAATAGGAATAGAGAAGAATTTCCTGAACTTCATAAAGAACATGTGTAAAACCTTCAACTCATATTGTATGTAATGGTAAAAGACTGAATGCTTTACCCCTAAGATCAAGAACAAGCAAAGATATCCTTCTTACTGCTCTTATTCAACATAGTACTGAAAATTCTAGCTAGTGATAGAAAGGAAATTAAAAGGCATATATACCAGAAAGGAAAAAATAATAAAATTGTCCCTATTTGTGGTTGATATTGACTGTCTACATAGAAAATCCCAAGGAATCTGTGAAACAAATATCTAGAACTAATAAATGAATTCAGCAAGGTCATGGGATGATATACGGTAAATATATTTAAAATCTATTTTATTTCTATATACTTGCAATAACCATATGGACATTGAAGTTAAAAAATAAAGTACTATTTAGACTTGCTAAAGAAACCCCCAAATTTAAATACTTAAGTGTTAAATCAAACCAGACACATAAAGTACTTTTATTTTAAATTTAATTAATTTATTTTTAGAGAGAGGTGAAAGGAGGAAGAAAGAGAAGGAAAGAAACATTAATGTGCAAGAGAAACCAAAAGGTTGCCTTTCTTATGCCCCCATAGGGGACCTGGCCCGCAAACCAAGCATGTGTCCTGACTGGGAATTGAACCTGTGACCCTTCCTTTGCTTTGCAGGACAATGCCCAACCCACTGAACCACACCAGTCAGGGCCACGTAAAGTACTTGTATACTGAAAATTTTTAAATGCCAATGAAAGAAGTAACAGGTGATATAAATGGAAAGACATACTATGTTCGGGAATTGGAAGACTCAATATAGTAAATCTCAGTTTTCCCAAAACTGATACCAGTTCAGTGCAATTAAATAAAAATCCCATGAATATTTCGTTATAGTCAACATACAAGTTGACTATATTCCTCCATTGTGAATAAACTCAGATCAGTGGAAGAGAATAGAATCCAGAAATAGAATCACTAAGATATGCTCACTGATTTGACAGAAGTGAAAAGCAATTCAATTGAGGAAAGATAACCTTTTCAACAAATAATGCTGAAGCATTTGGATATGCATGCACAAAAAATAAAAATTAAACCTTTCTCAAATCTCAAGAAAAAAAACAGTTCACAGACTTACATGTAGAACATAAAACTATAAAAGTTTTAAACAGAAAAATCATCAGACTGTAGGGGTAGCTAAAGAGTTAGACTTGACATGAAAAGCATGATCCATTAAAGTGAAATTGATCAGTTGGACTTGGAAATTTAAAAACTATAGTTCTATGAAACACCCGTTTTTTAGGATGAAAAGACAAACTTCAGATTGGGAGAAAGTATTTGCAAGACACATATCCAATAAGGAACTGGTTTTCAAAATATATAAAGAACTTTCAAAACTCAAAAGTAAAAATCAAAGTAGAAAATAGGCTAAAGACATGAAGAGATATTTTACCGAAGAAGATGTAAAAGTGTCAGATAAGTACGTGAAAAGATGTTTAACATCATTAATCATTGGGGAAACGTACATTAAAACCACAGCGACTTATTTTCATACACCTAAAAAGTTGTGAATTCAAATGTTGGTGAGGACAGAGAGACCAGACTCCTCACACATTGCTGGAGGGAATGTAAAGTGGTACAGCACTCTGGAGAACAGTTTGGCAGTTGTTTTTTTAACTTAATATGCAATTATCATACAACCCAGAAACTTCACTGTTAATTATTTATCCCAAAGAAATGAAAACTTATGTTCATGGAGAAACGTGAATGTGAGTATTTATAGTAGTTTTATTCATAATTGTCACAAACCGAAGCAACACCAAAGTTCCTTCTCGGGTAAACTAGTATTAATACATTCATGCCATGGAATATTCCTCAGTGATAAAAAGAAATGAACTAACAGTACATGCAATAACCTGGATGAATTTCCAGAGAACTATGTTGAGTAAAAAAGCCAATCCTTTAAGGTTATATATTACAATATTTCATTTATATAATGAAATGTTGCAAAATGGCAAAATTACAGAAATGCTGAAAAGATTAGTGGTTGCCCGAGGTTAATTATGGGGTGAGGGTAGAGGGTTTGGGGGAGGTTGTTATAAAAAGGCAACAGGAGGAATCCTTAGAGTGGTGGAAATACTCAATATCTTAGCTGTATCGATGTCAGTATCCTGGTGTGGTATTGTATTACTGTTTTGCTAGATATTAGTAATTGGGGGAACCTGGTTAAAAGGCACTGTCTATGTTAATTATTACAACTGCATGCGAATCTACAGTTACTAAAAATAAAGTTTAATTAAAAAGTAGATTACTGAATTGTAGAAGCTAGGTGATAAACACAGGTATTCAGTATAAATTTCTTTGAGATTTACTCTATATTTGAAAATTTTTATAAAATTATGAGAAAAATAGATTTCTCATATTTATAAAATAGCATGTCACCATTTACACCTTTATAATATTATAATGTGCATGTTAAATGACAGTTTGAAAACAAATCTAGAAATCCCATGCATAGGTATTTAACCAAATAAAACAAACTTTTGTTACACAGAAACTTGTATGCAAATGTTTATAGTGGCTTTTATCCACAATCATCAAAACTGGAAACAGCCCTAATCCGTTAGCTGAGGAGTGGATTAAAAAAAAAAAAAAGCTGTGATAAATCCTGTAGTGGAACACTACTCAGCATTAAAAAAGAACTGCTGATACACATGACAACATAGAAAAATGTGAAATGCATTCTTGAAATGAAAGAAGCCAGATTTACATGATTGTATTGAGTATCATTCTATTAATATTACATTCCTGCAAAGGAAAAATTATAGGGACAGAAATCAAGTTAGTGTGTGCCAGGAGCTTCGACTGGGGCCAGGCATGTTTACCGACTGGGTGGAACCGTTCTGTGTCTGATTTTCTTGTTAGTTACTCAACTGTGTATGTTAATCAAAACTCAGAGAACTATGCAGAAAAGATGAATTTACTATATGTAAATTATATCTTGTTTTTTAATAATGAAGAAATGTGGTCATTGCTGAGGGAAAACCAGTATCTTGGCTAAAAACAAGCCAGATTACAGAGAATTATAGAAAAGACTCTCAAATCCCACCTAATACCCTGATTTATACATTCTTTCTTTCAGTTTTAAATCTTCTCTAATGTCTTGATATAAAATTCAGGAATACTAGAGATGAAAAACAGATTGGAAGGATTAATTATTTTACTGCAGCCTAAGATTAAACTCTGGAATTTGATATGTTTAATTATTCTAAATTAAAATTACACATTTAATTCAGAAAATGAATTACAGTGGTTGAATTGGTAAAGACATGGGCATTTACATGAAAAAGTATATAGTTTCTCACCTAAGGTAACTTGAGAAACTCTATAGAGGCATTAAGTTTGTGAAGGGCTGTTCTGGGGAACAGGTAATAGACTTTGTGTTGCTCCACAAGATAAAATTGTGATAGATGTTACAAGGAAGTAGAGAGGTTTTATACTTGGAATGGACTTGCTAACAGCCAGACCTGTATAAAAATGAAAGTTACAACTATCTCTGGAGTACTAAGCATTCTACTTTGATATGTTTTCAGAGGTACATAATCCTCGTTCTACTGTGTAGATTGTTTGATTTTATTATCTATTTCATTTTAAAGTTTTGATATACTGTTTATATGTATCATTCAAAATGTCTTCTCCAGGCTAAGCATCCTCAGTTTCTTTATCTAATGTAGTTCTTAGACCATCAGTTATTCTGATTGTCCTGTCTCTAGTTACCAGTGCCCCTGGTAAAATGAGGTGGTTATTTGTCAAGAACTATTTTCTAGCCTGTCCATGTACACTGCTGGTACACTGCTCTCTTCTTTATCTATCTAGACACTCCCATAACTTCTATTCACATTTTTCATAATTCTAACAAAGTACTTTTAAATTATGGGGGGAGGGGTTCTGTCTGTTTTCAGAAGACAGACACTAGAACTTTGAATAATACCTATTGTACATATAGTAAGCATATTTGGATGAATGAATTCCACGCTGTTGCATGTTTTCACAAAGGCAATAATGGTTCACATTGAAGTTACTTCAAACATGCAAAACTTTCTGACTAATTGTTTTTTTCTGTACAGGAATTTCGGCAGAAAGTAATGCTAGGAACTCCTTTCCTAGTTATTTGGTTGGTTGGATTTATAGCAGACCTAAATATTGATTCTTGGCTCATTAAAGGGCTAATGTATGGTGGTGTTTGGGCCACAGTGCAGTTTCTTTCAAAGTAAGTGATATTTTAAACTATATTTTTAACTAAACATGAAAGATTATAATTCATATCCTGCTATATAAAAATTACTGTTTTATATGTTCAGAACACTGTCCTTATGTTACATGTTTGATCTTAATTCAGTGTTAAAGAATTTTGGCAAATTTATATGTGAAATATTTACAAATTTTAACGTTGTTAAACTGATTCTAAAGGTGCTTTCAGTGACAATCTAGTATTAATTTTTGAGGCTGAAATACAGTTTTAAAACATTTCAGTAAAAGTGGACTTGAGTTTGTTGAACTCTAAATATAATACACATATTATTTATTTCTAGGTAATTACAATACTTGAGTTTACTTTGTTACCTTTCCGTAGGAATTCTGTTTTCTTTGGTTACAGGCAGTGTGAAGGAAAGAGGTTTGATTTTAGTACCAAGGTAGAGTCTAAGCATATGAAGAAAGCTCAGGTGTTTTAGATTATTATTTTCTTTTTTTTTTTTTTTTTTTTTAATTTTATTTAGTTATTTTTCAAGTACAGTTTTTTGTCTATTTTTCCCATCCCAGCCTCCCCTGCCCCTTGCTCCCCACCTCCCTCCCATTTCCTCCCCCCCTTAGTTCTCGTCCCTATGTCCTTCCTATTTGTTCCTCCAAATCCCTCCCCCCTTTTTCCCCTTAACTTCCCTTCCTTCTCCCCTCTGGTCACTATCCCCTTGTTCTCTATTTCAGTGTCTTTGTTTTTTGGGTTTTTTTTTTCTGCTTACTTGTTTGTTTTGTTGTTTAGCTTCCTGTTAAAGGTGAGATCATATGGTATTTGTCTTTCAGCACCTGGCCTATTTCACTCAGCATAATGCTTTCCAGTTCCATCCATGTTGTTGCAAAGGGTAGTAGCTCCTTCTTTCTCTCTGCAGCATAGAATTCCATTGTGTATATGTACCACAATTTTTGGATCCATTCATTTACTGATGGGCACCTAGGTTGCTTCCAACTCTTGGCTATTGTAAATTGTGCTGCTATGAACATTGTGGTGCATAGGTTCTTTGATATTGATGTTTTAGGATTCTTAGGATATAATCCTAGCAGTGGAATTGCTGGGTCAAAAGGCAGGTCGATTTTTATTTTTCTGAGAAAAATCCATACTGTTTTCCATATGTCCATACTACCCAAAGCAATATACAGATTCAATGCAATACCTATTAAAGTACCAATGGCATATTTCACAGACATAGAACAAACACTTCGAAAATTTATATGGAACCATAAACGAGCTTGAATAGCAGCTGCTCTTTTGAGAAAGAAGAACAAAGTAGGGGGGATCACAATACCTGATATCAAACTGTATTACAAGGCCACTGTAATCAAAACAGCCTGGTACTGGCATAAAAACAGGCACATAGACCAATGGAACAGAACAGAGAGCCCAGAAATCAACCCAACTCTCTACAGTCAATTAATATTCGACAAAGGGGGCAGTAACATAAAATGGAGTAAAGATAGCCTCTTCAACAAATGGTGTTGGGAGAACTGGACAGCTACATGCAAAAAAATGAAACTTGAGCACAGACTTACACCATACACCAAAATAAATTCAAGGTAGATTATTATTTTCTTTTCCCTCTTTTTTCTTTAAACATTGTGATCACAGTGTTTCTTTTCTTTCTGTGCTTAGATCCCATTTCCTTAATGTTGCCCATCTAGCAAACCTAGGCAGGTATCTGTGATCCAGAGCATGTCACTTAACATCCATTCATTTCTTTAGTACTTTGTTTTTACTTCAGTTTCAAACAAGAGTTCTGCAAATAATTTACATAATGATGAGAATGACCAACAATGCACTATGTGTTAATTCTCAGGAAGGGGCTTAAGTCTAGGTAATTAATCTCATTTAAGTGTTTCTAAGAGCATTGAGGGCTGTTATAAACAGGAATTCACCAAGATTTTCTAAGTAGCCTACATGGATGGTTGATCCTGCTTAAATTTGATGGAATTTATTAGTAATATAATTAATATATTAATAATATAATAAATAATTGTTTTTCTTGAATTCTAAGTGCTATAAATAATGACCTTCAATTCTACTAAATGAGCAGTTTATTTTACTTGAAAAGAAGTGATGAAGACTTAAATTAACTGCAGCATATATAGAAATAATGATGAGAGAAATAATGATATATAGAGAAAAACTTGAGGATTGCTTTGTACTTATTTGTCAAAATCATAACATGTCATCAGTGAATAATATGCTGAATGATAGCATTACTAAAGTTGAATTTTTGATTAAGAGCATAGGAGTATACTGAAATTTTGACATTGGAAAGTAAATGGAATATAATTTTAGCTCTTGATAAGGAGCTGCTAAGTCATCAGCTGTGAACTCATTTATTGTTGGTTACTATGAAAACAGCCTTGGTATTTAAGCATCCTGGACTTCTGGAGTTTGGTTAAACCAGAATTTGTCATGGGAAGTGTGTAATTTTCATTTAGATATGTAAATACTATTTCATAATAAAATATATAACTTAAATTTTATAAAATTCATGTTTTACAGGTTCTTTTTTTTTAAAGTTGTAGAATGTTTATTTTATTGCTCCATAACATTCCATGCCTAAATATACAGTTAATTTACCCATTATATTGCTAATGGGCACTTAGGAAATTTTCTTTATTTAGTAACTTTTTCTTTTCTTAAAAATTTTTTTCACATTTTTCTTATTGTTGTTACAGGTCCTTTTTTGATCATTCAATGCACAGTGCATTGCCCCTTGGAATATATTTGGCAACCAAATTCTGGATGTATGTGACGTGGTTTTTCTGGTTTTGGAATGATATCCTTTGGTTATAAAGGTCATATCTAAGCAATTTTTATTTGTTTTTTAAGCAAGTGTTTCATAATAATTTAACATTAGTACTGAACTACTGCAATTAGCAACAGTAAAATAATATTTCTAGAAAAATAAGTATGAATAGTATTTCTACAACAATAAATATGTAAATATTTTAAAAATGTTACATATTGACTAGGTTGCTTTTGAAACTGCTTTTAATAATATCAGTAATAATAATAGCTACCATTTGTTGTGTATTTAAAGGGAATTTTCTTAAATACTTTGTATCATTTAATATATATTCTGTATGTTAGTGTTATCTCCATTTTATAAATGAGAAAATTTAGGTTTAAATAGGTTAGAATATTATCCTTGCCCAAGGCCACCCAACTAGTCTCAGGTATAGATGGAATAAAAACACATACTTACCAGATTCTATAACACATATTCTAAACTTTTCTTTTAAACTGGTTTTTGTGTTTTAGTATCAGATTATTTTCTCTAAATATTTTCTTAATTTTCTATGGTAGCTAACAGTTAATTTTCTCTTGTGCTTCATTAGAAGCATGTAATGCTGAATCTTCAAATATTTGCTAATTTCAATAAATTACTTCAGTGTAGTATACTTTTAAAAAGTAATATAATTTCAAATTGTAGATATTTGTGTATGTGTGGATATCAAAAAAGTTAAGGTCAGTGTCAACTTCTGATATTTTTGCATAGAAAAAGTCCAGTCAGGAAGATAGTCTGATTTATTATAATAAAAGTACATTTCTCGTAAATGTACTTTTTGTGAATAAGTCATTTTCAAAATATCTCCATAAAGTATATAGATATGTTTTAATAGATTGTTTTTGGTGACTTAATGATTGTAATTAATACTTGGTTTCATTTCGCAGCCTTGCATTTTTAATACTGTATTTGTTTTTGTTCAGTTGTCCTGTATTTTAGTTGTAAAATAAAACAGGCTTATTTTATTTTTTAGAGTAAGGCACAATTGTAGCTACATTGTAATTCTTATATTTTTACAGTGTATATGATTACTTTCAGAAAGTACAGTACTTTTAAAATATTTCCTCAGGCTCTGGCTCGGGGGCTAAGTTGGTTGGCGCATCATCCCATACACCAAAAGGTTGCTGGTTCGATTCCCTGACAGAGCACCTAGCTAGTTTTTGGGTTCAGTCTTTGGTCAGGGGACGTATGGGAGGAAACCAGTCAGTGTTTCTCTCTTGCATTGATGTTTCTTTCTCTCTCTCTCCCTTTCTCTCTAAAATGAATAAATATATCCTCAGGTGAAGATTTGAAAAATATTTAAAGTACTTAGCATAATTACTTAGTGAAATTTTTCCATGTGACAGTTTTTACTAGCTCATTCTGTCCTTGAATTTTGCTCTTGACATAAAAATTGTTCTTAAAGGATTTATTATTAAACCTTAGATTTGTCTTATTTGGGACATTTAGTATGAGTAAAACAGATTTGCTTATTTTCATTACCTCATCTATTTTAAATTTCTAAAAAAAGCACTGACCTCTGAATTGACTTTAGTATTCCAGACATATTTTCTAACTATATTTCCTAAATTGGACAGTAAATTTTATGTTCAAGAAAAAATTAGATTTCCATCTGAAATAATTTTAAACTATTGCTAAATTCTTAATCTGTTATGCATGTAAGTGGAGAAAAACAGGAAAATTAATGAATTACCAAATAATGAAAACTTTATGTCAGACTTTCTTATATAGTATAATTTGAATTTATTTTCTTTATTTTGATATAGGAAAAAAATAGCTCTGCAGGTTACCACAACTTGGGAGTTGAAAATGTGCAGGGTAGATTTTGAAGGGGAGGCCAGAACAATCAAGTCTTATTTCGTTTGCCCTATTTGAATAATACAATTCATTTTTTAAATCCACAGAATAAATTGTACATCCTAGTTTTTCAAATAAAAATTGTAGCATGAGAATACTAACTTTTCTGCTTGTCTGTAAAGGAGGGTTAATCGTAGTGTTGTCTCAGAGAATCTTGAAAAGATGAATGTAATATAGTTTGAGATATACCTGCCATATAAGAAGTGTTAAGTAAGTCCCTGTTATTTATATATTACTTTTTAAGTTTGTGTCCCAATGGGCTTTAAATGTACATTTACGTATTTGAATATGTATGTGTGTATCTTATGGAATGTGGAATGAAGTCACAGATAACTTTAAGTTCTGATTATTTAAAAAAACCTTTACACTTCTCTATATTGTAAAAGAACCACATCTCTAGATCCTATATGAGTTTAGAGCTACATTTTTTGTTTTCCAGTATTAAATTTCTGAGGCCAGAGAGAAACTCAAAAAACCTGTAGGAAGAGAACAGTGAAGAGTCCAGAATAATTTGTAGTGGACACACAAGGATGTTAGAGGGGAAAGAGCCATGAGGTTCATGGTACCGAGAATAATTACAGTACGGAGATAAAATTAGCAGCACCTGTCAGGGACTACCTCTTTTGCTGACCCCAGTCTCCGCGCTGTTGCTTCTGTCACTTTCCTTATACTGCTAAGGGCTATGTATGTAATTAAAGCTGATTAGACTAGCTTTGAAAAGCTTAACTTAGAATTCTAGTCCATTTTCATTATTCATGGTAGTTATGTTCCATAAAGTCACTGCAAATACCCGTTGCTGCTAGGGGAAAAAGATGGTTAGCTTCCTCTAAGTCTCTGGTGAGCCAATCACTACATAAGCTTGTTTTACATGTATTTCTGTTGAAACGTCAAATTTAACATTTATTTTTGACTCATTAACACTGACATAAAGGGAAAGGGGTTTTCAGAAACAACTAAAAAGGACACATGGACAAAACCAAGGCAGGTAGTGTGATCAGGGGAGGGAGGTGGGGGTGGCCGGGGTAGAGTAAGTAAAAAAGAAAAAGAAAGAAAAACAAAATGCTCAAATTGTTGTAATGCTGTTTTCTAACTGATGGATAAATTGAGGTTCAGAGAAGTTGTGTGTTTTGCTCAAGGTCCCATAGGTAGGTGATCGTCAAGTCTGGTGTAGAACCTAGCCTTTTGACCGGCTATCATGAGTCTTCTAAGGTCCTTATATTATACCCTAAACAGAATTTTAGGTTAGTAAACCTTCCTGTAAAGCAGTTTGGCCACCTTTAGAAAGAATTTTTAAAATATTCTTTGATCTCATAATCACTTGTAAATAAGTAATCAGGGAGAAAATCGAAGGGATTTATTTACTAGGATGTTTATCCTAGTACTATGTTACTAGGATATTTATAATAGTACTATTTTAATAGTGAAAAATGGTAATAACCTAAATATCCAACCTTAATGCAGGGATTGTTTTATCAGTTATACTACATATGGAGTGGGATAAAATAACCATTAAAAATGCTTTTTAAAGACTCAATGATATGGGCTGATACTTATGATGTAAGTGAAAAAATACTAAATGTTATTTACAGAGTGATTCTAATTTTAAAATGCACAATTTATATGAACCAGAAGTGAGTACATGTAATCTTAGAAGTGAGTACATGTAATCTCAGAAGTGAGTACATATAATTTTCTGGCTCATTAAATTCATGAGTGATTTTTATCTTTTATCTTGTTTCAACACAATTTGAAAATTATGTTGACTGTGCTTTTGTAATAATCTAAAATTCACTGTCATAGCCAGTACAGTGAACTGTGGTTAAAAGTAATTTTGAAGCCATGGCTGGTGTAGCTCAGTGGATTGAGTGCGGGCCTGCGAACCAGAGGATTGTAGTTCGATACCCAGTCAAGGCACATGCCTGGGTTGCAGGCCAGTTCCCAGCAGGGGACCCACGAGATGCAACCATACATTGATACTCTCTCCCTCTCTCCTTCCCTTCCCCTCTAAAGATAAATAAATAAAATCTTTTTTAAAAAAAGTACTTTTGAAATATTGACAGTAGGTTATTAGAAATCCTTTGTGTTTAAAAATAAATTATTTTCAATTAGGTTCTGAGTTCAGTTATATTTTCACACTCAAGATAGACACGGAAAACTCTAGAGCCTGGGATGATTACATATGTAAAAATAAAGACAGTGCAAAATTATCATTTTCCCCATTCTCTTATATGCATTTTCCTCTTAAGCATGTTTTTCTATAGTTTACTCTTAAGATTTCTTCAATTTTCTGTGTATCTTTCCTAGTTTCTTTCTAATGCTTTTCCTAATATCTTTTTTTTAGGTTTCCAGTCACCACCCACAGTATTACTATAAATACTCTCTTTTCTTTCTCTTTTTAAAGTATATTTTATTGATTATGCTATTACAGTTGTCCCACTTTTTCTCCTCTTTATCCCCCTTCACCCTGTACCCCCCTCCCTTCCAGCATTCCCACTACCCCTTAGTTTGTGTCCATGGGTCGTACATATAAGTTCTTTGGCTTCATTTCCTATACAATTCTTACCCTCCCCTGTCTATTTTGTACCTACTAATTATGCCTCTGTTCCCTGTATTCCCCCCCCCCCAGTAACCCTTCATGTGATCTCTATTTCTGTGATTCTGTTCCTATCCTAGTTGTTTGCTTAGTTTGTTTTTATTTTTGTTCAGGTTCAGTTGTTGATAGTTGTGAGTTTGTTGTCATTTTGTTGTTTGTAGTTTTTTAAATACTTATTTAAAGATTTTATTCATTTATCTTTAGAGGGGAAAGGAAGTAGAGAGGGAGAGAAATATCAGTGTATGGTTGCCTCTTCATGTGTTCCCCACTGCGAACTGGCCTGCAACCCAGACATGTGCCCTGACTGGGAATCGAGCTGTGATCCCTTAGTTCACAGGCCCGCACTCAAGCCACTGAGCTACACAAGCCAGGGCTATTGTTTGTAGTTTTGATCTTCTTTTTCTCAGACCCATTAACATTTCATCTAATAAGGGCTTGGTGATGATGAACTCCTTTAACTTGACCTTATCTGGGAAGCACTTTATCTGCCCTTCCATTCGAAATGGTAGCTCTGTTGGATAGAGTAATCTTGGCTGTAGGTCCTTGCCTTTCATGACTTCAAATACTTCTTTCCAGCCCCTTCTTGCCTGCAAGGTTTCTTTTGAAAAATCAGCTGATAGCCTTATGGGAAATTCTCTATAGGTAACTGTCTCCTGTTCTCTTGCTGCTTTTAGGATTCTCTCTTTATATTTAATCTTGGATAACTTGATGATATGCTTTGGTGTGTTCCTCTTTGGGTCCAACTTTGAGATTCTCTCTGGGCTTCTTGGACTTCCTGGACTTCCTGGAAGTCTATTTCCTTATCCAGATTGGGGAAGTTTTCCTTCCTTACTTGTTCAAATAAGTTTTCAATTTCTTGCTGCTGTTCTTCTCCTTCTGGCACCCCTATGGTTCGGATATTGGAACATTTCAGGTTGTCCCAGAGGTTTGTAAGTTTCTCTCCACTTTTTTGAGTTCTTGTTTCTTCATTCTGTTCCAGTTGGATGTTTATTTATTCCTTTTGTTCTGAATCATTGCTTTGAGTCCTGGTTTCTTTCTTGTCACTGTTGATTCCCTGAATAATTTGCTTTATTTCATTTTGGGTATCTTTCATTTGTTTTTTTTTTCGTTTTTTGACCAAACTGAATCAGATCTGTGAGCATTTTGGTAACCAGGGCTTTTAATTTTCCAACAGATAGATTGGCTATCTCCTGATCACTTAGTTCTCTTTGTGAAATTTTGCTCTGTCATTTGTGCCTTGTCTCAGCACACCTGATAAGTTGTAAGGGGGTAAGGCCCTAGATCTTGGGCAGGGCAACCCTCCTTGCTGGGCTGTGGTGCTGCTTGGGCGGGGGAGAGGCCAGAGAGAGAACAGTGTAGGCCGCCTGCTTGTCTCAGAGTGCACTTTCCAGTGGACTCTCCTGTGAGACTGGGAGTGACTCCCACTGAGGCAACTGCCATAGCCCACAGCCTGCTGAGTCTGTTTCCCCTTCAGCCAGCCCCGCCTGCCCAGTCCACCACTGTGCTGCGGGTTCTTACCAGTCTGGTTGTTCTGGTTGATTTTTGCTTTAATTCCTTGGTTGTCAGAGTTCCATGCAATTTGATTTTCTGGCGTTTCTGGTTGTTTACTGATTTTAGATTGGTTGTTATCCTTCTTTTGGTTGTGTGAGGAAGCAAAGGGTTTTTACCTACACCTCCATCTTGGCCGGAAGTTAATCTCTATCTTTAAAGAACAAACAAAAAAATCTTTAAGTTCTTTTGCTATTTAATTCCTGAATATCTCTTTCAAATCTGTAGTCATTTATTTGGCTGGTAGTTGGCCTCCTGCAAATTTCATCCAGGCTACAAGAACCTGACCTATTTATTTATATGTTAGCACCTGTTTGAAACTGTTATAGTAAAGGTACTGCCCTTGAAAAGTGCCAGGGTTCAGCATTCTTTGCACATATGTTTACTCAGCTTTATTCTCAAGAGATTTTCAGCTATTGGAACAAGTGAAAATTTGACTTCCTGTTTACTCTCCTTTGGCTGTACTGGTGCATTTTCTGAAATAAAGATGGTGAACATTGGGAGAAATAGGAGACTGGAAACAGACAAATCACTTCTATATATGGCAGATGACAATAGCTACTCTGTTTCTCCTCCCTTTTGTTTCTCCTGTATTTTATGTGGTTGTAGTAGTCAAGAAGCAGTTCCTTTTCTGTACTTCATAAGAAATGTAAACAGTATGTATATGTGGCAATGTCCAAAAATCTTACAAAATTACTGTATGATACATAAAATATTGAAAATGAAATCTTAGTGTTCCAGATTAGTATGTCTCAGAAATGTGTTGTTCTAACAACACACAGCTTTATTTTTCCTGTTGTTTAAAATTCTTTGATTCTTCACTTATTTTTATAAATGCCTAGTACTTTTTTAATATTTTTATTAGATAGAAAAATATGACCATAGAAACTATTTCTGTTTTAAGCAGCTTTATAAATATCTTTTCTAAAATTAAAATCAACTGGAATGTTTTAAAAAAAGGCAATGGAGAGAATATGAAAGCAGTCTTTTAAGTGGGTGTAATATCTCAAGTATTTGATAGCTAAATAGGGATTTTAATGCATATAAATAAAGTTACATGTTAATAATAACATGAGAAGTCTGTTCATTTTTGTCAAGAGAAATAATAATCATTTTTTAAATGATGTATTCAAGGAATCTCTAAAAATGTAGTCACTGACTTGTATTTTTAAATCATGGTTTTATGGTTTCTTTTCATCACCACTTCCCCCATAGCCACTTCCATGTGCACCCACGCCCGCAGTCACCACACTCACTGACTTGAGAAGTGTCGGATGAGCCTGCCTGATTTAAAGTTTGTAAGAACTCACATTTAACTTCTTACTTTTAGTTATGGACATATGGAAAACGTATCTTTTGCTGTTGTAAACTAAGTTGTAGTATACATGCAATAATAACCTATTTTGATGTAATAAATAAACCAGCTTGTATTTTTTGATTGGTAGGTAGGTTTTTTTCTGGTAAAATTTTATGGATTATAAGTTTGCCTAAAAGAGTAACTCATTTATCATTGCCTCTTTAGATTCCTTAACTTTAGGTACATCTCAACTTTTTATTTATTCATCTTCCATTCCTTGCCAATAGTGTTGCACTTTTCTACAATTTTGGGAAATCTTGGAAATCAGATCCAGGGATAATTAAAGCTACGGAAGAACAAAAGAAAAAGGTAGCAAGATACGATTTAACTAGTAACATGTGCTTCACTGCCAAATTATCAGTAGTTGTAGCAGATATTATTAGAGTACAAGGAAGAAACTTGTTTAGAATTTAAAGAAGTTTGAAATCAAACTGGATGAATAGTTGCTGTTCTTGTGGTGCCTGTCCTTATACATCCATGGCGTTTTATAGTTTCGTGTTGCTCTTGTTTGTTAGGCTACTGTGATTGCTTCGGGGGCAAACACAGTATTTTAAGTACCTCTGTAAGCCCCTCAGCAAATAGTATGCATTCAGTAAATCTTTGTTGAATATCTTTGTAAATTGGAAGGCCAGTAAATTGGTCGATAGTATAGATATATTGTCCTAGTAACTGAAATATTTGTATATGTGATCCAAGGTACCCCTCACCAATTCTTAGGATGGCAGATTTGTAATCTAAAGATAATCATGTAAGTAGAGAATTGGACTAGAGGCAGTAAGATTATTTTAAGAGTTATTTTATCCAGTTTCTGTAAACAACAAATCCTGATGGGTTATTTCTGCCTATAAGGGACTATACCACAGGCATGTATGTTCTTATAGCCTAATCCTTTTTCTAGGCTACATTGAGATTGCTACTCTAAGGTTATTATAGTATTCTCAGACATTACTACTAATAATTGGTTTGTCAGATTTTCTTAGTCATAACCCAGTATTAAAGATTCAGGACTTGGGTTTATATTGATGCTTTAATCATCAAACTATACAGACTAGCTCTTAGGGTCAGTAACTTAGTTTTATTCTCAGAGAAATATTTCCATAACTCAGTTTAGGGTTGCCTTTTTATATATTCAGGAAACAAAATTCTCATATTTATGCTGTGGTGAAATAGCAGAAGTAAATGAACAGAGGCTTTTGAGTTGAAAATATTAGTTAATTAAAGATAAAATGTCACATTTATTGATTGCTATTGGTGGCACAGTAGTTGAACATTGGTTTGGAATAAAACTTTTTTTTTTTAATTCACAGACAATAGTTGAACTTGCAGAGACAGGAAGTCTGGACCTCAGTATATTCTGCAGTACCTGTTTGGTAGTATTTTTTTCTTCATTCTTCCATCTACCCTCTTCCCCTAGCAGTGGCAGAGTGCAGAGGGTGTGGGGAACAAGAACAGTTGCTTCCTCGCTGAGCACCTTTCGTGATCTCCAAATCAGTGATACAACAGGAAGGAGGGTAGAATGATGTCTTCTTCCCAGTGTGCTTGATTCTCCCTGGTAGCAGAACTCGACTGCAATTCTGACTCAGATGCCATTTATTTGTATTCATTCTTACTCTCTTTTTGTCTCGTAAAATGTAAACAACAAATAAAAATTAAGTAATAAAGTCTTTCAAATCAAAGGCTTAGTATGGTCCCTAATACTATATTTTTCAACCTACATCAGTCTATCTGTATTAGAATGTTTATGCAGCTTGAATCTTAAAAATTTACTCATTGATATTAAAAATTATTACCTTCAGCTAGGTCATAGACAAAGATATGTGTGAAATTAAATAGCATTTGCTTAACAGAGTCAGTATGGTATTCTTTGTTTGATAATAGATTTCACATATCTATAGAATAACATTAATATTAGTTTTAACTATTTTCTGCTTAATGTTTATAGTTCTTGTGAAAAATGTGTAAATTGCTATAATGGTTACCATGTTTTTCTATACGGAAATTGAAATATCCTCAATTTGTACCTGCAACTACATGCTTTTTTATATCTTTAAGTTATACATTGCAACCAAACTAATGTTTTAACATTTGAATAAGAATAAAATAGTTAACTTAGTTTAGGGTTATGTAATGAGTTTTTAAAACTGAGCTCTAAATGCCCCATATTTTTTAAGTTGTTTCACTTTGAATTCTTTGACCAGTCATAATTTTGAATATTCAAAATATGTATTGCTGTATTTTTGGAAGCAACTTTAGGGTGCTGACTAGATTCTTTGCATTTTCAAGCATTCTTGAAAAAGTTTTTGTTTCCGTGCTTTACTTCCATGATTGGCATTAACGTGTAGAATGTTTTTATAGTCTGCTGTTCTGTGGAAATACTGATCTGTCCCATCAGTTCCATAAAGTCAAGTGTGCATTGTCGCTCTGTTTGCCACATGGCAAACAAATGACTGAGTCACTCAGTGCAGTTTCATTGTTAAACAAATATTTAATGGCAAGAACAAGGTTACTTGTCATCGTAGCATAAACATTTTGTTATGTGTTATTGCAAGCCGTGTACTTCTGTATACATATTATAAAATGATTCAAAACAACAGAGGTATTTGCCATGATATGGGTATCCTTCACTTTGATAGACAAGTTCCTAAAAAGACACATGTAGATCAGAATTTACTAAAAAATAATTACTTTGTAAGTCAACTGAGGAGACCACTATACTCAGGAGCCTGTGTCCATCTTTGGTTCAGAATTCATTGACAGGTGAACTCCCAGCGGGGAGATGTAGCCGAGGGTTTGACATGGGGGTGGAATTTGTTTGATACAGCCTACTGCTTTCTCCTAAATAGAGGTAGTCCTTTGTCTGTGGTAAGGAATAACTTGACCTTCTCTTTGATCCACAGGTCTTAATAGTACATGTAAGAACTGCATAGTCCACTTGTGTTTTTTTCTTAGTACCTCAGAATTGCATATAACTTTATCATAAACTGTTAGCTAAATGGCAGTGCTTTTGTTAAACACCAATGAAGGATATTATGTGTCTGGCATTCGTTAATAATTCTAGTTTTTGTCATGTTTCCAGCATTGGGACTACAATTCTTCAAAGATTACTCTGAGTTCTTGTATTCACTTGGCTGATTGAGAATAATACAGAGTAAAATATTTTACAACAGTTAAAACATTAAGACATTATAAACATGAACTCCTTATTGCCTGTCAGGAGCTGCATAATTTATTTTACATTTTATTTAGCCAGAAATAGGGATTACGTAAACGTCCTGAGCGTGTCGTACTTTCTTAGAGATGGCCATGCCCTTCAGTAGGGTTCATGGTGGACCTTAACCTGAGATCTTAGGAGGCGCCCTAAGAGAAAGAGAAATAGATATGTGCGCTCAGCGGGTTTTTGCTAGATATGTTAACTTTGGAAATACGCATATTAAATAATTTTGAATTTTAAAAGCTTTTATTCACTTCTAACTTGATGTTCCTTTTACTAATGAACAATTCCATTTTATTAAAGAACAACTAATGTTATGACCATTAACCACAATAAGTTTTCATTTAGAAGCCTAGAGGATGATGTTTTTATTATTTAGAAATTTGAGGGAATTAAATATAATGCCATTTATCCAAATAGCAAATTGTGCTTTGATTTTAAATCACTTTCACAAATTGATAGTTCTAGTCCATTCTTAAGAGTTTATATTCTAGAGTAGCCTTATCCTTTTATATTTGTTGTTGAAGTTGAAATTTGTTTTGTTTTACCTTTGGAAACCTTGGTATAATCCTTTCCCAAAAATACTGCTTTATTTTTTCATAATTATATTTTGAGAAAATAAATGTTGTGCTTTCCTCTCTAAGGTATAGTGCCTTTTATAATCTTTTAACATACCTATTAACAGATACGGAAACCAGTGAGGTCCAAACATTGTGGTGTGTGCAACCGCTGTATAGCAAAATTTGATCATCATTGCCCATGGGTGGGTAACTGTGTAGGTAAGTTTTATTAGTAATTTCTAAATGTATTGTTCTTTTAAGTCATTCTAGGTATTATTTATGAAGTAGAATATTAAAGTAGATAAAGTTCATTCTTGTACCTTACTGTAGTCACCTCATCCTTCTAATTATCTTCTAGTTGACAAAGTAGTAACTTGGTTGAGAAGGGGGAAGAGTTATAAAATTAGTATCTAGAAAAGATCGATATCATTTCTCTATCAATTTTTTCTGGTGCCTACTCTTTCCTATAAGAATATTTGAGAGGGTGTTAGGCACAGAGGCAGAAAGAAATGACAGATAAGAACTCTGCAGACTTCAGTGTTCAGGAATGGTGTGGTCTGAGGAGGTACCCCGAGGGGTCTGAGGGATGGCCTGGGCGTCTTATGAGGTGACAGCAGGGAAACATCACAAAGATCGTGTAAAAGCTTCATCGGGGAGAGGCCCTTGAAAAGTCGAATTATAAAAGTGAAGCTAATAGGGATATTTTAAACATCACAAAGCAAACAGCAGTAGCATTAAAGCTCAGAATTGTGGCCGACTTGGTTCATTGGGACTCTTGCCTTCACAATGAATAATCATTGCAGTCATCACACCTTCGTATATAATTATAAGGATTCTTATATTAAGACTTTAATTAAAACATTAATTTTCTTGAACATTTTAAAAAATAACGTGTGTGATTATTGTCGAAGTTACATCACACCTTTCATGACAGTCCCTTCCTCCCTGCATCTCTCTACACCCCTGGTGTGTTTCCAGTTGTTTCATCTTAGTTGGAAAAAATTGCTTCTGTGTTCTTCTTTAGGTGCAGGCAACCATAGATATTTTATGGGCTACCTGTTCTTCCTACTTTTTATGATCTGCTGGATGATTTATGGTTGTATTTCTTGTGAGTACAATTAGTTTTTTCTTTTCTTAAAACACAAATTTTTGCATATTCATGCTTTCCATATTAACAAAAAATATGATAATGATAAAAATGTTCTCACTAAAGATTATGGTTTGAGGCGCCTCACTGCAATGAAGCATAGAGAAAAAGTAGAACTAGCAAACATGTTCAACGAACAGTATAAGCAACAGAATTATCAATTAACCACCCTTTAATATGTGTGTCCCCTGAAAAATGTGTTGCCTTAATAGGCTTTGAAAAGCTTCTGAGTTAAAAACACACATTTTGTACATCCCTTGCTTGCTTTACTCTAGTAATTTATTATAGATTTTATGATTGTGCTAGTTGTTCTTTCTTACCAAACAGTTGAAAAAAGATAGTTGAGGTTAAGATTGCAGAGACCTTGAAATATTTTGAAAAGTAAGGTATAATTATTGCCTACTAGAGAAGATTAAAAGGTATTCGAAGTTACTCTTTTTTTAAAAGATTTTATTTATTCATTTTTCGAGAGAGGGGAATGGTGGGAGAAAGAGAGGGAGAGAAACATCAATATGTGGTTGCTTCTGGCATGTCACCTACTGGGGACCTGGCCTGCAATCCAAGTCATGTACCCTGACAGGGAATCAAACCGGTGACCCTTCGGTTCCTAGGCAGGCACTCAGGCCACTAAACCACACCAGCCAGGCCAGAAGTTACTCTTTTAAGAATCAGTTGTCATTCACTTGATCATATATGTTTAGTATCTTAGAGGAAATCATGGCTTTTTATTGCATTGAGAACATAATTTGGAAAGAGTTTAAATAAAGATATTAGTTACTATGCCTTGGGTTTTGGTGGTACTTGGCACAAAAATCTATTAGATCCCAGCTTAAAAAGTAAGTGTTAAGAGGAGGATTTCCTGGTCTCCCTACTCCCACAGATATTAAGAATAATCTCTGTTATTGCTCTAATAAGAAAAGGAGGCTGTATCTTCAAATACATGTTTGTAGTACCCATTAAATAAAAACTGTATATTGTTACAGTAGTTTTCTTTTTTTTAAAGGTTAGCTGCTTCTCTTTCCATTTTTGATTTGCTGTGTTTTCACTTATATATTAAAAAATGTGCATTGAAAGTCATTAATTAAAGCCAGACTCTTGGATCATTTTTTTAAGTGGTACCTACCACCGAGGTCTACACAGGTGCCGGGGACCGTTGAGTAAATGTGAGTGCCTCTGTTCTGGTTTTAGACTGGGGCCTCCACTGCGAGACCACTTACACCAAGGATGGATTTTGGACCTACATTACACAGATCGCCACATGTTCACCTTGGATGTTTTGGATGTTTCTGAACAGTGTTTTTCATTTCATGTGGGTGGCGGTATTGCTCATGTGTCAGATGTACCAGGTATGCGCAAGTGCTTTAGTGTACTGATGGTTCTGTTCATTGAAAACTTAAAAATTCACTCCATGTTTAAAGACAATAATGTATTCTTTTTTCACCCACTCTTACATTTCAAGGAATAGTTTTATTTTGCTTTTCCTTTCTACTTTTCTTTACTTCTTGCTCACCTCCCTCTTTTTATTTTAAAACTTCTGACAGAACTTTTTATTCCTTTCTGGTTGTCCTGATTCAGTTACAACCAGTTGGATATATTTGTGAGCTTAGATTGATGCCATTAATTTTGTGTTTGTTTTAATAGTAATGTTTTATTACCCTCAAATATCAATATTTGTCTTTTATTAAAATTAGGATTTTTTTTAAAATCTCATTTGGGGCTATATACATAGTGTCCATCTCAATGCCAAGTAAACTGTTTTTAAAATACTTTCCCCATTTAACTAGCTTCTGGTGGAAAACCAAAACGAGCTTCATTATTTTTCTCTGCATTCTGGTCTTCTTGAGAATTAATTAACTTATTTAAATTAAATATTGAGGGAGTTAATAATCCACTTTCCCTTATCTCCTAGATATCATGTTTAGGTATTACCACAAATGAAAGAATGAATGCCAGAAGATACAAGCACTTTAAAGTCACAACAACATCTATTGAAAGCCCATTCAAGTACGTACACATTTATCAATTTAATATTTTCCCTTGGCATACAAATTTTCTTACTAAACCAAATGCAGCAATTAATCTAGTGAATACATCAAAGAGAAGTATTTTCTTTAGGTATGGCAACAGGATGTTAGCAGTATGTAAAATAGCTTATGATTCCTGCTGAAGTCTGCATGACGTGACATTGGTTAGTTTACCATAACTTTAGAGTTCATTACCTTAACTGTTTATAAATTTCTGATTTTTTTTTCTTAATTGCACAATTCAAATTTTATTGATCCAGTAACATTATGATCTTTAACTATTCCATCAACTTACAAATTTTCATTAAAAAACAAATGTATCCATAGAAGTGACGTAAGATTTTAAAAAATACAGTCAGTTGAAATTCATATTTAGGGAAATTTCTGAAGCTCTAGAGTAGCTACTTTTCAGTAGAAGTTATTTATTTTATTTATCCTCTGAATGACACAAAAATTCCCACATACCTACTATATATATATATATATATATATATATATATATATATATATATATATTTGACATATAGCATGATATTAGTTTCAGGTGTGCAACATAATAATTTGATATTTGTATACATTGCAAAGTGATCACCAAGTGAGTCTAGTTAATGTCTGTCAACACACATAGTTTAAAGAGATTTTTGTGATGAGAACTTTTAAGATCTACTTTCTTAGCATCTTTCAAATATGCAACACAGTATCATTATCTGCGGTCATGGTGTGCACGTTATATACCCACGACTTACTTATTTTATTAACTGGAAGTTTGTGCCTTTTGACTTTTCACACATTTCACCTACCCCTTGCTTCTGGCAGCCACCAATCTGTTCTGTATCTGTGAGCTGGGGTTTTGTTTGTTTGTTTATCACATACAAGTGATAGCATGTGGTATTGGTTTTTCTCTATGTACTACATTTTCTGTATCCATTCATCCATCAATGGACACCTAGATTGTTTCTGTATCTTGGCTGTTGGAAAAATGCTACAGTGAACATGCAAGTTAGTGTTTTTGTTTCTTTGAATGAATACCCAGAAGTGGAATTGCTTGGTCATATGATGGTTCTAGTTTAAAAGTTTTGAAGAATCTTCGTACTGTTTTCCAAAGTGGCTGCACTAATTTACATTTCCACCAACAGTACACAGGGTTCCCTTTTCACCGCTTCCTCACCAACACTTGTTATTTCTAGTCTGTGTTGATAGCAGTGATTGTGTTGTGGTTTTGATTTGCATTTCTCTGATGATTACTGATGCTGAACATCTTTTCATGTCATGCGCCTTTTGGCCATTTGTATGTCTTCTCTGGAAAAATGTCTGTTAAGATCTGTCCATGTTTTAATCAGATTGTTTGGTTTCTTTTTTTCCTGTTGAGCTGTATGATTTCTTTATACTAAATTTTGCATAGGAATCCCTTATCAGGTAAATGGTTTGCAAATATGCTGTCCCCTTCAGTAGGTTGCCTTTTCATTTTGTTGATGATTTTCTGTATTGTGCAGATGCATTTTAGTTTGATGTACTCCCACTTGTTTATTTTTGCTTTTGTGGCTTTTGGTTTTGGTGTCAGATTCAAGAAAATATCTGTAGGACTGATGTCTAGGAGTTTACCACCTATGTTTGCTTTAAGGAGTTTTTATGGCTTTAGGTCTTACATTCAAGTCTTTAATTCATTTTTGTGTATGGTATAAGATAGTCCAGTTTCATTCTTTCGTGTATGGCTATACAGTATGCCCAACCCCATTTGTTGAAGAGATTGTCCTATTCTTTATATACACATTTTTAAAAATGGAGTTCAGTTTGATATCAAGAAACAGTAGTTTCTTAATTATATTAAATATTTAAAACAGTTTTACTCACCACCTTAAAGCTTTTGCAGTGTTACTAACCATTGCATGCTTTTAGAAGAAAGCAAGCAAGCCTTTGACTAACAGCAAGAGTAAGAGACTCAGCAGGACAGCTTTGAGAACTCTCCCACCAGCGCAGTTGTTACATACAGAAGATGTGAAACGGACCGCTTTTCCATAGCGTAAAGTTTCAAAACTACCTGAATTTATCCTGGACATTTCCTTTTTTATCATTAACTTAGGCACACTGCCAAATTCATGCTGTTTGCAATTATTTTGTCTTTTACTTTTCATCAATTACTTTGTAATTGTGTAACCCCTTAAATTAGCAAAAGAGAAAAGAAAAACCAGGGTTGGCCAAACTGTGAAGAAACGTGAGTGCGTATATATTTTATAGTTATAAATAGGTTCTTTCTGGCAAGTAACCTGAGTTGTTAAGTTTAGAAAAAAAATACATTTACCACCAAAATTATATTAAAACTCATACATTAAATTATTATACTAACAGACTTTTTCTTTTTCTTTCTTGGGCATTTTGTGTTTTGTTTCTTTTTAGCCATGGATGTGTAAGGAATATTATAGACTTCTTTGAATTTCGATGCTGTGGCCTCTTTCGCCCTGTTATCGTGGACTGGACCAGGCAGTATACGATAGAATATGACCAAATATCAGGATCTGGGTACCAGCTCGTGTAGCAGCGTCTTTATCATATGAAGCATATTGCTAAGTGGTGCCTGAAAATTGTGTCTGTCCGTCTCTCTCCCACTCGAATCCACACCCTTTGAACAATAGCATGCTATATGTAGGGCTAACGGTGAAATTCAGTCTTTTTTTCAACATTTTTGTTCACAAAACTAAACATGGACAGAACATACCACTGCCACTTCTGGGAAGAGTAAAGGTTTGGAAAAGAATTTTAATGGTTCTTAATGTGGGAATTCACAACAAACTCAACTTGTTGGTTCTGTTCTCATAACATTTTTCACAAAAAAAGAGCGAACTTATTCTGCTGACAGATACTAATTAGAAATGTTTGAGTCTTGCTAAAACTAAATTTATGGTATACGGCAAAATTTTATGGTACAATCTAATTGTATTGCATTTAATTCCATGGAAGTTGTCTTAAATTGATTCAGACTGGTAGTATGTACGCTTTAGGATGTACATGTAAATACTGTGATGGAAATCATGTGGTTTTATTAGGGATCCTCTGTAATGTGTCTTCAAAGGCACAAGAAAATAATGTTCACCAAAAAAAATGTGCTAGCATTTCATTGCTATCAGCTGTTGTAGTCCTGATATATTTCCGGTTCAGTGAAATAATTTGTAGTGACCTTGCTATATGAGGTTTGATGGTCCGATAATAAAACACTTGCATGAGTATAGTAAGTCATGCTATTTTGTTCAAGCTTAAAAGCCCTACTAAGTGCATGATACACCTCATAGAATGTATACTAGCACATACTATCCAGTAAAGCATAAATTAGAATTTAATTTGATGTGCAAACAGTCTAATTTTTAAGAGTTAAGGTATTTTCAAGAAAAGGCAGAAGAAATTATTAGTTAATGCAAAATTCTCAGTAATAGAGATAAATGAATATACTTTTTAAATTCTGAGCAGCAAAATAAATTATAGACAAAATGATGGAGTTTTGCTAAAGATGGAGCATGATCTCTGTATATAGCACATCTGAATAAAAGAAAAGCTAGTGGTCTGTTCTGGTTTTAAAAACATGACCTATCAGAAAGAACTTAATCCCCAAGTTTATTTTAATTTTCTCAATACTGAATGTTACAAAATTTGTTAATGCTGTCTGAAACAATTTCAGAAAGATTTTATTGTTGAACATGATGCACTGATTAATTTGTGTTGCAGCGTTTTCATACTCATGGTGAACTATTTACTCACTGTTTCCATAAATACTGTTTACAGAGTGAGATTCGGTTTAGTCCTTTTAAGTGCTGTAGCAAACTGTGGTTCGAGCGACCTGTGGCAAACCTGGAGAGGGAACGGGCCAGGGAGGGCGGGAAAAGGGTGGGCAGACTGATGACAGACCCGAGGCCAATGTACAGATTGTGTATCTATATATAAATAATTTATCAGATAGTTTTCTCTTTGTGTCTGTGTTAGTGTGTAAAGCTGCTCATTTTATTTTACTCAACCAAAAGAAAAGGGAGATAACTAATGAGCTTCTAGTGATGTTCATATTGCTGTTAATAGGCATTATATCCTGCAAGTCCACTGCATGTCTGATGCTTGGTAAAATAGTATTCCCTGTAAAATGCAGATTACAGGTATTAAAGCAATCTAGTGGTATACCCGCCCCTTGCCTTAGTAAAGAGGAGCAGTGAAAATGTATATAGTTGATGTTCAGTATTTCCAAGTACCATTTTTATATAGGAGTTTCTTTGACCATAAGTCACACATCAGAAAGATGACCCTTAGTATATGTGAGTGTGTTGATACTAGAAAATTGGCATCTGTACTTTATTTTTGAAAAGGGAAGAGATGGGCATGGGGTGGCAATAGCATTGCGCCATTTTGTCAGTGTGCAAAACTGGGTAACTTTACAAATGTCTCTGCTCGTTTTGACTACTAATTGGGGCAAATTTTAGATAATTTTTAAATTCACAATTATTTATAAAAGCCTAGAATTTGTTTTAATTTTTTATGTTTTGAGCCACTTCACATGAAGACTTGGTTGCAGTTTTTATTGAATACATTTTTATTAACAGTCATACTGCGCTGGTTTTCTAGTTTGGGTATTACCATGTTCTTTCTTTGTGGTACAATATAATATTCCTTTCAGTGTAAAAGAGATGTCTTTCAGTTAAATGGGGGGGACGGTGTATAATTACATGGAAAACATTAGCAATGTTAATGCTTTAGTACTAACCATCTCATAACACCAGTGAAATATACAGCTCAAAAATGGTCAGACAGGCTGGTGCCAGCCATGCAGCGGGGTCCCCTCTGTGTAATTGTTTTGTAGGTCTTGTGTGTGGTACCAGCTTAACCCAGTTCTAAAGTTGTGTATGAAGGCAACCCTTTGGGAAATAGTTCATATCAGCTTAATTGGATACATTTAGCAAAGAGGAACTTATTTCTCAGCTCTGAACATGAATTTTTTCTTTGGAGTTTCATTTTCTTCATATTTTTGTTGTTCCCAGGAATTTGTTTGAAATATCAGTAGGTGTAAAACAGCATCCTTATACTTAAGCTATGGGTATTTTTACTTTACATTTTCTTTATTTATAACTGTGCCAAGTATTATTTTGCTACTTACCGTGTTACTCTGTGGAAAGAAAAACCTGTAAAGTGTTTAATAAATTAGATCTCCTTACATAAATTAAATCTGTCAAAATTTTGTAAAATATTAATCAGAATAAATATTGACTCTTAAGTGCGTGCTTGCTTGTTATTTCGTGCGCTTCACTTCAGGAAGTGTATGCTCCGCTGGTGGTGATCCCTGCAATACGGAAAGGTTATTCTCTGTACTGTATCGGAGTTGCCTAGGATTCAAGTTGCAAGACTCCAGAAACTGGCAGAAGTAAAAGGTGGTGGTGGTGGTTTTCTAAACAAAGCTCCATAATTTTGGTGTATTTGTGTGTATGTGTGTAATTATTATTTTTTAATAAAGTTTTCTGTAAGAATCTTGGATTCTATGGAGTTAATTAGGTTCTTCTGGGACTGTATGAATGAGTTTTAAATATACTTAAAGACACTGTAGTAAAATACTGGAAAATGAGACCTGCCAACACTGATATTACGTGAGACGCTATGCATGACACAGAAAAGCTCTATTTGAAAAACTCGTAAATGTAAAAATTATGAGGGGCCCTTTCACATTGTTCACACGTGGTTTATGGTACAAGTGAGAACCCAGTGCACAAAATATTTTCATATTGGACTAACAGTCATTAATTTTCTAAAGACTTTATTTATTTTTAGAGAGAGGGAAGGGAAGGAGAGAAACATCAGTGTGTGGTTGCCTCTCTCACACCCCCACTGGGGACCTGCCCCACAACCCAGGCATGTGCCCCGACTGGGAATTGAACCAGCGACCCTTTAGTTCACAGGCCGGTGCTCAGTCCACCGAGCCACACCAGCCAGGGCTCATTTTATTTCATAATACTGAGCATGATGCCTCCAGAGCTACCTAGAGCTCAAGTAATGATATTTTGAACACGTATATAAAATAAAGCAGGTTCTACAGCGAGCCATCAGTTTCATTCTAGGTGGGTAGTTTTCTTCTCTGTATTGGCTCCTTGTCTGGATCACATCCGCCCTCCCTCCAGGTCCTTCCCAGATTGACAGATTGTACCCGTGATACGGATGTCTGCATCTAAGAATTTATAGAGATGACTGCAAATAATGGTACATACCAGGATAAGAAATCTTAGCTTCTTGTCAGAAAGTAAACCTTCAGTTTTATCAAGTTACTGGTATTAGAGTTTTCTATTAAGTATCTTTGTTACCTTTCAAATAGAAAAGTCTGTAATTGAGAATGTCCCTTGATCTTGGTCAGCTAAGTCACAAACTCAGGAAAACAGTCATATCTCTTAGAATACTCTTTGCCTTTAGAGTATGAACGTTTTACTCAAAGTTTACTAGAATGTTCCTCATCAGACATTTACTTGGATCAAAAAGTACTTTTTAGTAGACAGCAATGTGTCTAGTATTAAGAGAGAGGGACTGTTTCCATTCAAAGCATTAGAAAGCCTCGTTGCTGGATTTGTAGATTTATAATTTTGGATTTGTAGATTATAATTTTCATTAAATTTGGAAATGTTTCCAGTTTTTAACAGATTTTTCCTTCCCTCTTTTAAGAAATTCCAGTTACACATGTATTAGGCTGCTTGAGCTGACCTGTAACTCGCTGATCAACTTTTAATTTTTTTAAAAGATTTCATTTTATTTACTTTTAGAGAGAGGGGAAGGCAGGGAGAGAGGGAAACATCAATGTGAGAAGCATTGATCGGTTGCCTCTCTCACACACCCCAACCAGGGGCTGGGCCGCAACCCAGAGATGTGCCCCGGCCCGGAATGGAACCAGCGACCTTTCGCTTTGTGGGATGATACCCAACCCACTGAGCCACACTGGTCAGGGTGTCCATTCATTTTTTACATTCTCTATTTTCCAGTGTTTATTTTGGATAGTGTTTGTGTTTCTGAGTTTAACTTAAATTTGTTCTGCACTGTCATTAATACCATTCATTCCGTTGTACTTTTTCATCTTCCACATATAGTTTGCACCGACAGTGTTTGACTTGGTCTGTTTTTTCCATCTCTATTTTTTGAAAATATTAAGTAGCTTAACTGTTGTAATATCCTTACTGCTAATTTTTACCTCTCTCAGGTCTGGTTTCTTGTTTGTTTGTTTGTTTGTTTGTTTAATTGTAGGGTTTATTTTATTTTTTTAAGACTTTATTCATTTATCTTTAGAAGGGAAGGGAAGAAGAGAGGGAGAGAAATATCATTGTGTGGTTGCCTCTTGTGTGTCCCCCACTGGGAACTGGCCTGCAACCCAGGCATGTGCCCTGACTGGGAACCGAACTGCCATCCCTTGGTTCACAGGCCTGCACTCAGTCCACTGAGCTACACCACCCAGGGCTCAGGTCTTGGTTTTGATAGTTTTTTTTTTCCTCCCTCATTATGGATCATATTCCTGTTTCTTTGCATGCTGGTAATTTAAAAAAATATATTTTATTGATTTATTATTTCCAGAGGGGAAAGAAGAGGGAGAGAAACGTCAGTGTGTGGTTGCTTCCTGAGCACCTCATCCTGGGGACCTGGTCAGCAACCCAGGCATGTGCCCTAGACTGGGAATTGAACAGTGACCCTTCGGTTCTCAGGCAGCTCAGTCCACTGAGCCATGCCAGCCAAGTGCATGCTTGATAATTTCTGATTGACATCGTGATGATGCTGGGCACTATGAATTGAGTGCTGGATATTTTTTGCATTCCTATAAAAATTCCAGAGCTTTATTCTATAGTGCAGTTACTTGGGAATTTTGATCCTTTCAGGGCTTGCTGTTAACTAAGATTTGTTAGGCAGATCCAAGAGCAGTGTTTGGTTTAGGGTTAATTATTCCCCATTACTGAGGCAAGTCCCATGCACTCCATCCAGAGCCCCATGAAGCATGTTCCCCAGTCTCACTGGTGGGAATGGACACTGTTCCCGGCTCCATGTGACCACCAGACACATGTCTCTGTCAAATGGTTTTTTCCCATGGTCTTGGGCACTTAACCTCACATGCATGTGCTCTCAGAACTCAGCTGAAGACGTGGACGGTATGTGTTGGTCTGCACTCTGCATATTTCATATTTCTGGAGTCCTTTCTTTGTGCAAATCTCTCCAGTCCCTCTGGACTCTGCCTCATTTCCCTAACTTGGGATGCTTCCAGTTCCACCTGTTTTACCTCCTTGCACTGTAAGTTGGAAAGTCAAAGCAGTAAGCTTTGCTAGTCCCAAGATTGATCGCATTTTTCCTATAACTCTTCTTTGTCATCTGTTGTCCAGTGTCACAAAACCATACCTGTGTGTATATGTATACAGTTTTATATATGTACATTTAAAACTTTTTTATGCTTGTTTTGGGGAAAGTGAAGATAAATATTGTCCCTGTTTTTTCAACTTGGCTGTAAGTGGAAGTCTGAGTTAATGCATTTTTTTAAAAAAAATTTAGTTTCTAACATGGAAAATATTGGCAGATACAACTGTCGTAAACAAAAGTTCTTCGAGGTCCTCAATAATTTAAGAATGTTGAGGGGTCCGTAGACCAAGAAGTTTGAAAACCAGTGGTCCAGACCAGCGTTTTTCAGGCTTCAAGATGTTAGTGGTTCTGTGGGCAACTGACACAGTATAAGGCTTTTTCCAAGTTGAAACAGGCTCTGCAACCACTGCATCTCAAGACCTTCAGTGTGATAGCTGTAGCCCTCCCTGAACTTAGTCACGAAGTCACTTTGGAATCAGAGTTCTGCCAGCAGTCCTCCATAAATATACCAAATCACCAGGGGCTGAAAATACTCCAGATGTGTCCTTTTTAAAGTAAAAATACATATTTGCCATGCAGCACTTCAATACCACATTTGGATTACTTTGGTGCTACCCTGTTGATTAACATCCAAACGATGAAAGTGATTTTTCCCAGAACAGAGTCTTCCCAAAGCCAAATTCCCTTGTCCACTCCTGAAACTGCTGGAAGCTAAGTTTACAGTTTTGGAGTTTTGCCATAGCTCCCAATTTAAGGATAATTTAAGTTAAAATGGGTATCGAACTTGTTTATTTTATCAGACAAATCTCAAGTTACCAGGCACCTGGCAATTTCATTTAGAATATTTTCCCGTAGTGTATCTACAAGCATCTCCAATACAACCTGGGAAACAGGCTCTGTGGGGAGGTTTAATAATACATGACACCATTCAGGTAATCTATTACTGCCCTCAACAACTCCCCCCCCCCTCAAATTTAGTGGCTGAAAATGGTGTTTCTGTTCACAGATCTGCACTCGGTCAGGACTCAACAGGACTATCTCCCTTTAGTCCCCTTCCGTCATCTGGGATGGTTCAGAATCACGCCAGGTGTGCCGGTTGATGCAGGTGAGAGGTCAGATCTCAGCCAACAGCCTCTGGCTGTAATTGCCTGCCTTTGGCTTCCCTGTGGAGTTGGGGCTTCTTTAAAACACGGCAGCTGAGTTCTAAAAGTGAGCACCTCGAGAGAAAGCAACAGAAGCAGTATTGTCTTTTATTTTTTTAACCTAGCCTTGTGTTTCAAATTTTGTGAGTTAAAAAAAATGCCACCAAGGTTAGCCTTTGTTCAGAGGGAAGGGAATCAGACTGCACCTTTTGATAGGAATGTCAAAGAATTTGTGGACAGGTTTTAAAGTTTCCACATAGAGGAATCACTGCGTAACTCATCATACCAAGCTATCTTCTTTATTGCCAATAAACTGACGTAGCCTGCTTAAAGAGGAGGTTCTCCCACCGTGGAACTTGAAGTCCTCAAGGCTGCCACATCAGTGAGCACGAATCCTTTCACCTGGTCACCCTCAGCTGGCTTCTTCCCACCAAGTTTCTGCTTATCTTTTTACGTCATACATAACACAACTCCTTTAGCCCTTCAAAATAAGCAACATACCGGTAATATGTTAAGATAGGCTTTGGAAAATATTAAGAAAGGTGTGTTCACGGATCCAGCTGATTGAATTTCACTGAAACACACCAATTTCAGACCTACCCCTGGAAAATAAAAGTTTGGACTGAGTGAGTCTCTGGTAAAGAACAAAAGGTTTTTAAATAACGAAAACATTTCCTACATAGTCTAATACTCCTCTTCCACCTGAGCCAACTGCCTGAGCCAGGACGGTGCAGCATGCTTCGCTGCTTAGCGGAACTGAAATATGGGGAAAACACTCCCGTTTCCAGGGTGTAGTAGAGTCTGACAGGTCACCCTAAGCCTGAGATTTGATAGTTGCCAGCAGGCAGCTGTTCATAATGACCTTAAGGTACAGAGCAGAATCTTGAAGTTTTAACAGCGTGCCCACCCCAGGTCAGTGCGCCTTTCTGAGGAGCTTGTTGAAAGGGCTACAGCTCTGCCTCTGCTGATTGTGCTGGGGGGGGGGAGGCGGCTGAAGTGGGGCCTAGGGACCTGCCTTTTAATACTCTCGTGTGATTCTAGTGCAGGATGTCTAGGAGCCACTCATTGTTCAGGACATGGCTCCAAAAGAGGAGTTACCACGCACTGCTGAAATGCTAGCTCTGAGGAGTCTGAATGGCAGGACTGTTGCTTACTAACCCTCACTCTTGATGCACACTTACCACCTTAAAAGAGAAGTCTTTTCCAAAAGCTGTAATGGGAACATTAACCTAGTGAGTCAGGTGGATAATGGGGTAGACACTGTTCAGGAATAAAATGCAGGCAGGGACCCAAAGGGTTTTCCATTCACCTAAATCACAACAGCTCTTCCAAAGGTTCACTGAAAGACACTGAATACCCGAATCAAGCTGAACTTTTATTTAAAATGTAAAAGAAAAGGTTCTTGAAAATGCTGATGGATAAAGCAAAAGGACACAGTGCTCTCTTCCTATTAGTCAGTCAGTCTATCCGAGTTCAGGGCAACGTACAGTACATGAGTGCTGGTAGCGTTTCACAGTAGTTTAGTGTCGGATTATCTGTGCCTAGATTACGTAGAGACTCAAGTGTGCGATCTCGGTTCTGGGTTGACACCTTTACTGGGCGTGAACAAGGGCTCCTGCTCCTTGGCCATAGCCAAATCCCTTGGGTCCAAAGTTCTTTGCATAGCATCCTACAAAAGAAAAGGGGGAGTTATTGCAAGCCCACTGAGCTTATTGCTTTAAGACCCACCATAAGTTAAAAAACAACTGCCGACTATGCCAAAAAGAATTCAACTTAATAAAGCTGGAATAAATATAAAGGCCCATTCTGAGCGTTCTGGTTCCACAGGGTGTGTGTGGTCCCACGGATGTACGAGCCTGAAAATCGGGCCAGACAAGTTAGATGTAACAAGTTGAAAGAAGACTTCGTTCTGTGGTGTTTGCGTTTACTGATAGGGGTGTTTTAAATGATCAGGAACTTTACTGTGTCAACATAAAATTGTTCTGTGGTTTTCTGTCATGTCTAAGTATCTCTAGATCTACTTATTTTTTTCAGATCTTCTATTCAAACAACCAGTGACACTATCGCTCCTTCCCCCCATTTTCAGAGTACTTTTTGGTTCTTTTTTTAAAGTGCTGATGACACTTCCTTAACAAAGAGCCAGTGAGGGATATTCATACAGATAGCAGGCACTGAAATTAATGTTACCTTTACAATAGATTTCACCGTCTTTCTCAGTCAGAGTTGTGGATTCGAGACTCTTTCCACACTTGGCACATCGGAAACAGTTTTTGTGCCAGGGCTGAAAGAGACAAGTAACTAAGTTTCAGAGGCTGGTTTCCCGCAGTACGAGTTAGATGCCTGGGAAGAGCAACCCAAATGAGCTCCTGACTGCTGGGGTCCTGCACCTCCCCAGTGTCTACACCGTTGGTCTGAGTTCAGACGCCATCCATGGAAGTCAGGGGCTGGGCGCCACACCAGGGAAGGGCTCTTCACTAAGAGCAGTCGAGACCCTGTCGCAAGCCTGGTGTGCACCTTTAAACACTTCCTTCTTTATGGCTGAGAATCCTCAAGCTCACAGAGGTGAAGTGACTATCTTCTAAAAATCCACACACCAGAATCGCGGCGGGTGTCCTGAGTGAGGTTCACTGCTTCTCTCCTACTACATGAACAACCTGCAGAGTCCAGACTGGTGAACAGCCGGCCTTTGCAGTTAACAACCTTCTGTCAGATAAGGGCGGCACTTCAAAAAATTAATCATTCAGGTGGAAATGCAATTAAGGGAAAATGTAATCCAAAGCATTTACGTATAAAACAGTGCCAGGGTGGGATGTGGAGGGTTACTCGGAGACAGGGTGGGGGGCGGTCACTCACGGTCATCGCTGCTAAACACTGCCCTACCTTCCCTGCCCCGATGATCTTCTCGGCAGCATACACGGAGTCCCCGCACCTGGAGCACTTCTCAGCACCCCCGTATTTCTGCGCAAACTTAGAAGTGTTTGGGTTTGTTGTAGGCCTGTGTGGCTGAACACTGGTGGAAGGAGAAGAAAAATATGTAAGGTTTTCCCAAGGGCCCTGGAAAGCCCATACGGTAGGCAGGGCGGACTCCGGGACTTCCTGCTGTACCGGTGCTGTGGCTGGTGGCCTTGGCGGGCCAGCAGAGGGCAGAGCAAGGAGAATGGTCTCAGGTGCTGGCCAGAGTTATTACTTTAACCTATTTATGGGTTCATTATTGTGGCAGAAAGACCCAAACTTAAATATCTGTTTTTTTCAAGCCTAATTTCATCAAATTTCATTACTCCCCAGGACTAGCCTCTCCATGAAAACCATTAAGCTATGCTCTGTAAAATCCTTTCCTAATACATATTCTTGACCCAGAGTCCTACTAGTACCACTAGAATCACATCTAGCTTTTTACCTTACATGAGATTGAAAAATCAATGTTAATTTAAGCAGTTCTTGCATATAGGTCAGTTGACTTAAGTAGTCTATCATTAAGAAAATTAAGCATGTTTTACAAATTAATTTCCCAATATAGCGTACATAGGGGAAACTGACTATACCACTTTCTTTGTGGGAAAATACTTTAGAAAATTTGCCTGTTACTGTGTGACCTATTTATCTTTACTTTTTTCTCTTGACTGACTTTTTGTCACTATTATAGGTCACTGGGTAAACTATATCTTTCTTGCTTTCTAATTTTTTTTTCTATTCAGTGTGAGTGTGCCTACTATGCAGAACACCGTTCTGGGCTTGGAGAAGATTTAAAGGCCCTTCTAGAACCTTAAAAAGTAGTTGAGCAGATAAGATATAATAACAATAGTTAGCATCTAGCAACTGGTAACAAGTATCAGTTTTTCATACTGGGAAAAATTACACAGTGTAATTATTTTTTAGAAGTTATATCCTCATCCAAGGACATTATATTTTTTATCACTTTTAAAGCGAAAGGAAGGGAGAGAGAGAAACATCGATGTGAGAGAAAGAAACAGCAACTGGTTGCCTCCCGTACACACCCAGACCAGGGATCACATATGCCTGGACCAGGGATTGAACCCGCAACCTAGGTATGGACCCTGACTGGGAATTGGACCCACAGCCCTTTGAGTTACAGGACGTCACTCCAACCAACTGGGCCACATTGGCCAGGACGCAGCACTTTTTAAAATCATGTTTGATGTGGCCACTGGAATGTTTATTCTAAGCAACAAATACCAGTTCATAGTACAAACGCAGTACTGATTTATCCATTTGTCCCTAGAGAGGCATACTTTTAAAAGTGTTCCCACAATGTGCTGTATATATACTTACCGTTAAAGGTGATCTTTAAAAGCTGTTTACAAAGATACCAACACTTCCAGTTATGACTTGTTTTCCAAATCTGTCGATCATTAGATTAACAAGAACTTCATATAGACTCTCTCCCACCTGCCTTCTAACAACTTCATAGGTTAAGGATAATTGTTACCCCGAAATACAGATGAAGAATTGGGGGCTTAGATGTTGAGTAACTTGCTGAAAGGCTAGGGGATCGGCAAACTGGTGGGCCTGAATGAAAACCGCAGGTGGGCCTCAGTGCTCTGCCCACCCAGTGCTGCCTCCCTGCAAGAGCCTTGACAAGGCTTTTGGTCCAGACTGTTGCAATTACTGCCTGCCACAAGGGGGAGCCAGACTGCAGGTGCGCCCAGGCCTCAGTCATTCAGAGGCTTCTTGGGCAAGGTAGTCTACCTGGTCCTGAAGGATAGTAAGCAAGTGGCCAGGCTAAGAAGGGGAAGAGGTGAAGCAGTCAAGACAGGGCAGCACAGGGGGCTCGCCAGTTGTTGAAGATGGGGGAGCAGGAGGAAAGAGGAAGGTCCACTGGTCTCTGTGACTAAAACCATGGCCACCGCCAATAACTGACTTTTGGGGTCACGGGTGAATTTGGTTTTGTTTGGGGGAGGGTATACAAGTGTGCAGGTTTTGAAAGGTTTGAAAATAAGATCTTGGGAAATGACTGAATTCTAACGAGTTGGAAAAGGAGAGCAGAACAAGAACAATGAATTGTAACAAAGACAAGTCAGCCGGGATCCTGGCAATGATGGCGTGCAACAATGAATGAGTAGGCCCTTGCACAACTGAGTGTGTAGAAAACCCAGTAACAGAAAGGTGGGCCTTGATGTAGTACACAACACAGCACTGGTTTGGGAGCCAAGTGGACATGGGTTCAAGTCCTAGCTCTGCCACTTAACTGCTGTGACTTGAACCTTAATGTTCTATCTATAAAATAGGAACAAAGTATCTAAACTCAGTGACTGTGAGGATTGAATATAATGAACATAAATGTTCAGCAGACAACAGGCACTCAATAATTTGGGGCATGCCATAATGGACCATGTTTAAGATCATAAGGTTTAGAGTCACACTAGGTTAAGTTCCAGTCTCTACAATTATCGACCATTAATTAGTGGTGTGACTTCAGACAAATCACCTCATTCCCATTGTCTCACTTTGTTCCTGAGTGAGACGGGAAGACCCCCCCTTGCAGGGCTGTTGCAAGGATCACATGAGCTAACACGCGTTACTGCTGCATGGCGTCCAGCCCCACAGGAAGGGCCTGGCTAATGGTCTTGTCCAGGAAAAGGCCATCTGATCAGAACGTTAACCAGTTTTGGCCTCTTCAATATAAAATGGATGTGGGAAAATGTGAAGTTCAAATGAGGGAATAACTGGGCCAAAAATAGAAATAAGAGGAAATCCCCAGTGACACAGTGAGGCCGCCTGATCAGGGAATAAATACTAAGTGAAGTTGAGCTGACTTAGCACCTTGCTACTTTGGTACTGAAATCTCTAAAGTTGAATACGATTGTCTCAAAGACTCAAAACAGAAAAAAAAGTTCCATTTTTAAGAAATTTTAAGTTAGGGCAAAGCAGTTGCCTGTTGAGGAAATATTCTCACACAGGAGGAGTGACGGAAGAAGTTTCATTGACAGCTCAGTCGCACCTGAGAAAGGCAGCTCGTGGCTCAGACACCGCATTTCTTTATTGTTTGCCTTCATGGCATCTGGTGTCCAACGTGCTGTGAAATGGAAGTAAATTTAAACCTGGTGATTTTGAGGACATCATGACTGCTTGATGCACTTTGGAATGCTCTCAAACCAGGACCAGAAGTCACTTGGATAATCACTAAGAACTCTGTTAGGTCCAAAACTGTCAATGTTTTGAGATCACAGAATAGTGACTAGTTTCTACTAGAAAATCTGTGTTACTTGATTTATTTTAAGATAAAATTCTGAGAACTCCCAGATTCCTGTTTGCCAAGCACCATTAATTGTTACAACTCCTTTCCGCAGGTAACAAGCATGGTCCTAACTCACCTCTCTGGCTTGATGCCCAGCCTCTCGCCCCGGTCCATGTTGAGCGTGCCGGCGCCCTGGCCGTAGCCGTAGCCTTTTGGCCCATACTTCTTTCCGTAGCAGGATTTGCAGTAGATCTCTTCATCATGAATAGCCACTGTTGTGCTATCTAAATTTTTCCTGCAAACCACTGAGGGGGAGAAAGTTAGAATTTAAAGGTGGGCCAAAGGCACTATTCCCTGGGAACAATGGTGGCAGAGACACATGGTCAACAAATGGCAAAGGCACAGGCTCGCTCACATTCCTAGTTTATTCTGTGGTTTCCCCAAAGCCACGAGGCAGCATCTGGTCTGAGCAGCTACATCGGAGGACTGTCTGCCTTCCTCCGTGGGTATGACCATTGTTTCAGGAATGCATCAGAATTTTAACATCCTGAAGCCTCAGACTCCTCAGTAAGATTCGCCTTTCTAGCAGGAGGGAGAGAAGTTTGAGATGGCTATAATGACAGGAACAAAAGGAACAAAACGCACGCTGCGCCCCCAAACCCGCAACACTCAAGTCTTTCCAGCCTCTTCTTACAAATGCTGTTAACTCGGAACCTAACAAACAGTGAACACGTGCTGAGTGGCTGGGGAGAGCTGCCTCTGTAGCCGCGCCTCCCTGAAAGCACCCCTGAGACAAAAACTGTTCCATCCAGAATCCCAGTTTTCATCACCGGTCTCAAAGACAAAGAGGACTACTTTTTCAGCGCGCCGCCGGCTTCCCCGGCAGTGAGAGGTTTGTCTGAAGATCAAGTGTTTCCAGTCCGCATTTGTTTTCCCCTTGGTCCCAGAGGAGAACACAATCTTTCTTGATGGGTTTCTCGCCACAAGACATTTCTGTGTACTCCAGTTCATAAAACTGCCGAGTGTCATGCTTACTCCAGACATTATTTCATTTTCTAAAACTTCGATGAAGGTCGAGGAAAAAAGAGACTGTGAGGGAACTCGGGTAGCACAGTTGAGCAGCTGCAGCTCCAACATCAGTGCAGGAGAAAAAGGGGTTTCCACCTCTTCTTTGAAAGAGGGGAAACGAAAAGAGGAAAGAAAGAGATGGGCCAGGAAAGGCAACTAATCGGATGGCTAAAAATAGAGGTAAAGTACGAAGTCTCTTATTATCTCAGAGCAAGATAACAGAACAAAATGGCATCACCTTCTGTGGAACCTTGCCGTACTGACTCAAGTACTGACATACATTTGCTTAAAGACGTAGTTCACCTCCATGCACTGCTGGAGAGCAAACACCCTTCACAGACTTTGAATATCAATTCCTATATGAGCTGTTCTGAAAAACATCTATAACCAAGGCAAGCTTACGCATATGAAAATTTTTCTTACATAACCACCTCTCCTCCCAGTCCTCACTCCTATTCCAAATAGTCTTGAGTTATTTCCTTAAAAGGCTTTAGTCAGCAGAGACAAATATTAGAAAGGAGTAGTAAAAGGGACCAGTAAAGACACCTAACATTTTGTAAACACCGACTTTATTGTGGTGTAAACATCATGGCTTAACCTAAATCAAACTAAGAACAATTTCTAAAGTTTGCATTTCCTCCATGTTCACATACTCTTAACTATAAACCTGCTGAAAAAAAAAACAGATTTCTCAAAAAAAAAAAAAAAAAAGAAAAAGTAACCTCTAAGAGAAGGAATAGTTAAATCTGAGAAATGGTAGCTATCATGGAGGCTACTAGCAAACATTCATAGGTTGTCTTTTCATTCTTTGTTACTGTGGCTTTGTGTTGTGTCTCTAGTTCTCTGCAAAGCAGTTACACTATAAAAAGGCCCAGTCACCTGGAATGCTGGTGCCTGGAAGGCAAACGGTAACTAAAACTTGAGACGTTTTCTCCAGAGATTGTTTCGTCACGTAACCAAGTTTATTTTCAACAGTGCTGTTCACTGTGCAGTGCTGCTCTGGGTAACGCAGATAACCGCACGTATCGGTGGGTCCCTCACATAACAGATCCTTCATAAAAGACAATTTTGTTATTTAAATCAGAAGATGATTAACGAAGACCTTCCAGAGGAGACTGCTCTCCTGTTTGAAAACTGAAGACTTGGAGGGAACACGCAGCAGAGAAGGGGCTTTATCTCTTATCCTGTCTCTCCATTACCGGGTACTTAACTCTGTTGAGTAAGGAGGCCTGTGTTGTTTTATGCCCCATTTCCGGCCGAAGTCAGACACTCTTGATCATTTCCCATCTAAAAACAATAGTAATGTCCAGCTTGCTTCTATGGGATTTTCATATCCTAAGTTCCTTTCCCTTAAATGTGGGATGTCAATAACCAGAAATAACTCTGAATATTCACTACCAGAGAGAACAGAATATGAGCTTCTAGAGAAATGGAGCTTCTCTTGACATTTGAATTTCTACTAATAGTGCAGTGAGAAACAAGCCAGTCAGTTTCAGAGCAAAGGAGCTCAGCCAGAAGGAGAAAGCTGGGCTGGGTGAGGAGCCACGCGTTCCTCGGAACTGGGAGCCAAGCCCCTGACCGTGTGCCAGGAGCTGTGTGTGGTACCAGACTATAAACGACACTGAACTTTCAGGGAATGAAGCAGGGGAGGCAGACGTGGTAACAAATGAGGTGAGTCAAGGCCAAATGGAGGATCAAGACTGTGAGGACCCAGGAAGGCCAAATATCTTGGGTCCCCCTGCTGTTCATGCTGCCAGGCCGAGCACTTACAAGGTCTAGGAGAACCAAAGAGGCAAGAACCACTTGTGCTTCCAAAATAATCTTTGTTCACAAAACCATAGGTTTTTTTCCTCAAGTAAGTAGACTGAAAAGCTTCTTACACATAAAGTGTCCCAGGTCGAGCCCTGGGAGATACTCACTGCACAGGAAGCAGCAGCGGTGGAAGCTCCTGCCGTCACACTGCACCTCCTCCGCATGGTACACGGTCCGCCCGCAGGCCCCGCATTTGTTTCCACCTCCCCAGACGGGCATTCTGGAGGAACGAAAGGCTCATCAGAGAGGCCCCATACCTTGGGAGGTGTCTTACAAGCTCCCTAGGGGGCTGCTTAAACCCGGGGATCATGGAAGATTTTGTTTGCCTATGAACCACTCTAACCACATCTTTAAAAAGCCTGCGTGCCTCCAAGATTACCCCATATCCTCTCCCAAATTACAGGTCTTTCATTAGAAAGCTCTGGCTTGTCATGCACAGTTTTTTTTCTTTTTGTCCTACAGGACAAAGGACCTGCATTCACTAGAATAGTTTGGGACGCCAGGCACAAAACACACTCTGCCGCTGGAATCCACAGGGGTTGGAGGTGGGGAGTGGAAAGGCAAGCGCCACCCCACGCATGCCCTGCCACAGTGAACGGTTTTAGCGCCACCCCACGCACGCCCTGCCACAAGGAACGGTTTTAGAAAACTTGGTCTTAAGAACTTACACTTGGGTGGGGTTTTTCATTACATGTTTAATTCATTATAACACTACCAAATTCTGAACGCTTTATACAAGTTATGACAGTTTAAGGCAGAAGAAAGTGGTGTATTGCCCTGCAAAAACACATTTTGTATTTGTCTGCTCAAGTCTTGGGAGATTACAGCATAAGGAGCCGTGCCTCTGACTGGCACAACTGCACACTCAGAACCCGGGGGTAACCACAACAAACGCCCGCCCAGATAGCTATAATTTAAGTTTCTGTGCTTCACTCATCTCAGGGTCCTCCAGTCCAGCCAACAGTTAATCCTCCCTCCAGCCTCTGTGAGGCTGTCAGTCCACACAGAACATGCTACCACGTCCCCTTTCCGGCAAAGTGAGCTGTCTGTTGGGTGTGTCAGAGTAAGCTCTGAGCAGTGGGGCCTGAAGGGGCGTTAGAGCTGGAAGTTTTAAAATCCTCAGCTTTCTCTCTCGCTATGATGTAGGGCCAACATGTCCTAATTTCCTTCTCAATGAACATGTCTCCCTGGCCCCCATTTAAATGCTTAGCTCTGAATGGCCAACAGACTCCTGTGCCCACACCGGTACAGAAGGCTGTTCTGCAAGGACGGGGTGTCATGTCTGCCCTGCCCTGGGTGGACCCTCAGAACACAGCAGCGGAATTCCTTTTTATCCTACTGTCGTCCTCAGACTTCCCTTCGGTGGGTGGTATTTGCAGGTGCTGCCTATTGAGTCTCAGGTGAGCTGCTGGCTTCTCTAGGCACTAGCTGGTTAAGAAAGCTGAAATCTCCTTCCTAACTCAAACTCGGCTAGAAAAAGAAGGGAGAGGAGGGCTGCTAAGCAAACTGCTGAAGAATCTTCAGTCCTTAAAGTAAACAGAAGGGCAGTAAATTGCCATTCCTGCAACATTAGGACAATACGGAACCCATGACTCTGAGCTCTGCCCGGAGGCCTTCCCAAAAGAAAGATTTAGAGTAAATCATTGTGTTGGGCATCTTTCTGGCACCCAGCATGGATTCTCTTGTGCCTCTTCTGATAATACTTTCCCCGGATTCTCTTCAGGGGAGCAAACATCTCTTCCTTGGTCCCTCTGGTTCAGAAAAGTACCAGTTCAAGACAAAATTCAGGTAAGCATTTCTAGACTTTTATGCAATGCATGCTATAACAAGAGCGTGGTCAGTGAACTCATCTTGGTGAACAGCGTCGAGTCCCAGAATTAATCTGTACTTTGAAATAAAGCAAAAGGCCCTTTCCCTCCTTCATCACAGGTAGTTTGAGGAGCATCACAGGTAGTCAGGAACAGTACTGACTCCACCATCAGCTCCAGGGTCAGCGTGCGACTCAGTCATGGCAGCTGCCAGATCGCAGGTGACAGGTTTAGGAACCAGTGCAGGACCCACGCCAGTTCGGTGAACGTTAAATCCAGGGCTTTGGTTTAGAGCTGGGTGGATGCAGGGGTGGGGTCGCTAGCAGCTGTCTAGCCACTGTAAGAAAAGAGGCTCAGAATGAAGCCAGCACAGAGGAAAACAGAGATGGAGAGACCAGATGTAGACACTTCATAGCCACACCTCTCGTTTTCTCTTGTACTCTCAGGTGAGCCAGTCAATTCTCTTTTTAAGTCATTTGGAGATGGAGCTCCTGTTCCTTGAAAAAAACGACAATAACACACATACTCACACAAAGAGACCTGACTGATATGACTAATTATCACCAAACTATCAGTTTCAGCTCCCCAAAAGCCTACTCCCCTTATTCAGGCAGGAACAAAGCAATTCCAAGGGTCCACAAGTGTTACCAGGCTACTGTGAAAGCACCCACACAGGATCAATATCTTGCAACAACAGAACATATTTGTGAACTTTCCTTTAGTAGTTGTGTAAATCTCTCATTTCCCTCCCCTGGAGACAGGTGCTCCATTGTTTAAACACAATGAAACCTGAGCCTGGCTGTACAACCTGACGCAAAGCCTGGCTCCTGCAGCCTGCACTGGCCTGAGTTTGGAGTGTACTTAGCGGTATTGACTTTGCCCCATGGTCCCAAAGCTGCCTGTGTTCTGGAACGCTCCAGCAGGCAACAGACATGTGGGAGCAGCACCCTCGCGATTCCAGAGTGAACCCAAAACCAGATCCAGGCTTGCACGTAATGACATTATAATACTTAAAATCGGACCCCAAGAGTTAATAGCCCAGCCGGCTTTTAAACTATTTGGTCACTGTCTAGTCACTTGTCATTGTATTAGCAAGTGTACTGTTCACTATCACCCTGTCGGCTTCCATTTTCCCACATTTTCTTTGGAGCAATCACCAAGAAGAAGTCAGATTTCCATCAAAGTTAACACTGTCCTGAGGGTTGTCGCTGAATGACATTTAAAAATACATTTTTAAAAACCCAACATCACTTTGCTATTCTCTCTCGAGCCCCTTGGACTTTTTTATGTAATTCAGGGTTACTTAAATTCACTCTTGCATGTGAAGTCTAATTCCTACTGCACATCCACAGGAGCCCAGTGCGAATGTGTCCTCTTTTCAGGAAACACCCATCAACCTTCCCCAGCATTCAGTTCATTATGTGACAGGTTCTTCCTCGGGGGCTGGAGACCGCATCTCTGTATTCCCCACCCCACCTACCAGAGGACTTGGCGTATATCGAAATGTTTCATGTCCATCGTTTTAAAGAATCCTTCCTCTTTCAACCCATTGGTACGATTCCCAATTAGATCTTATGTCTCTCAAGACAAAGGCAGCATTGCTCTACTTCTCTTTGTCACTTTGTTGGAGTCTAAGTAAAACGTTCAAGTCATTAGCTTTTTTAAAGTCCCATCCAGTTTAACAGCTTTCCTAAAGATTTCTGAATAACCCTCTCTGTGGTCCTGGCAAACGGTGCAACAGAAGGAGCGTCCTCGGAAAGCTTCAGCTCAACTTGTTTTACTCTCTAAGCTGGACAGTGGGTAGTTGAGTGTTCCTTATATTCTCTATTTTGTATGTCTGAAATATTTCCCAATGGAAAAAAGGAGAGAGGGCAGGGGGAGGTTGGTTTAGACAGACCTGGGTTAACTTCACTATTGTGATGGTTGTACGACCTTGGGCTGATCTGTTTCTCGTCCATGAAATAGGGAACTGAAGCTCTCTCTCTTTCTCTCTCCCTCTCTCAGATACAGTGAAGACAAAACGAGGTAAACACATGCCTTGGTAGATATAAAGGGACTGTTAGCGCGAAGGAGGAGGGGCATCTCATACTGTTCACCCTGCTCTCAGTACCCCAGCAGGAAAACCATGGACCAGCACCTATTCAACAGAGCTCAGAGCCGCAAATGGGGTAAAGAAATAGCTTAGCTGTTTAGTCACTCCTAAACCTTCTTTTCCTGGGACAATGAAAGGAATTGCAAGTATAACGATAGTACCACTTGCGGTGAGTGTCCAGGCAATGACGTTTCCATTTACACTTGGGGGGCGAACTCCTGTGGACATGCCCTGCACTTGGCAGGGGGAGGTGTGATCATCTTCCCTTCTGTCACCCATTGGCATTGCTGTGCAAGTAACGAACCGCGAGGCTTCATTTTTCACACCCACATTCGGCCACACAACTTCACAACAGCTGACATTAATCACAGCAAACTGGATTTGCACCGAGCAATCTGGGCTGTGTGCTTCTCCCTAATCCTATGTATTAATTTACAGAATGGTAAGAGGACAAATAAAATCCCACTTTACACACTTTTTGTACAAGTTGGCCAAACAGGCTGTTTCTGTTGCTGGGTCTCATTTTTTGGTTTCCAGTGTCTGAAAATTTCAGCACTAGGATTCATCCACTGTCTTGGGTTGAAAAGCTTGTTGACACCGGAATACCATGTGCAATTTCTGTTTGCTCCTTCTCTGCAGTCTAAGACACCACCCAAAATTCCTAAGACCTACCTCCAGAAGAAAATTATTATTGTCTAACTCTGAGTCACCTTGTGGTAAAATTACCTCATTCTCTAGATAACCAACAAGAGCCACAAAATGAGCCCGTGAATTACTCATACCACCTGTGGCATTTACCGTCTTATTTTAGAATCTGAATGACTTGAAATCACGAATTTCGAGTCTACATGTCACCACTTGTAGTTTGCTATTGGTTCTAATACAGAAGGTTTGGAGCGAGTCTGTCAATACCCCCACATTGTAAAGTGCTTCCGGAAGCTCTGACATGATATTATCATATGCATGGCTTCGTTATTACACTAGGATGTGGTTATAATCCAATTTCCCAACAAAAGAGAATTTGTGACATATCACTTTCATCTTCAGCCACATCCAGAGGGGTTATTTGCTAAAGAATATAAGTTAGCAGCATTGTCACCAGTTACAATAATTTTTAACAAGGCCAGAGTTTAAGAGCTGTTGATAATTGGAAACAAAGCTTCACTCAATGATCGTTCTAAAAATTGTGTCTTCTGCTACCCCAATTACCTTAATCTCCTTCCTTTATGTAAGCAAACACCACAACCTGAGGACAGACCCCTGCGTCTCAGTGATTGGCTCCATGTGTCATTTGACCCCTTGTACCAGAGCCAAACCCCCACGCTGGCCCTGAAGATTCTCAGCCTAGGGGTGAATTAAGAGCATGGATTTGGGAGACAACAGAGTCTCATTTCCTCTTATGTAAAATGAGGATAACAGTACCTTTCTTACAGAGTTATTAAGAGAATGAGCTGAGAAAACGCTTATAGTAGGCACTCAATTATTGGTAGTCATCAATATTTAGCAAAGTTCAGTCCTTGCTGTCAATACCCATGTTCTTCTACCCATCTCATGTACCCATTCATCCTTATGCCCCTAACCCCTCCCAGTCAGGGCAACTGACCTCCTCCCTCCCTCACCCAGCTCCCTCCTGACTTCTTTTCTGTATCTCAGGTGATTAACTGATGTAGGGTGGGGACAGCTAGTACACACTGCACAATGCTCCACTGTTTGTGATGCTCTCATATAAACGCATTAATTCAACCTTTTATAAGCCATATCCTGGGTCAGGAGTTGAGGATAAAAGGGTTATCATGAAGTGTGCCTGTGTCTCAGGGAGTTCGACTGTGGGGGTAGAAATATGCACACAAATAACAGCAATGCAACATCAGCAGTGACACAGAGGCGTGTAGAAAGGGCTCCGTGAAGTCTGCACCATCTGCTTCTACAGGGACAACAACACGGTTTTGTCCTGTAGATGCACTGGAAGGGGGTTCCTGGAACTGTGTTGGAAAGATTGTGAAGTTCAGTCAAGGTTCCACATTAAAGATTCTTGTGATTAATAATGTCTGACAAGAAACTGCAGTGCACACGCCACTTCCTAGACACTCCTGGTAAAGAGAAAGAGAGTGGAACTCGGAGTGTGAAAGTCAGTTAGCAGCTGGGTGATCCTGGCCAAACTCCTTAACCTCTGAGCCACGACTTCCTCAGCTAGAGCCTGAAAACTAATGAGAACACCCTCAGAGGGTAGCTGGGAGGATTTAATAAGACACCATTCATGAAGCACCTGGCAAAGAGCCTGTACCCCAAAAATGCTGGTTTCCTTTTTCCTTCACAAGCACTATTGGGCCTGAATGTGGCAACGAAAAGTTCAGTGGTGAAGTGACTTGCTGAAGTCACCGACCACCAAAGAAGCTCGATTGACCCTCCAGGCTCAATCCACGCTTGCTTGATTCCAGGGCCTTAAACTGCCCCCAAAACTCCCATTTCGGATTTAAGGGTTGAGACCATTCAAGTCACCTGAAAATGATCAGTCCTGTGGTACCAATTACCTGCACTCAGGAACACCTTCTCCTCCACCCAGTCTTCCTCCTCAGCGTTCATTACTAATTCTAGAGCGTGTTATGACGTACATCTTCAACTGAGAGCACAGCCATATCCTTGACAGAGATTCGGATACTACCCACCAAATCACACAGTAATTAGAATGCAACTGTGCTATAAACTCAGTTACCCTGACCCCCAACATCCACCACAGCAATTCACAACTGGTGCCAACTGTAAGATATCTAATTTTTCAAATTTAATGTTTGTATGATTTACACATGAAGTCAGACCAAGATTTATTTTTCAAGACTACTGTTTATCTGCCAGATGATCTTAGGTTGGTTATTCGATCTGCTAGTTTTCTCATTCCAAAAATGGAGATAATGGCAGAGAAGGGTGTGCAGGGAGGAGGAGAGTAAAGGGGGGGGGGGAATGGGACAACTGTATAGCATAATCAATAAAATATATTCAAAAATAAGAAAGAAATGAATAAAGACTTTAAAGAAATAAAAAATGAAGCTAATGCTTATTTATATCACAAGGCAATTCTGACGTTAAATAATATATGTAAAACACTTAGAATATTGCCTGCGCATGATAAGTAAAATAATTACATTATTATTTACTTATTATACATTATTATTTACTTCTATAAATCTTACTTGTGCTAAGTAGTTTACTGAGAATAACTTAATCCTCATAACTGAGGTAGGCATTATCACTATCCCCATTTTATAGGTGGAGAAGCTGAGGTATAGAGATATCAAGTGGCCTGTAACTGTCAAGCCAAAACAAAATTACCAATTCAGCCTAAAAATTAATATCAATAACATTCAGATAAACTCTTTGAGTTTATTTGATCGCCGTTTCTCTAAAACCAAACCACTAGTAGCTACACAAATATAGTACTGATTTATATGGCTCTGGAACAGGCTGTTTTGAAATTGCGTGTTTCTAGTGCTGCTGTGTGCTGGATAAAGATTCAGTTCTCTATTCACTTTTTTCTTTCAGGCAAGAAGCCATCACGAAACCTTCTTTCTTACAATGAACTGGCCCTAATGTATTACATGTTTCTGTGTCTCTTCTATATGAGTCGAGGACAATTGGTGGCACTGTTGGCAAATGAAATGGTAAGCAAAAATGCAAAGGACCTGATGTCCTTTGCAAATGATTTGTGGTATACTTGAACCATCGGTTCTTCTCTATGAGTTACACTAAAAGTTAAAGTTATTAACAATCTGAACTTGTGCCCAGCTCCTCCACAGTCCAGTTTGAGAAAACTCCCCTAAACCAGGGTTCTGAACCTGGGGGTCCACACAATCCTTGAAATTCTGGGGATCAGTGACCCTGGTACCATGTATTTTATTTTATGCACTTAACATTTTGAGAAGGGGTCCAGAGGCTTCACCAGGATGCTGGAAAGGTCCACGACACAGAAACAGTTAAGTAGCACCATCCTGGTGATCAAGGTCCCAAGGGAGTCCAGGGATGTTCCCCACCCAACAGGACAAAAGGGAGTCCATGCAAATACCAGACCAGGAAATGATGGAAACCTGTTGATTGTCTGTTTAGGGAAGAGAGCTGGCCTCTGGGCCAGCCCTAGAGAGAGTGTTTACAGCTGAAAGAGACCTTCACTGAGAGCCTTTTCCCCACAGATTCGACAAAATGTAGAACAGTGTCTAATTATAGAGAACCTCTCCAGGTTGGGCTGGGCTTTACAACCCTGCAAGGTATGTAGTACTATACATACTTTACAAGATAAAGTAACTAAGGTCAGATAACTTGCCCAAGGTCATCAAACCAATGGGTGCTGGAGGGCACAAATGGCTTCAGCCCTGCCCGTTGGACAATTTAATCAGGACGTAGAGCTCCATGGAGTACTGCTTCCAGCACAGAATTTATCGGATAATACTATCAACCAATATTTGTTGAATATATTTAGAGGAATCCACTAAAAAACTTATGCTAGAAACCTTAGATCAAATCTGCTTGTGCACGTATTGCTTGAGTGCAACTAAATCTTTGTTCACCACTCCTGCAACCTTACTTCTTCCTTCATTTGTTCAATTAACCAACAATGTCTCTGCTCAGATTCTGTTTAAGGCACCCAAGCAAGTGCAGTGAGTTTCAAGGATTCATCTAGCTTCAAGAGATGCAGATCCTGTCTCCATCTAACTTCACCCTGAAAGAGCAAAACAAACTAGAACCCAGAGTGGAAGGAACCTGGAGCAGTATTGATAAAAGTATTGATCAGTGGGAATCAACCAAGAAGATACTGGAGGGAGACCATAGAGAATTTCATAAAATCGATTAGAGTTTGCTAAGCAAGCAGCTTTGAAATTTTGTAAAATTCACCCTTTCAGAATATTGTTTATCTCTTTCCTGAAAAATGTGAGGCAAATTATAGCCAACTTTGTGATTGCTGTATTGGAGTTCGTGGCGTTTCATATAGGTAGAGCTTTAAAACAGGTGAATTACAAAAGTTAAGAGCTAAAGAGCCCATTCTTACTGTCCGAATATAAGGTTACCCCAAATAAAAAGCATTTATAAAACGAAAATGTACTTTGTCTGCAGACTGCAAATAAAACAGGTTAAACATTTTGGCTAACCATTTAAACAGCTACTGTTCAACAAACGTCCTGGCTTGGATCGGGTGGAGGTGGGTGTCTCCGGACTCCACCGGGGCTGCCTACGTGGAGCTTTGAAACCCACGATGTGATTTTCAAGGACCTGTTGCAGAATTTCGCAGCCAAGCATTTTTTTACTTTCTTATTTGTACCTAAATAGCAGAAAGCTCCGAGAAAAGCTGGCAGCTTTCTATCTGACCTTTCACTGCTGTTCCTTTTCATGTTTGAGGCTTAGGGGGCAAAGACCACCGAACAATGGGATGCTGGAGCTCTTTACCGCAGCAGGGGAAGGATTCTGGGCTATACGGGTTGAAGAAGCCCCCACCTCATCCTCAGGGGTTCAAAGCAGCCCCTGGGAAGTTCTCTCTCAGGGCGCACCACACTCCAGGCAGCGGAGACCCTAAGATTCGGACCCCACCCTCCCCTCCGCGCAGACAGAACCCGCCCCGGGAGGAGGGGACCCAGGGCTACTTAAAAAGGCTGATTAGCAGCCACGCGAAACTCGACCCCGCCTCTCTCTCTCTCTTTCTCGCTCTCTCAGAAAACCGGTAGGGACACATTGATATGGAGGTCATGCACGATAAGCCTCGCGGGCCCAGGATCCGAGGGCAAAGCCCAGGCGGCTGGAGGGGCGCTGGTGTGAGAAGGGGGATGGGGAGGATTGGAGAGCAGGGGCGAGATGAATGGTTGGGGGTGTCAATGAGGACAGCGATCGGGATATCAGAGTAGATGCGGGGGGCGCGGGCAGGGCTGCCTGAGGACCCTCGGCGGCTGGGGGAACCCTCCTCCCCCAGGGTCGCCGGAGACGCCCCCACCGGCGCTACTCACTTGGGCCAGAGGCAGGACCACGCACCGCGGGCAGAGCTAGCCAGCGAAGCCGAGACAGAGGAAGGGAGCGAAGAGTCCAGGAGCCACGGCCCGCCGGTGCCGGCACCTTTAAAAGATGCTCTGGTGGGCGGGGTCTGTGTAGGCCCCGCCCCCGCCCCGCCCCGCCCCGCCCTGGTAAGCCCCGCGGATTCCCGCACTGGCTGCGCGAGGCTGGGGGTGTCTGACGGGAGCTTGGGCGTCTGGACCGAGAAACAAAAGGCAGGAATCCCGCCTCTTCCTGCTGCTTCCCGCCCACTCGGCAACTTCCCACCTACCCGGACCGCCACCCCACCGGGACCCCAGGGTCTCTAGAAGTAGTTAGGAGTTGGGAGAGGAGACTTCCTTATAGTGCTTAGCCGCCTGCCGGTCCTGTCGGCAAGTAGCCCCCCCGCTGTCCTGCGTGGTACCCGCGGGCGCCCAGTCTCCGTAAGTGTGGGGGGGGGGGTATCCAAGGTCAAGGAGGTTCCAGCGACAAAATATCGGTCAAATCGGGAATTTCCACCAGCCGCCTCCTTGCCTTATCCTTATAAGTAAACACAACGTGACTAACTTCCCCAGTGGACAAATATTCTCTGGTTCGATTCCCAGCTTCTGGGAACCCGCAACCTTCCTGTTCTTAAAGAGCAGAATTTCTCCTCTAGACTAAATAAATGACGTTACAAAAACGCCTCATTCCACAAGTGTTTTGCTTTTCCCAGCTACACAGCTACACAGGCTGTTGTGGGGGAGTAACCCAAACTCAGCCATATAGGGGCGTGCTCCAAAGGGCCTAGGTTTAGGTTTGTTGGTGTCAGAAAAGTCCAGGGATGCCACCGACAATCGAAGGGAATCTAATAACTGAACTGCAGGATGATCTGTTGTTTTAAATAGAAAGAATAGTAAAAATGCTGGTCTCTATATCTGGTTCACATTCTAGGCCTACTGATGACCTCTGTGCCAGATCCCGGAGAAGAGATATTTGGGAGAGTAGGGGGCTCAAAAAAGTGAGTAAAACTATCCCTCAGGCCGTAAATGTGGTAGCCTCTTCTGGTCCAGACCTTGTCAGCCTCCGCACGATTGCGATTTTGGGCTGGGTAATTCTTTGTTGTGGGGGCCTGTTCCATGCTTTGTAGGATGCCTGCACCCACTAGCTGCCAGTAGTGCCCCTCCTTCCCCGTCGTAGCAATCAAAAGCTCTTTGACATGCCAAATGCCCAGTTGGGAAGGGGGCAGAAGGCATTGGTTGAGAACCACTGCCCTGGTCTATATCTGCATGACAAAGTGCAGACTAGGTTTATCATAATATTGTTTTATTTCATATATTGGAGCCAGTCCAGGCTAAATTCACTAAATAGTGTTCTTATTCTCTGTCTACCAAGCACTGTGCAAAAACGCAGTGGTGACTGACATCTCCTGATATGGTGGCAGCAGTCTGGAAGAACTCCTGCCTGCCCATGGGCTTTTCTAAATGTGGGCAATCTGTATTTTCATGATATCAGCTTTATGTAAAAGGGACTTGACTTTTGAGATATATGAAAAGTTTGTCCTTCAGAATCTACTTTAGCTTTGCTGTTTACATTGCTTATTTTTTCTTGCATAGGTTTATGTAGTATTTCTACTGTATGAAACTGTATCTGTAAACTTCACTGCCAACCTGGTTCTCAGCAAACCGTTATCCTTTCTCTCCTACCCTTGGGTTCTCCAAGACCTGACCTGTATAGCTTTCTAACAGGCTCTTCCTGTCCCTAAACTCCATAGCCACATCCTGTCACTTGAAGTTGGGCTTGCTTCTAACCTGAAAGTATTTCTGTCCATACATGTGTGTGCATTAGTATATTTTACAGTAAGTCTGGAGATAATGGACATTTGATTTTTAATAACTCTGTATTTGTATTTAAGTATCAATATTTTAAAAAGTATTTTATTTCCCTTTTTTAAACATCCCTTTAAACTGCTGAGACTCATAAGTGTTAAAGTTCTCTCCATTTATTTAGAGTGGTGCAAAAGAAAAAGTGTGGGTTTTGTAATCAAACAGACATGATTTCAACATTCAGCTCTGCAACCTATTAGTTCTGTGAGCTTGTCCTAGTACTTGACTTCTTTGCACAAGTTTCTTTATCTATAAAATGATGATACTACACACTCTAAGCTGACTGCAAAATGGGAAACATTTACCTGGCAGAGGGTAAATACTCAATAGATGACAGTTGTTATGTCAAGCAAGGATATATCGATGTTCTCTTCTGCCTTGAGAAAGAAATAGAAACAGTGTTTTGCTGAGTATTAATCTTTTGTTGCCACTTAAGGATTTAGTTGTAAGAAGGTATTAGGTGTTTTCCAAAAACAATTGGCCTTCCAGAAGAAAGTAAATTGTGTGCCTGGGGGAAAGCTAGTAGAAGAAATTTGCCCTCATAAGCAAGAATAAGCCCTTAGTAATTCCACATGGTTCTAGTCTATTTGACTCTTTCAACATTTTAAAAGGCAAAATTGAAGGTTAAATGTGTCCAGCAGGATGTTTCTTTTTCCCAAGAAATGCACAAGAAATCTTATACTCTGTAATAGCTCCTTCATTCTCTGGAACCCATTAACCAATTTCAAATCAAAGTCCTTTGTCAAGGTCATTGACCTAAGGTAAGGTGAAGCAAGGTTTCCTTTCTCCATGACCTTGCGCTCCAAGTTCAAATGTTTTAAATATTTTTATTTAATACTACTTTTTCATAACAAAACCCTGAACTACATGAGTATGAATATAAACAAATGGTCACTTTATTTTATTTTAGGGCGAAGATTCCTTCTTAGAAGCCAGCTAGTTTTTGGAGGAGAGGAATTTTGTAGTATATGTTAAATAAAGAAAAAATAAATTCTCACTTTGCTAATCTATACAGTTTATAATACAAACAAGCAACTATTTATTCCACCTTATTTTTTAGCCAAGATTTAGCAGCAGTGGTGGGAATTAAAAATTACTCATACTCAATCCTAATACTCTATGATGCATTTTCTTGCAGAGAAAAGAATAAGTTATATATGCTTAAAATTTGAAAGGTAGATTAGACTATTTTATTCTTGATATTTGTCATAGTTGCTTTAAAAAACTTGCTTTAAACTCCCACTTCCTTATAAATTGCATTATGCATAACCTTTTTCTCTGATGATTACTGTTTGGCTTCAGCGCAGTCTTCTGTTACAGCCTTATTTATGTTTTCTTTTCTACTACAGCTTTCTAACTTTTCTACTTCTGTGTATGCTTTCTTCTTACAGCAGAGTTTTTCTAGCTCTACTGGTATGAAAAGCTTTTAACCTCCAAGACAGTCTGTTCCTTCTATCTTACGTCAACCCCTTAAATGACTTATCCCACTTTTTCCCCTTCTTCATTCGCATCCCCAACCACCAGCCAACATCTCCTCGGCCTTCCATGTTGCCTCTCAGTATCCATATTCTCTGCTCTGATTACACTTGCGGTGGCTGATCTCAGAGGAATGCATAGTTTTCCATCTCCTTACCAAGAACATCCTGTGCTTTTCATCAGTCCTTTGGCATTCTTAGTTGTATTCCCTTGCTCTTTAATTTCTCTGTTTCCTTCCTTTCAGATTATAAAAATGTGGTCTACCCCATATTAAAAAAAAGAAAGCTGACAAAACTTCCCTAACATTTGTAGTAGGTATTCATGGTTCCCTCTATAGTATCCATTCCCAGGTTTTTGTTTGGGGTCCACATTCAGTCAGGGAGGTACCTCCACAACCTTGGTTCGGGGGTGGAGCCCTGGAACCAACCACGGCCTGGATGGGGTGAGGTGGGGTGTCATGTGACCTGAGCCCATCCAACGGTGTGCATCTGAACTCTGCTGGGGTGCAGAGACAGACTGTGGTCACCTGCTTTGGAAGGTGCTATGTGCACACATGAGGCCCGGGGTTGTTACAATCACTTGCTGTAGGCAGCCAGCCTGAGGATGATTCAACATGGGAAGGACAGAGAAATGGAGCCAGAGCTCTGAACAAACTTCTCGTGAAGTTTGTCTACCTGCTGAATCTTTTCGTTTGGAAGCAGATGAATTCCCATGGTTGTTTTGAGATGGATTTTGTTACTTGCACTTAGGACTCCCAACTGACTATGGTGGCTTAACACTGTGTCCACAGATTCTTTGATACTCCTCTCTTCATCGGTGGACTTTCATTTTCCTCCCCTTGAGCATGTGCCAGATTTTGTGACGTGCTTCTAGAAAATAAAGGCTATGATTCTAAGACTAACTCAAAAGAAGGATTGTGATTGCTTCTTCTTTCTTCCCATCCACTTCTCCGTGTGTGTGTGTGTGTCCCTCTCTTTTCTTGGATCAGTGGCTCTGGGGAAGCCAGCCACCATGTCAGAAGGACACTCAAGTAGCCCATGGAGGGCCCACGTGGTAAGAAACAGGCCTGCAGCCCCAGAACAGTTGAAGCCTTCTGCCCATGAAAATAAGAGTGAGCTTAGCAGGAGATTCTACAGTCTGGTTAAGCCTTCTGATGACTACAGTTCTGGATGGCACTTCGACTGCAACCTCACGAGAGACCCTGAGCCTCTGCTGTGGTCATCAGAGAGCTCCAGATTGCCAAACCAGTTACCGTTTTTTGGTCCTTACCCTACCTGATCTCGTGGTTATGGGGCAATGTTAAATAAATACACAACTGTGGTACATGCACAGAATGAAATTTTCTAAGAAAGGTCATGCTTCTGAAGTTTCACGCAAATGTTAATGCTGTCTTAAGATACTGTTCTGATGAGAGATAGGAATAAATTCTCAAAGCTACAACCACTAGAAAACTTCCTTATTCCCCCTAAAAACTAATATGAAAAAACAGAGCAGCACCGGCTGGTGTGGCTCATTTGGTTGCATCATCATCCTTACAAAGGTTGAGGGTTCGGTCACCGGTCGGGGCACAAACCTAGGTTGCAAGATCAGTCCCCACTTGGGGTACACATGGGAGGCAGCCGGTAAATGTTTCTCACACTGATGTTTCTCTCACTTCCTTTCTCCCTCCCTTCCTCTTGTCTAAAATCAATAAACATATTTTTAAAAATTTAAAAAAACAGAGCATACTGAAGGATCTATTATGAAATTTTTATTATCTCACTTGCGATAAGAAACACCAGGCACTGCCAAGAAAATAAAATGTATATGTTCTAACTTCTACATAGAATTGTTTCTTGTTACCGATTAAGGAAAATTAAATGTATATTTATGAACCAAATTTCAAGAAAAAATTTACAATTAGCAATAAGGCTTATGAAACCATTTTGTTCATTTCTCCTGTTTAGGAAAAGACTAGGTAGAAAATTAGTTGAAATCCTAGGTAGGATTTCAAAATTAGCATTTGGGTTGAACAAAGCTCCAGAGAAAAATGTCATAAAAATTTCCACTTAAAACATTGTATATAGTGCTTCTCTGGGAAACGACGTAAGGAAGGTAACAGGCCTTTGGGAACAAGGCACAGTGCAGTGCTGTGATTGACAGGCACTTAGTTATTCATGGCATAGGCCTGGCAGGGTTTTTGCGTAATCCTCACATACGGAATTAAATTCATTTGTAAAATGAACCTTTTCTTGTAAAAGAAAATAAAAACTGTCATTTCCTGCAGCTCTCACCTCATAAGAAAAGTGTTGAGCTATAGAAAAAAGGTTAGTCCTTTAGAAAAAATAATAGCTCCTATAAATTCTATATTTATATGTTTATAAGGACAGCTGACTTAGATTTTACTTTAAACATTATTGACTTACACTGTTCCAAAAAGACTGTGGGAATACCTAATTCCCATTCCTAATTCTTAAATAATGTCATGTGCGAAAAGACTCATGCGTTTTGATTTATTTGTTCCTACATTTGGTTCAGGAGACTTGGAGTGCTACAGCAACCCATACTCCATTTACCTGTTAATGGCTGGCCATAAGCTTAAATGTGTGTGTTTGCACAGACTTGCAAAACCATCTGCGTCTTCTGTGAAAGGGCACTGGGCTACCCTGCTGTTCTTACTCTCCTGTGCAAATTCAGCTATGTAGTTATAAATGGAGACAAGCCAAAGTACACACCATTGGCTGTTCTTCCAGCCAACGGCCTGTATTGCAACCTAATAGCAATAACTATGGAGTGTTCTTTGCATGTCAGACATTATAGGAATACTTTCTTCCTGGTTGGAACATGAGCCTAGGGAGGTCGTTTCTTTATCCAATTTACAGATGAGTAAAGCGAGACTCATAGAAGTTGAGTAGCTTGCCCTACAGCCACAAAGCTAAGTCAGTGGTAGAACTGGGATTCAAATCCAGCCTGGAACCAGGCCTCACACTCTTTTTCATTACTGAATGGGGTCTTTCATGTATGGCTCTTTTCAGTTGTACTAGAAGAGCCAAAAAAGGGTACTTTTGCTTGATGGCCCTAAAGCCTGCTAGCTACCTGGGTAAGTTTGGTTCCGGCAAACCAAACATAAACCTTTGCAGTCTGGGATTTCCACACCCTAACTGACTGGAGTGAAGGCTTCCACGAGAAGTGGCACCGTGAATAAGCCCCACTCACACTCAACCAGGGGAGCAGGCCTGGGCTGGGGCCTTTGCTGGGGCGGTGGGGGTAGAGAAATGGAGGAAGATCAGAAGAAGAAGCAAACACGTTAAAAAAGCATCACTTTGACCATCCTCTTTGGGCGAAAGCCTGCCAGGTGATGGATGAACACGTTATGCAACACAAAAACACCAAAGTTTCATTCGGGGCACGGACATTTTGTCCCGTCTCTCACTGGGGCACAGAGATGGAATCAATTCCTGACACAGAGTGTGGATGAGGAGATGCCCATGTGGTCTTGTGCCCCCACCATCCAGCTGAAGAAACGGGTGAGTTTTTTAACTTGTTTGAGCTCAACTTTCTGAAGTCTAGCTGATCAGTAAGGTCCTGTGTAGCTGTAAAGTTCCGTGTTATTATAGTCACGTATTTTTTTGACACGGGAAGGTATTCACAGGTACTTACTCTGACACGAGCAGGGAAGCACGTGATGCTCTGGAGCCAGGGTCAGTGCCTGACCCAGTGTGGCAGTTGGACAGGGGACCCCTGTGCTGGTCTGTGCCTGCCTCTCAACGTGTGGATGCTGGAACCCGAGAGAGGACTTTCTACTTCGGTTCCCCAGCAGGTCTGCCATCCCTGACCGTGGCTGTCACCTCATGTTACTCATTCGGCTTCCAAGTCTGCCTCAGGGTATGTACAGTGTCTTCCATTGGGGCTTGGAAATGCAGTCACATGTAGAACCCAGGCTGCAAGGAAGCCTTGGGAATGTTGAGCCTTCTAGCTGCAAAGGACAGGAAGCCTTTCAGAGCAGTGAGTGGGTATAAAGTGAGCCCATTGGCAGTGTCTGCCACTCTGTGTTACATTGCTGAGTGCAAAAAGTGCATGTGTGTATGGGGGGGGTATTCACACCATGGGTTCTTTTATATGTGTATATGAAGTGCTGTTCCAAAAAGTCTGAAGGGGTATACACTGAAATGTTAGTAGTTTGCTTTGATCAGAAGTATAATTATGTTCTTTTTGTTTCTCTGTATTGACTGATGTTTCTACCATGAATGAGCATTACCTGTATAATTTTTTTAAAGTATGATGTTTATTGCTTATGTTTCTATGATTCTACATGACATAGAGATTAGTGTCCTGTAGATATCTAACTTCAAGGTACAGGCGACAGAATTAGACCTTGGAAATAACTTTGAAGGGAATGTAAATCATTATTCCAATTCAGATTATGTTATCAAATTTTAGATATTGGAAAGAATTTTTTACCAGCGACTCATAGGCAATATAAGTAATAATGACAGGGAAGCAAAAATGGGGTCAGAAGAGACATTATTACCTGGAGGAACTGGTTTTTTCTCCTCATTGTCTCTCATTGCTCATTTTAAAACAGTGACAATTTTTCTTATGAAATGAGATCTGTGATGTTATGTAGTTGCGTTAACAAGAAAAGATAACTTTGAACGACACATCATTTGCACACAGATCATACAACTGCTCAGACAGCAGTGGCAGACAGAATGAAAGGTGGATCGGAAAAGGGAGGTGAGGGCTAGATCATCAGCATCTTTGAATGCTGTGTTGAGAAATATGGGCTCAATTCAAAACTTGTCCCTTTTTGTTCCCTCAGTGGGCACGGATTTTTTTTCAACCATAAAATGGTAAAATATATTCGATCTGTTGCTTAAACTTGAAGACTTATTTTGACCTTGAAACAGCTTATGAGATTTCTAAATCAATAATTATGATCCATAAAAACATTGCTTAAATAATTTGATTTATTTAGTGCCCCACAGAATGTTGTGAACTGGTTGTGTTAGATTTCTATAGCACCTCCATTTGATTAGTGTAGTTGATTAATCTAGTTTTTAAAGGCACCTGCTATATGCAAGGTACTTTGTTAGGCTTTGGCAGATACAGCATTTAAAGAGATTTCTGTTCTCAGTGTACAGTTTACTTAAAAGAGCCACAGCCCTGCAATAAAGAGCTTGATGTGAGACATGTTATGAAACAGGAACGAGGAACCCAGATGAGGAGCAGACCCTGACACCAGGGTGTAAGAACAGGGAGTTTTCTTTGGAAGGTGTAGGAAGGTAAGATGCACCAACGAGCAGGCATCGCTGTGGGCAGCGGGAGTCCAGCCCTAAGGAAAACAGGAACGTGGCATGGACACAACGTCAGAGTCACTGCGTTCAAGGAGCAATGGAGCTGAGGTGTTTATGGACTAATGTTATAGAGCGAAAGTTGTGTCCCCCTCAAATTCCTATGCTGAAGTGTTAACCCCCCAACATGAAGGTGTTGGGAGACAGGGCCTTTGGGAGACAATTGGGTTTAGATGAGGTCACGAGGGTGAGACGCCAAGGAGCATCCTCTCCCCTCCAGGAAGGGAGCGCGGCTGGAAGACTGGAGTGTGGTCTGCAGCCAGAAAAGCCTCCCCGGGGGCAGAAGCAGCCCGCACATTAGTTTCGGGCTTCCTAACCTCCAAAACTACGAGAAGTAAATTTCTGTGGTCTAAACCACCCAGTCTGTGATGTTTGATTATGGCAACCAGAGCAGACTGAAAGGACCAACTTCTATCCGTCTTGCAGTAAGACCTTCCCAACACCCTGGCCTGCCCACATGTGGACAGAGCCGCTTTCTCCAGGTTTGGAGGAGGTTCTCCACCAAAGCCATGCCACTCCTAGCAGGTGGAAGCCCACCTGTAAGCACTAAAGGTAAACCTGGAGCCGTACGGGTGAGAATTACCAGCACCTTCGAGTAGGTTAACTCTGAGCAGGGAGGGAGGTGGAAGTCCTGATACTTCACAGAGGGTGTGGTGCTTCACCTGAGCCTTCGCGAGGTAAGAAGTTAACAGATACAGGCAGGGAAAAACCATTCCAAACTCAGGGAAGGACTGGAGCACAGACCCAGAGATGACAAACACATTTGGTACAATCTGATCTTATTTGTTCTCCCTGTTGACATTATTTAGTTCCCATTTGTAGGAGTGGAGGCGGAGCGGGTCGGTACCAAATTACTTTATTTGAAAGAATGATATGAAAGAAATAATTTAAGTAAATGTTTTGGTACAATTTATAGAAAAGGTAAAGACAACCCCAACATACATGCACTGCCTTAATAACCAGGGGAGCCCCCCGCTGGGCTCTGGGAAGCCAGGCTAAACCGCTGTTTCCTAGGGGCTGTTTGTCCATGAGCTACTGTGCCGTGGTCACACAAGGCTGCGGTGGATTTCACCTGCTCATTTGTAATGAGCCTCGATGAAGTCACAGAAATTGGTGTCATTTTTTCAGTGGCCACTTTGTGCAGTTAATAAGTTAATTGTTTCATTTATTGCTGCCTGGTATTTCATTGTGTCAACCTTTGCCTAGCCCTTTTCCTATTTTTAAATATTTAGGTCACTTTCAAACTTTATTATAAAGAATATTCACTTAATCAATGAGAACGTGTTCTACAATACAAAGATGAGCAAGACAGGTCAAATGCCTGCTCGGTGGAGCTGCCACTTTGTTAGGGTCGGGCACGCGGCTGCAGACCAGTCGGCCTGCACTAGTTCTCAAGCCCCACCCTTGGGACCACAGGAGGTGAATCAGGCCACACTGCTGGGAGCTGCAGGCAGACAGGTCACTGGCTTCCTGACAGGTAAAAGCTGTTCCCTATCGTGTCACCTGGCACTCGGTAGGCAGATGCTGGTGGAGTTGGTTAAATGGTGGAAGAAAATCCCTGAGCAGAGTGTGAAAGCCCTTGAGTTCAGGTTCTTGTAAAAGAATCCCTGTGATCAGTCAGCAGCACATTTCCCCCTCGACTAAGAAAAGAAATGTATTTCTCAGATATTTTATTGTTTGAGGTCTTTAGCTTAGAATGAGACATATTCCAGTTCTTTGAAATGTGGTCAGAAAAGGCCACACCTCCTTAGTTAACATCATAACATGCAAAGAAACGCTCCTTTTTGAAAACCCAGAAGCACACACTTTATTCACTGTCGAGCGCCTTCACCTCCTGTGGCTTCACGGACGCGCATGCCCAGGCTGGGCTTTCTCCTGAAGGACGTTTCAGTCAGCGATTGCCTGTGTAATGTCTCATCTCGCTGAATTTTGTCTCTCACTACGACAGCTCATGGGTCACTTTTAGGGATTCCGTGTCGGTTACAGGATGAGCTCATCTGCCTATATCCAGGTCCCCACCGAATTTCGGAGACCACCTTTACAATTTATCCCCAAATGTCTGTTTCCTTGCCAAGACCACCCCCACCCCATTTTAACATCACCTCCACCTCCAATTCCTTTTTCATCTTTTCATTTGTTTCCATCTCCAAAATCAACAGCTGACATTTTTTTCCAGGGCCATTTTTACAAATCAATCAAAAGTATATTACTATGAAAGCCCTGCCTGGTGAGCAGCAGATTAGGAAACCACACTGTGGTCAGTGCTGTGGGCAGTGGGCTGGTCTCGCTCATCAGCTGAGTGACTCCTCCCCCAGCCCATCCCCCTTTAGCAGAATCACAAATGACTACAGCAGTGGGATTTCTTCTGCCTATTAGCTAACACTGAAAATGGTAAACTTGCCAATGCCAAGGGTCTGCTCCAGTGTTTCCTAAACTGTGTTTCTAGGAGTGTTAGAGTTCCTTAAGTTGCTAATAGGTGTTTTGAAGAATAAAATGGTTCCGTGGTCAAATGACTTCAGGAAACACTTCATATTTATATTCCTTTTAGAGGATTCACAAAACATATTACAAGTTCCCAATTCTATTTGACTATGAAAACCTTTCACAAGATAACAGTTAACAACTCACAGAACACTAATGTTCTAAGGAATATAATTTGGGAAAGCTTGATTTTTATGGAGTTTGTTTCCTGAATGTATGAGACAAGAGAGCATAGATAGCTTTTTAGTCCTTTCATGTGTCTGCAATGGATCCAGACAACAATATGTAAGTACTTAGATTGTGTTTCCATGACGGGCAGGCTTTGTCTTCACTGTCAGTGTGGTTCACCGACACAGCTGTTGCTGATTCGCAGATAAATATTGTCTGAGACATTCCTACTCGAATAGTTTAACACAGTGGTTCTCAAAGTGTGGTCCCTGTGTCAGAGGCTCTGGCCTCATCTCAGAACTTACTATAAATGCAAATTCTTAGGTCTTATACTGACTTACTTGGTAATTCTGGGGGAGGGTCCAGCTATCTGTATTTTAACAAGCCTGCCAGTTAATTTAGGAACACACTGAAGTTTGAGAACCACCTTTGATCACAGCTTAAGATTTCTGTTTTCAGCTCAGAAGGGTTCACAGGGACAGGACAAAATATTTCGGCGATATGGAAGACGAGTGAAATGAACCCTATGACCACTCCAGCCTGCTCCCTAGAGCCCAGGCTGAAGTCAGAGGGAGCAGTCCCAGGCAGGGCCCAGCCATCTCTCTGAGGTAAGAAGATGGAATTGGGAATCCAAGGAGAGCAAGATGGCTAGAATTTTCAGGGCACAGTACCAGGTAAGAGAAAGCTACACACAGAGAAAGATCCAGACAACTATAAAAATCGCACTCACGTCTTCAGCTGAGTACTGATCACAGCACGAGGGTGAAGAAACGACCCGAAACAGCGAAAGATCTGCCAAAATGCAACAGAGGAAACAGCAGCTACAGCTCGCCCAGGGCTGGGGGTGCTTGTGCTCTCTGCAGCTGGAAGGAAGAACCTGGTAATTCACCGAGTGCTGGTAGAACACGCAGAGGGCACTGCCTCGGTGGTGGGGCAAGGTTGTCCCTCAGCTAAAACCTGCTCTGGTCCTGCCTAATAAAGATTAAAAGCAAGTCTTGAGAAGATCAGACTATTTCCAAATAGCATTGATTGAATCCTAGAACAAAGCTCTGAAGACTGAGAGGAAAATTCAAAATGACTAGTATCTAATCAGCAATGTTACCAGGCATGCAAAGAAGCAGGAAAATACAACCCATAATAAGGAGGGACAAAAATCAGTCATTAGAACAGATCTGGAAATGACACGGATAATAAAATGAGTGAATACGGACATTACAGCGGGTATAAATGTATTCCACAAGTTCACATGTTGGTGTAGAGAAATGCTTGAGCATGTTAAATAAAGACATAGAAAATGTTTAAAATGCCCAAATTAAACTTCTGGAAGTAAAAGGTATGATATCTAAGATGAAAATTGCAATCTGTTAGACTCAACAGGATAAAAGATTAAAGAACTTTAAAAGACATGGCAACAGAAACTGTCCAAAATTAAACTTAGAGGCAAAAAAGACAAAAACAATGAGTAGAGAGTTGGTGACATATGGGACAACTTTAAATGACCTATTACATGTGTTTACAGTCTCTGAGATGGCCAGAAAAATGTTTCAAGAAATAATGACCAGAAATTCTCTAAATTTTATGAAAATCATAATTCTACAAATCCAAGAAATTCAGCAAACTCTAAGAACAAGAAACATGAAAAGTACACCAAGGCATATCATTAATCACATTGCTTAGAACCAGTGGCAATGAGAAATCTCAAGGCAGTCGGGGGGAAAATTACCATAGTAAATGCAGATGGAGGGTGAGGGGAAGGGGGACGGAGGTGAAATGACAGCAGATTTCTCGTGGGAAACAATGTAAACCACTAGACATTGGCACAATATCGTTAAAGTACTAAGAGAAATCAATCTGCCAACCTAGAATTTAAAAACAAATGAGAAAGAACTTGAAATGGAGGTTAAATAAAGTTTTTTTCAGGCATATAAAAGCTGAAAGAATTCATCAGAGCAGACGTGAACCAAAGGAAACTTTAAACAGTCTTTCAGGCAGATCCTAGAGAGAAATCTGAAGCTACTTAAAGAAATAAAGAGTGCTAGAAATAGTGCCTAGGAAGGTAAATACAAAGACTTTTTTCCCTTATGTTAAAAATCTGGACTAAAAATAGCTGTTTCAAGAGAAAAACATGCAACACATACAATGTATTATAGGGCTTATAATGTATGCGCAGTACTCCCTCTTAGCTGCAGTTTCGCTTTTCATAGTTTCAGTTACCTGCATTCCTAAAATATTAAATAGAAAACTCCAGAAATAAGATATTCATAGAGTTTTAAAGTGCAGGCCATTCTGAGTAGAGTGATGAAATCTTGTGTGGTCCTGCTCTGACCCACCCAGGTCATGAATGATCCCTTTGTGCAGCATGTCCACCCTGCAGGCGCTGCCCACCCATGAGTCTCTTCTTCGCTGACTCAGTTCAGTTTTCAGATCAACGGTCTTGGTATTGCAGTGCCTGTGTTCCAGTAACGCTTAGTTTCCTTAATTATGCCACATTCACATAACCTTTATTACATTATATTGTTATAATTGATCTATTTTATTTTAGTTGTTATTTTTAATCTCTTATTGTGCCTAATTTATAAATTAAACTATAGCATAGGCACATATATGTGTAAAGGAAAAAATATGTGTAGGGTTTGGTACAATCTGCAGTTTTAGACCCACTGGGCGGGCTGGGAACGTACCCCCTGTGGATAAGGGGGGAACTGCTGTAGAAGTAAAACAGTAACAGCTTGAAGGCCGGGAGGTGGGAAAAGGAAGTGTACTATTGTAAGGTTTTTATACTATATGTGAAGTGGTATATCATCACTTGCAAGTTGGCTGTGATAGATAAAGGACATGCACTGTAAACCCTAAAGCAACCGCTAAAATGAAAGCCATCAAAGAAAAGAAAATGAAATCATAAAAACACTCAACTGAAAAAATGAGACCAGAAAAATATTTTTAAAACGGAACAAAGAACAGATGGGCAAAAAAGAAAACAAATCGCAAGATGATGACTTTAAACCCAAGCATATCAGTAAACACTTGCACAAACAAACAAGGTTTTTTTTGGCCTCTTTTCTCAGGCAAATAAACAAGTCAACTTTGATCTCCTATAGGCATTATATTTCTCTCAAAAAGTTGTGCGGTGAAAGATTAGATAGAAACTTGAACTGATCATGGTTATAACAGCAAAATGATCTTGGCAGTGATTCCTTGTCTAACTTAAGAATATCACAGAAAGATGTCCAACAAGTTCAGCCAAGAGACACTGTGCTGAAGGCACTTTTCATTCCTCTTTCACGGGCGCTTACATAATCGGATTGCTGTAGCGTAACAACCCAGGCACGGACTGTTTGAAGTGATTCTTTCTTACAAGGCTGAGGCTTAGGAATGCTATTTGAAGGACTTTTCTTCTCTGCAAATCCTTTGGGCCAAACTGTGTGGTTTCATCACTGGTGTCTGCTCTTTGGTGGTCCAGTGCCTGAGGGTTACCTGACCCACCTGCTGGCTGCATCCGGTGCCAAGCTCCCCTCACTCTGAAGATACCTGCTTCTTCAGAGTTCCTGCCTTCCTCCAGGCTCAGGGGCTCATCCAATGGCATGTCTCCTTCCCAGAACATGATCTCACCTGCCAAACCCATTCATTTACTTCACTCTAGTTCATCCTTTACCTCTGAATTCAAAAGTCCACCACTGTTCCCCTACCCTCATCCCAAATTCTTACCACATTTTAGAAGTACATGTTATGGAGTATGATTATTTGGACAGCAGTGATGGAAGGAAAGACATTATAAGCATTGGTGCAGTATTTTTTTATTTCTTCCTTTAGAAATAGTCTAATCTTTTGTAGGCATTTGGTCCCTCCCACTCCTGCCTCTCAAGGAAAATTTTTAACTTTATTATGCAGGTTGGGGTAATCAGTGGAATGGAAACTTAAGAAACATGAAAGCCTAGTAAGGTCTACACTGGGGAAGAGAAGTACTAGAGGTAAGGGAAAAGTGGGCCCAGACAAAGAGACTGGGGCACAATCGATGAAGGCGGGACAGCAGAGATGTGAGCAGAGTCGGGAGGAATTTGGGTAGAACCGGGCAACAGGGTGTGTGGAGGGTTCTGGCACAGTGCGAGAGATAAACACTGGGAGCGAGAGGGCAGGGGAAAGAGAATATCAAGACGTTTGTCTGTGGCTATGAATTAAATTCCCTTTGACAATTTTTTTGAGAGGCATCAATAAAGATAGGAAATGCTGTAGTGACATTTTGGTTGCTACATTTGTCTCCTGGGTGAAGAAGGAGGGCACAGAGCGATGTGATGACATAGGTGCCTTGGCTGCCAATGGCTCTTCCCCCTCCTTACCAAAAGGTAAGGCACCCCCAATTTCTTCTGGGGAGCCCCTCTTCCCCACCGTCAGTTCACAGGCTTCTCCTGAAATTGGTCCCATCCCCATCTTCATAAATGAGCATGTGACTTGCCTGGCCAATCAAAGCATCACATCCCCCCTGGCCAGGGATAGTTTAGGGAATCTGCATGTGTTCTTTTTTGGACTGATCTGAGTCAGCCCATATTTGTTGGAAGAATAGAAATACTGTTCTTGTATCACTGGATTTGAATATGGAAATGAAACCAAAACATATGTGAGCAGGGCTGAAGCGTAGGAGAGGTACTGGGTCCTTGCTGACATTGTTTGAGTCCTGATACTAGCCTAAGCCTCAACTAGCCATTGGCTTTTTAACTGCATGAGTCAATCAATATCCTTTTTTTTTTTTTGGCTTGGGCCAGTGTGAGTTGGGTGTTTGGCCACTTGGAACTGAAAGAGTTCTAAATTATATAGCACTCCACTTATATCTGTGCTACATTTGATTGAGACCTATCTCTATGCCTAAACTTCGTAAGAACAGGGACGTGTCTTTTTATTCTTTGCTCTATGCCCATGACCTTGTTCAGTGTCTGGAATATTTGTTAGACAGATGATTAAGTGCATCCTGTATAAACACATTGTTTTGTGACTGGTTTCTCTGCTAGACTTCAAGCTCTCTGAGGGCCAGGATTTTTTTTTTCTTCTCATGCCACTTGAGCTCCTAAGCTAATGCACAAGGCTTAGAATATTTTAGGTGCCTCATAAGTGTTGGCAAAATGAATGAACAAATACATCAAAAAATTCAGGAAATCAAAGCAGAACAAGAGGTTACAGTGCCCATCAAGAAAAGGCCAGTTAACTTGGTTTATGTAAGTTGATTTTCTAGATACATATAGTCAATGCCTATGAAATGAAACCTCAGTTCTTACAACAGATTTTGGAAACTGGGAATGAATCAGACAATTGTAACTACTATTTTTTTCTTCTCCATGATTTTATATCATTAAATGGGATGATAACTTTTTACTACTAGACCCTTATACTTCTTTGACCTAAGAAGGTCTAAGATCATGTGTATAAAACTTAAATAAGAGGAGTGGTTCACAAGTAATTATCATACAGTTCACATATTTGCAGTATCTGGAGAAAAAGTTTGAAACACTATGGTTGTTACCATGTCAAAAGATAAGGCAAAAATCCCAAGCTACATAAACTATATCATTCAAGATTATTTAAAATTCTGACTTGTGAAGTTCAAGAAAAATATCTGGTAAAGACCTGAAAAAGCTCACAAGTACATCCAATCCCCACTCCTGGACCCCTGCAGCGGATGAGTCTATCTTGAGAACAAGAAGAAAACTTGCCCATCATTTCCTCTCCCTGTTTAAGTATTGACTCAAGGAAGAAAATCAAATTTTCTGGAAAATACCTGGATGCTATAAGTTCCCTAACCATCTCTAGAAAATACCTGGATGGTATAAGTTTCTAGAAGATGATAAAGCCATCTTCTGGAAAACACCTGGATGATATAAGTTCCCTAAACCATCTCTAATGGGAGAAAACCTGTGATTCCAGGAAAATATGGTTTTGCCAGGGCCATTTTTGTTTCAGCATAGTACCGCTGAGCAGGCTCCTGATACAAGGCAGAGCTTCCCTTTTCTACGGCGAGACCAAACCTCAGAAAAAAAAAAAAAAACAGAACAAAACAGGACTTCCCTTTGCTGGTTTGTGATAGTCCTCTGTCTGTCCCACAGTTTATTGCTTAAATGAAGGACAGATTAAGTCAACAAAGGTGAGCACATCATGCTGCAGAATCTCAGATCTCTTAGGTTGACTTTATCAATTAATGCATGATGTTGTTAGAAACTGTGGTAGTCATTCTCATATACTGAACTCTAAAAAATATTTTAAAAATTTAAAACCAGAACTTCAGTGTTAATGAGCTCATGGTCAGAAAACAGGTCTGAAAGAAACAATGAATATTTACTCACTTTGTGATGAATTTTATAAGGAGACGGGGTTGAACTCAGAAAGAGAAAAATGTTTCTTTCTTTATATTAAAGGCTTGAGTGAGGATTTGAGAACTTAGTACGACCAAGGAAGGTACTTTTCTGATGTCAGGACAAAAGAGCTTTGTCCTATGTGTCCTCACATGGCTTTCAGCTGCTTTATCAGCTTGACTGTCCCTTCTATGGAAAACAATTGTGAGCCTGTGAAATAACTTTTTTTAAAAAGAGACATGAAAATGTATTTTCTGTACAACAGGCAGAGTGTCTTGTGATCAGATCAGTAGCATCCTGTTGTGGGGATTTCGCTATGGTGTTTATACATCTGCTTCACAGGATCCTTCTTCCTATGGCGTTTAATATAATACAGTTTTACTTGTGCTAGTAAAGTGATATGTAGTCTCAACCATTTTAATATTACTTTATATATAGCCTAAAGAGCTATTATACTGTGAGCACTTAGTATTTGTATCAGATATATAAATGCTCATTGTGTTGAAATGAAAGAATAAACTGTTTATTTGTTTCAGCAAGTATTTATTAAATAATTCATCTAAATTCTTATTTGGCTTTTTAATGTGTTTACCCCTCCCAGTGATGTACACAGAGATTCTGAAGATGTTTCGGACCTACTTAACAGCCTTCTTAGCATTACATTTAAGCACTGATCAGCCTACGTTATATTTTAATAGTCTTGGATGCCAACATTAATGCTTTACATAGGTCTATGTGTCACTTTCTCATGGACAGTTTTGCAAAGTAAAGGGAAAAAAAACCGGATCAGTTTTTTATCATCAACTAATACTTTGAAATGTGAATCCCTGGGATAAACACAGGGAAAATTAGAATAGTTGGTTATTCCATTGTCAGTTCTTTTTTACTAAACTGAATCTTTGAGTCATTATTTTAGAGACGACTGATAGTAACAGGATTTTTCTCTTCATTTTACAGTGGCTCCAGAAAGTCTGTTGTTTCTGATTTTAACTGTACAGATTAAAGGTGTGAGGAGGCCAAGATACGCGGCTGACTGCATGTCCCAGAGACGGTCACCACGAAATGGTCTGCCCCTTACTGTGTGACCTTGGTTGTCCTCGTATCGAGAGGTGCATGTTTCCTCTCCTGGGATCCGATGAGCCTGTTCCTATGGTGGAAGTGGCCCTATGGGACTTCCATGGCTGGGTCTAAGAGGGGATATAGTTTCTGATTTGGAGGATGCTTTATCGGTAAACTTAACCACCATGTTGTGGGGATGCCCGGGACACATAGGGAGGCACTTGGTAGGTGTTCTTGCTACAACTTCAGCTGACATTCCAGCCAATGGCCAGAATCAATGGGCCGTGTAAGTGAAGAAGCCTTTGAGATGATGCCAGTACCAAACGTTGTCAGACTAAACAGGAAAAAAACTCTGAGAATTGTCCCCCTGAGCTTAGAAAAACTTCAGAATTGTGAGAGTGACTAAACGAAATGTTGTTGTCTTAAGCCACTAAGTTTTAAGGGGACATATTAGGAAGCAGTAGATGACTGGAACAAGATAGAATGTTCTCTTCAATTTCCAAACTAAGTAGCCTTGTGGGGTCTGAGGAATTCACAGCATCCTGATCACAGCATTACACTGTGGAGCTAGAAGTCAGACTGGACAGCCAATTAGGTAATAATTCATACTCATCATGACGTAGATCTCAGTTCAGCCAAGGCTAACGGGAAAACTAAAAAAGGCTGACAATGTTAGTGGGATAGTTAAGAAAAAAAGACCATATAGTCTTGGCTGGTGTGGCTCAGTGGATTGAGCGCTAGATGCAAACTTAAGGGCTGCAAGTTCACTTCCTAGTCAGGGCACATGCCTGGGTTGTGAGTCAGGTCCCCAGGGCGGGGAGGCACGTGAAAGGCAACTACACATTGATGTTTCTTCTCTCCCTCTCTTTCTCCCTCCCTTCCTTTATTTCTAAAGATAAATAAGCAAAATGTTTTTAAAATGACCATATAGAAAAAGCCAGTTACAATGTGAAAAATAGTATCATTTTGGTTTTAAAAATGTATTTTTTGTATATAACTAAGCTCACTGGGAGCATTGATTTTTGTCTGTTTTACTAATGCTCTACCCTCAAAGCCTGGAATAGTTTGTGGCACAGAGATGTAATAAAAATATGTTGAATAAATGAGTGAATATAAACAACTCTGATACAATAAGCACCAAAATTTACTTCTGATGAATAGAATTATGTGTGTTTTTTCTTCTTTGTTTCTTCTTTGATTTTTCTAAATTCTCTACCATGATCATGGATTACTTTTTTTTTTTAAAGATTTTATTTATTTATCTTTAGAGGGGAAGGGAAGGAGAGAGGGAGAGAAACATCAATGTATGGTTGCCTTTCATGCGTCCCCTGCTGGGAATTGGCCTGCAGGGAACTGGTCTGCAACCCAGGCATGTGCCCTGACTGGGAATCGAACCATGCGATTGTCTGATTCACAGGCCCGTGCTCAATCCACTGAGCTACACTAGCCAGGGCTGGATTACTTTTATACTGTACTTGTAAAGGGCTGTAGTGTTTTATTCTAAAATAATAAAAAATGTTAAATACCTACATATAAGCACATATTCAAATCTTTAAGCCAAATATTTTGATGGGAAAAAAGATGTATGATAATCTCAAGAGAAGGCTTTGTGTTATGTGGGCGGGACCAGAAAGAAATGCAGATTTTCTTAATTACTGCATGGATTTGTACAAGGAATCATACAGACACTGATTTCTGTCAAGATTAAATTCATTTCACTTATTTTACTGTCTTATTATGAGCTCTTTATGTAGTTCAGCTGGGATTCCTTTTATTTTCAATTTTTTCAATTACACTTTACATTCAATGTTATTTTGTATTACTTTAATGGGTGTCACATAGTGATTAGACAATCATATTCTTTATAAAATGTTCCCCCTGATATTTCCAGTACCCAAGTGGTGTCATACATGATTATTATAATATTAGGGATTATATTTCCTGTGCTTGTTCTTCACATCCCCAAGACTATTCTGTAACTGCCAGTGTGTGCTTCTGAATGCCTTCACCTTCTCACTCACTCTCCGACTCCCTCCCGCTCCAGCAGCTCCAGTCTGTTCTCTGTGTCTGTGAGTTTGATTCTGTTCTGTTTGTTCATTTATATTGTTCTTTAGATTCCTTTTGTTTGCCAATTTAAAAGCATCAGATCATCACCTAATGCCAAAAAGAAATCCTCAGAGAAAGCTTCTTACCACTACCATTACTCTGACTTAGGGTGGAAAGTCGATTTCAGTGTGCTAGCCAAGTCTGATTGACCAAACTGGTGGCCGTCCAATGAGCCGTGTGGAGAAGGACCCTAAGGTAACAATTCTGCCGTATTAATGAGCTTGTCTGCCAGGAGTCTGGTGTGGAGGAGTGGAGGCATGACTACCTTGTGCGTGTGTGACTCACCGGTTACTATTATCTTAATCTGTTTTAATTCAGGCCCTACTTCTTTACTAACTTTTAATCTTAAGGAGCTTCTCAGGGTGTGCTTAAAATGGAATAGGCAGGATAACAGCCCCTGAACATGTCCACATCCTAATTCCTGGAATTGAGATAACAGGTTGTTGTTTTTTTTTTTAAAACAATGTATGGTTGCTTCTCATGTGTCCCCTGCTGGGAACTGGCCTGCAACCCAGGCATGTGCCCTGACTGGGAATTGAACTGAGATACTCTGGTTCACAGGCCTGTGCTCAATCCACTGAGCTACACCAGCCAGGGCTTGAGATAACAGTTTTGACTGAGTTGAAATATAAGATGATCAAGCATTGCATACTAATTTGCAGTCTAGTTTGACTTTCTGTACTTTTTTACTGTATGGATATGTTCTGTCACATGGCAAAGGGAAATTAGGGAGCAGATGGAATAAGTTGTTAATCAGCTAACCTTAAACTGGGCAGAGCTTCTGGTGTAGCCAGGTGGGCCCATTTAATCACAATCATCTTTAAAAGAGGAAGAGCAGCAGGGGAGTAGAGTCAGACGTGACTGTGGAGAAGAGAGGTGGCAGCATGAAGAGGGCCTCTGCTTCGTCTCTCTAGCTTTGAAGAAGGAGGAGGGAGCTGAGAGTCAAGGGAAGCAGACTCTAGAAGCTGGAAAAGGTAAGGGATTCTCCCCTTGAGCACCCAGAAAGCAACATACCCTGTCAGTACTTTGCTCTTCGCCCAGTGAGATCCATGTCATATTTCTAACTGTACGGGAGGAAAAATAAGTTTTCCTCAACCTTTCTGAGCTCTTGACTGAGTCCCTCCCCCAACTCCAGTAATAAAAGACACATTAACAAGGGCAAAACAAACAGAAGTTTATTAGCATGTGCACCTCCCGTGTACATGGGAGATAACCAGGAAATGTGAGTAACTCAAGAAGTAGCTTTAGAATTCAGGATTAAACACGCCTTAATCGAGAAGGGGAATGAGGGATACATACCTCTTAGGTATAGTAAACGACGTTTATGAGAAATGAATGGGTCTTTAGAAGAATAGATGGGAGGTGTGATTGTAACAAAGTTTGTTTGGACGAGATGTTGACTTCTAATCTCCTTTTCAATGATAAGACTCAGTCTTCCCAAGTTGATGAAACTCCTGGGAGGGGATTTACAACAATTGGGTTCCTCTCAGAGTTTCTGTCTTTAGGCTGATAAGGGGAGTTCAGAAAAATCCTCTTGCTGCATTTGCTGTTTTCAAAGTGCCGACAGGTCAAAATCATCCATATACCTAAGTGGTGTCTTTGGGGAGGTATATTCTCTTACCTTTCATAACAAAGAAAACTATAAGATAATTAATTTACATTGTTTAAGCCACTAAGTTTGTGAAATTTGTTATAGCTGCAATAAAAAAAGTAAAACATAAAGTATGGAGTATTCTACCTTTAAAAAATGCTATTTCATAACCCACTCTTCAACTGCTAAGCCATTGATTTTTCTGGATATCATTTTGTAATTTTTGGCCGGTTTCTTCTGACAATTTTAGGTTCAAGTCTCTCAACAAATTGCGTTAAATCCTGTGAGAAACAGCAAGTTTTATCATTGTTGATAAGTGGTCTATTTAATTTTCAAATAATTCTTGTTTATCCAGTGGGACCATATTCACTGAATAATTCTAGAACAACTTGAAATAAACCATTTGAAATCAGAGTGCTGTGCCATGTAAAAGAGAAGAGAGATTAATATTCACAAACAGTGTTGGCTATGGCTTTCAGGAAAAAACTATAATCACTGAGTATTAGATTAAAAAGTAGTTATCTTTTATTAACTAGCCAACTATTGCTTCTTGTACATTATCTCGTTTAATCTCTAGAACAACCTTCAAAGGGAATTACTGTCTCCATTTTACAAATGAGGACATGGAGACTCAGTTCGGGAATAAACTTGTGAAGCTCCCTCCTACACAAGTGAATCAGAGAACATTTTCCTTTGGGGTAAAAAGACTTGCCCTCTGGACTGCTCTTATCTCAAACCCCCCCATAGTCTAGTGACTCTCTGCACCTCTCAGAGAACTTGCTCCCCCACCTTCTCCCTCCAGCTTTGGGGATACACAGAGGATTTGCCTCACTCTCAGGAACTACCAGTGGCTTTGAGGCAATAGCCCTAATATTGGGTTGGCAAAAAAATCCATTTAGTTTTTTCCATAAAATAAAGGACATATTTTTCATTTTCACTAATAACTTTATTGATCTGGATATTTTGAGGGTATCGGTGTACCGACTGTTTGTTTCCGATACAGTTGTCCTGATAAGCCAGCTTTGTCCTCGCTCCAAACATCTGACTCGGCCTTAAGAACTGGAAGTGCTGAGCTGCCTGTACCACCACCAGTCTTACAGGTGACAACGGCACTGAGAATTAACAGGCAGCCGGCACAGGTGACTATGCTACCCACTCAGACTTATTAATGCAGGTTCTCTCAGATTTTACTAATGTAGATTTAATCCAAATCTATGCTAACCTAATAACAATACTAATCACTCAGAAACAATCTGTAATAACATCACACCAGAGAATTGGGGGGTAACGAACTCCAGTCCCAGAGTCTCAGTCTGTAGGCCTAGGAGACAGCACGGTGGGCAAGGGGGCCGTAGGCATCTTGCAAGGAAGGGTCTCTGGAGCCAGGTGGGCAGCAGGGCAGAGCTTCCAGCAGTGATGCCAAGGGAGATCAGTGTGGCATGGAGCAGTACCCTGGTGTGTGGAGCTCAGCTGTCTCAGCAGTGGTCTGGAGCCTCCCTCAGTTATGCCCTTGAGGGTACTGCACTCCAGGTCTCTTGATAAAGGTCTTGGCACCCCTGCTGGCAAGTGGGGAATTTCCCTGGGAGCCTACTTATGGGTGGTCCCGCTCTGCAGATATGGCTGTTCTGACCACTTGTGTAGATATCCTAGGTGTGTCTCCTTGCCAGTTGTGCCTAGCATGACTTAGTTTCCCTCTAGAGACTCCACTCCAATTTGTTTTATAGACTTTATGCCACCTTGACCGACCAGTGCCATTTTATTGATCCTGCTCTTCACATGGCTATATCCTGTAGAATGTTGATAGTGCTCAATTAATATCTTGATTTGATCACTATCACCTTCACCTGTTCTACCGAACTGTGGAGCATTGTCCAGCAAGAAATCTCCAGCACAAAACTTCACAAACCACTTTTGATACATTCAAGCAGTCACAGCACCTTCTCCATACGCTGCACAAATCTTTTGTTTGCTTTTCAGTTGCATTTTTACCTTTCTTGAAATAGTAAAGCAAAATATGCAGAAAATGTTACATGTTTTCTTCCATCTTCAATATTAAAGTGGCTATACAAAAATTCACCAATTCTGATAAGTTTTTAAAGTGCACACTGATATGACAGCTGTCACAATACAATCTAACAAAATTGTTTCGAATGAAGTTGAAAATAAGCACTACTAAGGCCATTTTACAGAAAAAAACAGATGAACTTTTTGGCCAACCCAATATTTAATTATAGCCAAAGAAATGCCTGCAGCAGTGCTTCTGAATTTTGTCGCGTTTTAGAAGCACCTGGGGAACTCTTAAAACTCCCAACATCCAGGCTGAGCTGTGCACCAGTGAAATCCTAAATCCTTGGAGTGGATTCTGATACCAGTATTTTTTTTTTTTTTAAAGCTTCCAAGGTGATTCCATGTTTAGGAATTCCTGATATACAACCAGGAATTTCGCTGGGCAGTCACATCCCACTATTTAACTGGTCTGTGGTGTGGAACATGCAGCTATATGAGCGCACACTTTTTCGAACTAGTTTATTTTGAGGGTTCATAAAATTAGTTCCTCCAGGTTAAAGGCTTAACGAGATTCAGGTTCTCTTAAATTACAGATTCATATTAATGAGTTTTGGTTTTCTGAGTCTGTTGGTGAAATTTCCTAACTTTTTCATAATTTGCATTTTTTTCCATTCACAGTTTTTCTACTGCCTTCACTCTGTGTAACTTCTCTATTTATACCACTGATACATGTTTTTGAAAAGTATCTTTTTGGTCTTTTACTATTAAGGCAGTTATATTACACAGGGATGGGCAAAAGTAAGTTTGCAGTTGTTCCTATGGAAAACAATACAATAATAAATAATGAAACATGAATAAACTCTGTTTTGTGTACTGACAACTGTAAACCTTCTTTTATCCACCCCTGTACTGACAGTAAGACAAAAACTCAGAAGCAGGAAAACCTTTTAAAATGTACTGTAAATAAAGGAAATCCAAACAAACATTCGACCAGTGTTGAGATCTGGGGTGGAAAACCCTTGTCCCAGTGGGGCCAGGCAGGAAATCCAAGTGAATGACGTGCACTAGGGCTTTTAAGTGGAGCCGGGGGTGGGAGGGCAGAACAGAAGGAATAGAGGGTGTCCATTGTTGCCAGATTTCCCAATTTTTTAAGAGAAGCCAGAAATCAGGCCTTTTCTTTTTAAGTGTCTATTTTTAATGTCCTCTCGAGAATTTTAAAATGCTTATTTAAACAGAACATACCTGTGGTTGGGACTTAGCCCACTGCCCTTCAATATACAAAGGTTTACATGCAGACAATGGTGGGAGTATAGGGACAAACGAACTCAAGTGAGTCTCCTTGGAGTCCAGCCTTGGACCTATCATTAGAATGAATCTTTGAGCAGCAGGTGGGGCAATCTGATTTTTCTTTTTTTCTTTAGAGATAAGGTCATTGGCTCCTGGACATTAGTGATAAAAAGGAAGATTACTTATATGAACTACATTAGAGCATGACAGAATATACCTTTTCTGAAACATAACTGATATTAAGATCAGGAATCTATCAAAAACTGAACAATTTTGTACTAATATAATTGCCTGGAGTACTCTTTTTGTGTCTTTTGCACACACACATTAACAACAACATTGATCAGTAAAAAATTAGTTAATTAAGACTAAACCATGGCTGAGGATGGTCTTGTGAACTAATGTTACTAGTGGCATTTGAGATAGCAAAAGTACTGAGGGAGAGGCTGTAAGAGTGAGCAAAAGCTGAGAATCCAGGAAAACTGAGTTTGTCTATTTGAGAGAAACTGGTGAAATTATTTACTTAAAGAAGTTTTGAGTCTCGGCTGGTATGGCTTAGTGGATTGAGCACCAGCCTGTGAACCAAAGGGTAACTGGTTCAATTCCCAGTCAGAACACATGCCTGGGTTGTGGGCCAGGTCCCCAGTAGGGGGTGTGTGAGAGGCAACCATTCATTAATGTTTCTCTTCCTCTTTCTCCCTTTCTTCCCCTCTGTCTAAAAATAAATAAATAAAATCTTTTTAAAAAAGGTTTGATAAGGATGGAGAAATTTTAGAATTTCATCTTTAGAAATACTTTTATCTCTTCTTTTATTCTGCCACTATCAAACTCAAAGCAGACATTCCTAACTCCTCAAACTCATTATCAAGCATTCCTTTTTTCTTCGTTGCTTATTTGCAATGCATGTATAGACTAAATCCATGGTTTCTCTGACATTCTTTCTCTACCCTGTTTCAGCTTTCATTTCCTTTGTGTCACATGCTCTGAATTACAGACGGGCTGCAGCTGATTAGTTCTGAAGACTAAGATTAGTCACCTGCAATTGCTAGATTTGTTTAGCCACGTACTTGCAAAAATGTGTTTTCTGAATAAACCTGCTGCTGCTTTCATCTCCGCCTTCTCTTTAGCTTCCTGGAGTCTGTTAATGGTAAACTCTCAATTCCATATAATAAAAGTGTAATTCAAAAATACCAGTTTATGTTAGCCCTGCTATTGTAAACACAGCGGCAACTACTAAAGGTGAAATGGAAGTGGTCATAATAACTTCCTTCCTTTTATTTTTAAACTTTATTTTTAATATCACAGAATTTGATAGCTGGCAGGGATTAAAAACAAGTCTGGGTGTGCCCTTCCTTCTACATTGTAGGTCATCAGCTGGGCCAAGGTCACATAGCTGGCCCAAGGGGGCACTAGACCCCACCCCACATGTCACAGTCTCTAAGGCATTTACATATTTGGTCATTGGAATAGCATCACGCAGTAGGCAGGGTGGAAATTATTATCCCATTTTACAAGTGATTAAACTGGGTTTCCAAAGTGTAGAAATATATTCAAGGTCAAACAACCAGAAGCCAGCATTCTTGATCATATTCAGGACTTTTTAAAGGTTGGGAATGCCCAAGCTAATTTCAGTTCTCAAGGTTCCCGGTATCTCTAAAAATGAAGAAATGTCCAAACAGGATTACATTTACTTTAAATGTTTACATTTAACACAACACAACCCTCACCTCCAAAAAGCCAGTAAGTATAAGCTCACCTGGAGACAATATCTAAACTCTACCATTTAGACTTTAGTGAATGCAAGGGCCAGACAAAAGAGTCCTTTTGGGTAACTTCTGACCTTGGTGGAGGGGAGTATGAGCCCTTGAGATGGAATAGTAAGAAGCTAGGAAAATTCCTTGGCAAGTGGAATGGGGAAACTGAGACAGCTGAACAAACTGGCTGTACAGCCAGATACAGAAGGTCACCAGGGTGGAAAGCTGGGGTGCCTACCACAGGGCAAAGCTGGCAGCGGACCTCAGGGTGGCCTTTCACCCCCTGGCATAGCTTTGGTCATGACATTTAGATCCCCTGACCTTTCCTCCCAAGAGACGGCATCTAGGCCTCAGTCGTATTTCATCTCTAGGCCCAAAAAAGCAGCAAAACTAGGTGCTGGTGCCAAGATCAGCTGTGATGGCTAATCACACCCTGGCACTGATCAATCAGTGGAGACCATAACCCTGAAATGACACACCTGGAAAAGCAGTTGAATATTCTGTTGAGATCCTCCCTTAAACTCCCAGCCTTTAAAAACCCTCAAAAGAAAGGATGCAGCACACTCTGCCTCCAGGGAGCGAGCCTGTGCCTTTCCCTCACCCCTTATCTTCCCCTGCAAGCACACATCTCCTGAACTCAAAGGTGCCCGAGAGACTTGCAACCAGGGATGCAACGGACAGCGGCAGCTCATCCCGGGCTCACTGCCTAAACCTGTCCCTGGGCCCCCTTTTCTCTGACTTCTCAGTAAACTGTCAGCAGCCCACCTTGGCTCACTTCTTTCCCATAACATTTCTATGGAGCCAAAGCAGCCCCACCTAAGATCTCTCCTGTCGCTTCCTCTAGCCTAGGCCCTTCCTTGTTTCACTGTCCCCAGCTTTAATAAATGCACTCTCAACATCGCCTGGACTCATCTTGTGACATCTTTCCTACACGAAGTCAGGAACCCACACACTACAGGCTGGCCTGAGGCCGACCCACTCTGGCCCAGTCCCTGTCCAGTAACACTTTGATCCTTAGTGGGGGAAGGAGAGAGAGGCAGGTGCCATAGTGACTTTCATCTCTTGCTATAGCACCTGCCCCAAATAAAACACTCAAATACCCTGGGTTGCTTGGTCACTTCCATAATTTCTACTCAGAAATGGTAACAATGGCTGAAATCTTTGGCTTAGTACAACACCTCTATACCATGTGAGTATAGTACACTCATTTGCATAGTACTTTGAGAAGAGTTATTGAATGGGATGGGCAGGAACTGGCAGAGATTATTGGTTGTGGCCAGAGGGGATCGGGGCAAAAGTGTGGGTAAATTATCCTTGGCTCCCTCTTGTTTTGGATTCAGTGTGGATTGAACCACCACCTAACTCCACAAAGGAATGAATAAAATTGCAGCCCAGACATGAGAACCCTTCCTCTTTCTTCTCTTCTTTCCTCCCTCCTTCCTTATATTTCCAAAGTATCAAGTGTTTAGTTATTCTGGGCCTTGGACCTCGCTGGCCCCATTTATATGGGACTTAGAGTCGAGCAAGGAGAAAAAGGACAAACACAAAACAAAACAAGATAAGTTATCAGTGGTAGGATGAAAATAAAAACAGAGCAAAGAGATAAAGACCAATTACCTCACTAGGACTAGGCATTCTCTTCCCAAAATGTTCCCTGGGGCACCTCACTGATTTTATTTTTTTGCTCTAATGCAGTACTGATCACAGGTAGTCAAACTTCTAGCAGCCACTCCAGGTAAAGCAGGAGCAGTCCAACAACACTAAAGCTGCGCACCGTAACTGGCAGGTATATACACACAGATGTGGATGTGCACACCTGAGAACACACGTGCGTGAGGAATAACATGATGTAACAGGACTGATGAACAACAGGACAAAAGTGAAGCTTAGTCTCTTCAAGGAAGTTACCTACACGACAATAAATAATGCTGTTCATTGAGACTGCCGTTGCTAGAGCAGCTTGAGTATGCTTTTTTTGTGATTGAAGATACAACAATAGCAAAAAGTCAGCCTTTAAAGACAAATTTGATTTTTGGCAGGAACCAAAAATATTCAGGGGACAATCCTGAATATCATTTTAGTTTACAAACAAAATGTGAGGTGAATCTAAAAATGTTTTGCACTAGGGAGGGGTGTGTTAGAATAAATGTGTCTATTTTTAAAAAGGCAGTACGTGTGGTTATTTTGAGGGAGACATGTTATTTGAATGAATATGTTAATATATTTGCTATAAATCTGTTTCATGTATGCATCGTAAGACTTCTTAGTTTCTGGCTGGACAGATACAGATTCCTGGAGACTAGGAGTTAGTTACTTAAACACGACCAGTTCAGTAATTTCAGTTCCTTTTTGCCTAATTTCTAGCAAAGTCAACTAAACACAATTTTATCCTTTTATTATTTCATGTGATCTTAAAGAATTTTTTAGATTCCCTTCGGCTCACCACCTCTGGCTCTTTCTAGACCAAGCTCCAGAACACAGGACATAGGTAGTGAAATGTGTCTCATTGTAAAGATCCTCATAGTATAAGACATTTTCACATTTGGTCCTTTTAAAGCACTATGCGGTAGGAAGGGTAGAAAACATTATCCCATTGTACAAATGATTACACTGAAGGTATGTAAGTATATACAAAGTTATGGAACTGGGACCCAGAAACCGCTAGTTTCCACAGTTCCACTTCAAAACGTTGTCTAGAAGTGCAATACTTAGCTAAATACTTTGCTAAATACTTAGAACTTGGGGAACGTTCATGTCTGATTTTCAATTTTTTTACCACGTTTATCACAATTTACCCAAATAACTTCAAGAGTTTTTTGTTTGTTTAGAGTTTACGAAATCATGCAGCTATTTTTAAACGATCCGGTATTTATTTTGGACTCTAACCCAGATTTTGTTCATTACTGCCGTTTTCCATCGGTCAACCAATCCCGTGTCCTTAGCTGTTGATCAGGCCTATGATCAGTTTAAGAAAGATGTGAGGACAACTTGGTAATTATGGTGTGTTTGCTAGTCGGCATTTGATAGGAGGTTTTTCAGGAATACTGATGAAGATGGTACTTACCCTTGATGAGCACTCCAGAGAAATTGCAGTCTTTCTTAAATCTCAGGAAACCCATTCTTTGTTCTCTTTTTCTTTTCTTTTTTAAATTACATAAAACAGATCTTCTGAGGGCTGGAATATATCATTTAAAGCTCTGACTACTATTTATTTTTCCAAAGCATTTTCACATCTGTTATCTCTACAAAATCCTGTGAGCGAGAAGATTGTGTACAATTTCTTCAGTTTTCAGATTAGGAAAAAGAAAGGCTAAGTTTGCCCAGGGTTGTATAGATAGATAGTGGCAGACCAAAAACTCCCAACTCGCAGTTTGCCTTTTGACCATTTTTCCTACATGTTGACATAAGAAGAGAGCAAGGATTGTGGGCAACCAGCTAGCATTTTAATATTTGGGGCAAATAACAGTTTGTGTCCCTTTTTTTCTGGGCCAGCTACCAGCCCCTTTCCATCTTTGTCCACCCCCCCCCCCCAAAAAAAAAACCAAACAAACAACCACCTTGGAATCTTAGATCTCAGAAGCTCCTTTCTAGTTTGAAACACTGACTAATCTCTTGTCAGTCCTTATTGTCTATAATATGTATTCTGCCACTTGGTTTACATTTAATTTAGCTTTCTAGTATGCCATTTCATCTGTTTTTTTTTTTAAATGCTTTATATATTTAACCCTAGTTTTGCCAGTGTAACAAAGTTTTTATAGGTAGGGACATATCCCTGTGCATTCTCAAATTCAGCTCCCTGTTTTATTTTTTTCTTCACGGTATCTCGAGTTTGGCTGTGTAAAATATGTATTACAGCGAAAATAGTTCCTCCTCTGTCTCGTCAACTAGCCGTCTTGTCCTACAGGAAAGGCAATCAGAAAAGCCCACTGCCAGATGCTGGTTCTTTTCATATGTCACATTACAGATATTTTTTCCTGGTGAAAGGATCTTCTTTTGTTTTAAATGTCCAGATTGAAATGGTGATGGTTCGAGTAACTATCATCAGGACCAGCTGCGTAAGTCGTGCTCCAGTGCAAATAAAAATGTGGTCCCTTTGTTCAAAAAGGAGGGAAAAGCATCATTCAAGGTACCAAAAAACAAAGCTCTCTACTTTAGACATTTTATTTGTAAAACATAATAGGAACAAAAGTTATACACGAGCCCTGGCTGTGTAGCTGAGTTGGTTGGAGCGTCGTCCCTTACACCAAAATTGTAGGTTCAATTCTCGGTCAGGGCATGTACCCTGATGGCGGGTTTGATCCCTGGTTGGGGCACACATGCGAGGCAATGAATTGGTGCTTCTCTCCCTCCCTCCCTCCCTCTCTCTCTCTCTAAAATTAATAAATATATTTTCAGGTAAAGATTTAAAACAAAAGTGCATGACTAGCAACACAAACTTACAAATTACAAAAATTTTCCTAGTGTCACCAGTTTATATATTAATATAATCTATGTTAATGTGATATCTTGATCCTATTTTTCTGCAGACTCATTTATTAGATCATCAAAATGTATACTCTTCCATCAAAATATTTAAAAGTGATTGCAAGTATTTATTATTTGTAGTTTTGAGAAAGACCTTTCTGCTGATGCAGGTGTGAACTAGAGCTACTAAGAGTATTTTACAGGACAATGAGTTACAACAATGAGATACATTTTTGATAAATTATTTTGATAGAAAGTTTAGTACATTTAGAGCTGATGATTCTTAGAATGGTTTTTCTGAAAGAATTGTTTCACTTTATACCAATCAGCTTTAAGTTTAAATTTAGTTTTAAATGTGAATTTATACAATGACATTTTAATTTTTTCTCTGGAATTTCCTGAAACTTGTTGAAGTTGTACAGGAAATTAAAAAAAAAGCTTTATGATCTGTATATCATTAAAAACATTTATTAATTCTATTTGGGATCTTCAATTACAAGAACTAAACTAAATGAAAAAATTGTTCTTTGTTAATATTTGGTTCAGCCAAAGCTTCGTATGAAAATAGAATCTTTCTCATTGAATTTGACAATTTAAAATTTTTATTTCCATTTCTAAGCCTGTAGATTTGCTTTGCAGTATTGCAGCAGTTTTCAAAACCAAAGTTTCTAAACTCTTTGAAGAATTCTAATAATTCCCTGATATGCTGCTTTATTTCCATGTCTGTGTGTACACTTTTTTTTTTTGGTAATAATTTACTGACTAAGTTTACTGCCTGAATGCAAGCAATTATGATCCCAGCACACCGGCCAGAGGGAGAGTTAATATTTGTGCAGATAGGCAAGGATAGGCTCTGGTGCCAGATGGGCAAGCTGGCCTTCCATTGCTGGGCCTGGTGCTGCCTCCTTACCAAGCCCCTTCTCTCCCTTGTGGCTGTTGCTACTGCTGCTACCACTGTTTCCATTGCAAATGTCGGCTCACGAGTCTCAACCTGCCGCCCCCTCGGGCCCTGTGCACCTCAGACTGTCTGAGTCTGCTCTGCCTGCCTGCTGCAAGCCATGCCATGCCCGTGGTTCTGAGCCCTTGAGTGCGAGCACCACAGTTGCTTGCGTGCCCAGCTGCCCAGGTTTCTCCTCTGTTGATGCCCATGCTTCCTGGTCCCGTCAGACTTCAATATAAAATGCAAGTTCAAAAGTAAAATATTAAGAACTTTAACACAGAGCATTAAACCAACTGCAGCCCTGTGCAGCTGCACGGATTATAAGCCCAGGAAGCCAGCCAGCCCCGACCAGCAGGCCTTTCTACGCAATTACTCTGGCCCTGAAATCAGAGATTCTGCAGCAAGGTTAGAACCCACCAGCCCCACTGCCCTGCCCAGCTCTGTGACACTGCATGCGTCAACCTCATCCCCTCTCTGCCCCAGACCTGGCCCAGTGAAGTTTACTGGCCCCACTCCTGAATGCTACCTACCCTTGCTTCCCTGTTAACTCTGCTTGCTCCGAGGGTATTTTCTCCTTCATCCATTAGTCCCCATGTATCGACTTCCCTCCATTTCACTAGCTCTTGGTCACCTTACTCTTCTTTGTCCCTCATTGCTGATGCCTGGTATCACTTTGCAAACAGACCACCTGCGTGCGTGCCTTTGTCCCAGGCTCTGCTTTTGAGAAACCCCAGGCTCTAACAATTAGTGCAGTGCTTGAAGATGGGAGTTTTGATAGGGCTGCATTTTACTCAGTGATTAACTAAGACCTCTATCTATGCTGGCAGCCCCATTTATGGACAAGCACACTTATTCATTCAGCAAATGTTTATTGAGCACTTACTCATGCCAAGCACAAAAGAGTAGGAAAAACACACAAAAATACCAGCCATTTTAGTGCTCAACATGAAAAGTGTTATAATGAGAAATAAAGAAGTGATAAAGCAGGGGAGGAGGTAATGAATGTGGAAGGTGGGTTTTGATTTTAAATAGGGTATCAGGGTGGCCTCACTTGAGTGGACTTGGAGGGTGGAGGAGGAGCCATGTAGAAGCCTGAGAGACCAGGGCTGGGACCAAAGGCAATGATAACTGCAGAGCCCTGAGGGGTGGAGTGTCTGGCTGTGGTCTGGCAGCAACCTGCAGCCAGCATGGCTGGAGGACGTGGTCAAGGACAGTGTAGGAAATGAGGTAAAAGCAAGGCCCAGTCGTAGGACCATGAAGGACAACATGCGAACTTCAGTCAGTGTTTAGGATGAAAAAATGGACAGATTTTCTATGGAAGTGTGACTTGACGTCCAGCAGCCGCAGGGCCTTGCCTGTGGGAAGCTGTCCTAACTGGCGGCTGGGTGTCACAGACTCAGCCAGTCCTCCCAGCCTTTCCTCCTGGCTTTCAAATAATTTTAAGTAGAGCTTTCTAATTTTTTTTTTATTCAGTAAGATGTTCTAACTTCACTCTTAACATTGGTATGCCGCTTAGGTTTCTTGATGAAAAATGCTTTTTGAAACATTTATTTTTATTCAGTAAGAAATGTAAATTACATATGATACTGCCTTTATAAATTGAAAGAGATCTTTTGTTTACTGATAGAAATACTTTACATCAATTGCTGCCTACATTCTTTGAAGACTAGCTTATGAAGTTGTACACATAATTATTTTCGTTGTTTGAAAATGCATAATTTCCACCCATTCGAATTTACATTTTGATTTTTTTCTTTGTTTTGCAATCAAATATTTTCTTGTTAGCCAAGTATGTAAGTAAAATCTAAACTGAATTGTTTTAGCTAAGAGATAGCACATGAATATAACGTGACATTTTATATGAAATCATTCTCTGCCCAAATTAAGTCAGGGTGGCATAAAATTAGTTTTCTGGGTCTCTAGTCAATCGTGTTTTTGTTCAAAGTTTGGAAGATCATTTGAAAGTCACTGAATCATTCAGAGGGAGGTATCTTTCCCAGAACTCAAAATAAGTGCTGACAATAAAGCAATGGACAAATATTTATTCATGCACCAGAAGGCACAGTTCAACTTGTATCACCTACACTTTTTTATCCACCACACATTCTTACGTAACTCTGTTCTGCTGTCTTTGCTTCTGGTCCTTCTTTCCTTATACTCTCTCCCTTCCTCCTAGCCACCCACCCTTAACAGCCCACCAGCTGCAGGTGGGAGGGGAAGCAGGGTCTGGACTGCAGATTGGAAAAACTGCTGCAGTTTCGCTTGTTCATCCACCAACAGCCCTGTCTAAATGCTGCTGACACGTTCCTCGGGGCCCAGAGAACTTTTCCACAAGAACAGAATGTTCTCTTTACTTGGCCAGATTAATGACCTATGAACTCTGCAGTGCTGAAGGGTATAAAAGTCACCACTTTGAACAACTATACTTGAATGTAGCAGTTAAAGTTTATTTAACTCTGTTACTTTACGCTCAGGCCGACTGCCATCATGGCACAGTGGGGTCTTTGTTGTTTGCTCTTGTTTCTCTGGCAGTAATTGAAATGCGTAGATCACAGTCAGCACTCACTAAATGTCTTGAATAAATGAACAGAAAACAAACTTTATACAGAGCATTGTGGTATTTTTAAGGCAAGACATTTCATTAAAGACCTACCCGAAAGAAGTAAAGCGATTTAGGAATTGAGATCGAGAAGTCGTTGAATCCGTTGGCTAGCATCTGTCAAAGAATCAATCAGAAGATCCAAAATGGCAACAGAGTAGGTGAAAGTTATACTTACTTCATCCCAGGACAAAACTGGAATTATGACCAAATTATACAGGAATCAACCTGATAACCAACTGAGGACTAGTGGAACAGAAGTCTTATAACAAAGAATTCGCAGAAGAAGCCACATGGAGACTGGTAGGAAGGGCGGAGATGTATAGAGAGCTAGCCCTGCACTTAATGTGCCACAGTTGAGAATTCAGAGGGGTATCTCAGCTACAAAGCTCCCCCCTGAGAAGCAAGGGGTCTCAACCCCACACAGAGCTCCCCAGCCAGGAGAACAAGATCTGGGAAGAGGAGCCCACATAATATCTGGTTGTGAAAATCAGCGGGAATTTTGTCCACCAGGGAGAGATGGAAGTCTGCTGAAAACCCAGGATCTCTCTTAATGGGCCAGTCACCCTGGTCTCTGTCAGCAGGAAGGTGGCTAAGAGAGGATTGGAATCATACAGGGAGAGGCCTGAATGGATAGCTGCCAAGGGCCCTCTCTTTGCTGACTCCCTCTCGCACACCACGTGCAGATGCCTTCTTTCCTGGGTTGAGCACTACCCTCCATACAGCAGCAGGCTGGGGGAAGGCACTAACCCCATTTTTCTGACTCCCTGTGTCCCCTCCCTGCCAAGCTCATACACTGTGGAGGAGTCAGCCTGCTCTAGCCTACCTGGGCCTGCCCTGCAGACTTTCCTGGAAGGCTCTCAAGGAGGTTCAAGTAGAGTAGCAGAGACGCACAGGGAAAGACTGAGTTGTATGGCTCCAGGGTGAGGGCCATTTCCCCACCTCCACATGCCCTGCTGGTGCTGCTTCCGCATCCATGGGTGTCCACGAGCTCCGTTCTCCAAACTGGCTGTGGCCCCACCCTGCTGAACTCAGGCCCTACAGAGGACTCAGCTGGCTGAAGCCAACATGGACCTAAGGTGCAGACTTACTTGGAAGGCTCTCGAGGAGGTCTGGTCAGACTCAGAGGGTCTCGATGCACAGGCGGAGACTGAGTTGTGTGGTTCTTGGGTGAGGGCCATTTCTCCCTGACACACCCGGCAGGTGGCACCATTCCTGTGTAGAGTTCTCCCTCCAAATAGCCAAATAGCCAAATGGTGGCCTGCTTTAGCCTAATGAACTCTCCTGGCCTCCCCCGACAACTCCCTAAGACTCCACCCCACCACTAAATTCTGCAGGCATCAGGCAGGTGGCTGAGTGCACTTGATGTACACTGAGACTTTTGCTGACTGGCTTGAGATCCAGCACTGGTGCTGAATTTGAATCTCTGTCAAACTGGTGAACACCACTTGCACCTACCTGGTGACTCACTAGAACTTTCTTCACACTCATGTACTGCCAGAGGCTCTTTCAGTGACTGAGCTTACCAGGCTGCTCTCAAGTGGAGGCAGATCTTGGGGTGCCTTGGGTATTTTGCTGACTTGACCCTGGGTTCAGTGCTGGTGGAAGCCAGGCTTGTTTGCACCTTGGCTCCCGCCACCATGAACTCAGGCCCAGCAGAGGCAGCCACGAACAGTGGATGGTTTTGTGGCTCTAAACAGGTGGTCTGAAGCCAATCACAGGCAGTGTCTAACATGGGTACATTTGGTGGTGGGCTTCAGACCACAACAGAGCACACTCCAATTAGTTTCACAAAGTGGCACACCCAAAGGGAGATCTCAGCAGGTGCCAGACCCTGCAGGAGTGATTTCTGCTTCATGAGGTTGGGTCCTGCACAACAATTGTGGTTGGGGTCGATCCTTATAGTTAGCCAGCCTGAGGATCATTCCTTTAGGGATGGGCCAACATTAATCAAGACTCAACTACAATAGGAGGGCTTGCATAACCCACGCAAAGGACTTTCCTGGAGCGCCCAGCTGAGGTGGTCAGGAGGACTGAGCCACTGAGGCACACAAAATACCTACTACATAAGGCAACCACACCAAGACTGGAAGACAGCAGATACAATACACAAAAACAGAGAGGCAGCAAAAATGGGAGGGCAAAGAAACATGCCCCAAGTGAAAGAAAAGGAGAAATCTCCAGAACTAAATGAAATGGAGGCAAACAATCTCCCAGATACAGAGCTCAAAGTAATGGTTGTAAAGATGCTCAAGGAACTTAGAGAAAGAATGAATGAACTCAGTGAGAACCTTAACAAATAGGTAGTAAACATTAAAAACCCAAAGGGTATCAAAAGAGCCAGTGAGAAATGAAGAACACAGTATCTGAAACAAAGGGTACATTAGGTTGGTGTAGCCAGTATGGAAAACAGTATAGCGGTTTCTCAAAAAATTAAAAATATAACTGCCTTATGACACACTGATATATATACCCAGTGATTTCACTTCCTGGTATACATATGAAGAAACTCAAAACACTAAAAGAAAATATGCACCCCTATGTTCACTGCAGCAGCATTTACAGTACCTGAGGTATGGAAGCAGCCCAAGTGTCCACCAATAGACAAATGGATACAAAGGTGGTGGTATATTTATATAAATGAAATATGACTCAGCCATAAAAGGAATGAAATTCTTCTATTTTGACAGTATGGATGGGCTAGGATATTAGAGACTTGTATCCTAAGTGAAATTAGTCAGAGAAAGACAAATACCACGTGATTTCACTTATATGTGGAATATAAAGAACAAAATAACAGAAATATGAACAGACTCAAAGATACAGAGAACAGACTATGGTTACCAGAGGGAAGAGGGATTGGGGGACTAGACAAAAAAAGGTGAAGAGATTAAGACATACAACTTGGTAGGCACAGAATAGTCATGGGGATGTAAAGTACAGCATAAAGAAAATAGTCGATAATATTGTGATAACTGTGTATGGGGCCAGTTGGGTACTGGGAATACTGGGGAGAGCACTTTGTATAGTATGCAATTATCTAATTACTTTTCTATACATCTAAAACTAATAGAAAATAGTACTGAATATGAACTGTAATTGAAAAGTAAAAAAGACAACAACAAATCAGTACCAAATCTGTACAACCCTGAGTAGTCACTGGCAAATGACCTGCAGGACTCAGGTGGATCGGATAGTATTGGGTGGTCCCACACAACAGGTCACATTTATTTTGGTATGTGGAGGGACATTTGGCAATGAACTCATCTTGGTGAGCTCATTGGGTTGGATTTCTTTTTCAAAATAAAACATTTTACTGAAGTTGTGGTGAAGTATACATCTGTTATTTTTCACTCCAGAGCATGTTTTCTATAACTGCACCTTGATTTTGGTTAATGAGCTACCTATAGTGTTGCCTGGTCCAGTAGAGACATTTGATTCAAGCTCAGCCAATCACAGCATTATATTTCCTGGGCCCTGCTTATTGGACTAGGGGTAGATTCTTGAGCCAGTGAGAGCCAATGAAATGCAATTGAAATATCTTCTGAGATACTGGGAAAAAGATCCTTTCCCTTTTGCCCAGGAGTATAGTTAGGAGGATACTAGTTCCAGTTGTGTTGCCCTTTGAGAGGAGAGTCTGTTTGATACTGATGAACTAACATAGAGGAGAGTGGAACTGAGGGACTGAAAGAGATGTGTTCGAATGGGGGTCATGGTAATAGTTAAACCCTTGATCAGTTAAAGCCATGCCTATATCTAGAGTCTAAACTTTTCTATAATATGGGCCCATAAAGTCAATGTTTATTGAATCAGGTTATATCGGGTTTTTTACCCTATGACCAAAAGAGTTAAAAGTGAATCATATGACTGAAAGATAAAGTCTACCGAATTCCTTTTTCATCCTTAATACATTTGCGCCATTTTTTTATTATGTTTTTTGGTGCCCTGATTTCAAGCTTGACAGAATGTTTTTTTGTTTCTCTTCTCTTACCTTTTAAAAAATGACTGTCTTTGTTTCTTGTGATTATCTAATATTTCATCTCCTATTTTAATAAATTAATATCTACATTATTTTCTCTTATACTTTCTTTGGCTATGCACGTTTGTGCTTTTTTTATAATTAGGTTGAAAGCATTAATTTTCAGTTACTTGTCTTTACTAGTATATTCATTTAACAGTGTAGATAGCTTTATAAGTACTACTTTAATTGCATTTTATAGATTTTACTATATAATCTTTTCATGTTTAATTTTATAATATTTTCCAATTCCCATTTTGATTTCTTCTTGAAATACTAGCTCCTTACAATTACATTTAAAAATTTCCAAATGTGAATATTCTGGGAATTATCTTTTGTTAATATGTTCTATTTTAAATGATTTGTGAATAGGCAATGTGGTGAGTATTCTAATTTTTGGAGTGGTATCGAAATTTGCTTTGTAACTTAATATAAGGCTAGATTTTAATGAACTACAATTCACATTTCAGTTATAAGACAAAGATTCTCAGAGTGGACTTGAAAAACCCTAAATGGGTTCTTTCTCTTTATCAAGTGAGATCACTAGAGAACTCAGTTGGGACTGTTTTACCCTACATATAAAATGCTTGATTTCATCTGAGCTATATGATGTTGTTTGCTTGTAGTGTTGGTTAATATAAGAAATGGCCATATAAGAAATTTTTCTATATTATCTGTAGGCTTCTGGTGAAAGACCTGACATACTATGTGGTTCAATGTCTCCTATGAGGTTTTGTGCACTAAATTCTTCTTAGAGTTAGTACTGGGGTAAAAAGTTCGGTTTCTTGACAAACAAAAAGCTCTCTTACTAGAGTTTTATGAAATGAACTTTTCCTTTCCTGTCTTGTATGCAATAAGTTTAGGGCTAAATTTTATGATAATTTCCAGTGATTATTCTTAGTCCTCATTGTTGATGGAAATGTTTCTTTTTCTCAGGTCACCACTAAAAATTGGGCACTAAGCCTATTTAGAGAGTAAAGAATAACAGATGCAAAGATTTAAAAATGGTAATGACAGCCCTGGCTGGTGTAGCTCAGTGGATTCAGTATGGGCCTGCAAATCAAAGGTTTGCAAGTTCCATTCCCAGTCAGGGCACATGCCTGGGTTGCAGGCCTGGTCCCCAGTAGGGGGCACTCGAGAGGCAACTACACATTGATGTTTTTCTCCCTCTCCTCTTCCCCTGTCTCTAAAAATAAAAATTAAATTAAAAAATAAATAAAAATGATAATGACACATACAGTTACATTATAATAAATGAAGTGCTAGGATAAAGGTATACACAAAGTGCTATAGGAACATCGATGGAAATGACTAAATTTACCTGGAGTCAGGGAGCTGGAAGGACTTCACAGTGGAGGTAATATCTGAAGTAGGATTTTAAGCACAAATGAGATTTTGTGAGGAGAAAAACACAGATGAGAGCAGTGCTGTCCAATAGAATTATAATATAAGCCACATAGAAAATATTAGATTTTCTAGTAGCCACATTAAAAAAGTGAAAAGAAACAGACAAAATTAATTTCCATAATATATTTTATTTACCCCAGTAATCTACTATGTCATCAGGTCTACTATATTATCCATTATATTATTAATACATAATTTTAATAAAACATTATTAATGAGATATTTGACATTAACTTTTGGTACAAAGTATTTGAAATCCAGTGTGTATTTCACATGTACAGTAACATCTCAATTTGGACTAGTTGTGTTTTTAGTTATTATTATTTTTTTATTTTTATCCTCACTTGAGGATGTATTCATTGATTCCAGAGAGAGGGAAAAGGAGGGAGAAAGAGAGGGAGAGAGATACTGATGTGAGAGAGAAACATCAGTTGGTTGCCTCTCATACATACCCTTACTGGGGACTGAACCTGCAACATAGACATGTGCCCTGACTGGAAATTGAACTCCTGATGTTTTGGTTTATAGGACAGCACTTCAACCAACTGAGCCATACTGGCCAGGGCTGGACTAGCCATATTTTGAGCGTTCTGTAGCCACATGGGACTAGTGGCCACCATATTGAACAGTATAGGACTACAGCATTTTCAAAGACAGAAAAGAATGGATGTCTGTCTTTGAAACTGTAAGGATGTCTTGCAACTGTAAGCAAACCCATGTGAGTAGAGCACAGGGTGCGTGTGTGCATGTGTGTGTTGTGGAGGTAAATAGAAGGAAAAGGGACAAAGAAAGTAAAAGGGGACAAGAGTATGAAAGATGTTTGACCTTATTACATTGGAACCGTTGAAAGTTTTCAGCAGGAGAGCGATATTTTGACATCTATATTTTAAAATTCTAATGCTGGAGACACTGTGAAAGTAAATTTTAGGAGGTTTATAGATTGGTAGCCAATTAAGGAACATAAATGACAGCTCATTCAATAGATGATGAAAACTTGAGCCTCTGGTTTTGAGATGGGTGAGGAAAGAATATGATAGCTTAGTCTTCAGTGAGTTGTAGCAGGACTTGGCAATTATTTGGGTTTGGGGAGTAAGAAAGAGTAAGTGTAAATGACACTAGGTTTTGAATATGTGCAATTGTTTGAATACCATCAAATGAGAGGAAATTAAAAAATAAAAACAAACTTTGAAAGGACAGTAACTAGTTTGACCTGTTTTGTGCATATTGAGATGAGGTTGTAATAGGCATTTGAAAATACTGAGCAGTAGTATGCTTAATAGTGGGGAGAACTATATCATAATATTGATAATCTTTACTGAACTGACATCTAAATTTAGTGAAACTTTAATCATCACTGCAATTTTTAAAAACTGTTCAAATTAATTATTTCATGTGGGAGAATGAACATGTTAAAATTTCTAAGAAAATATTGAAAGAGTAGAAGAATATCTCAACCAGACAGTAGATTGGGTGCATGTTAAAGTATACTCCAACTGCTATCATCAAACTGTGTATAAAAGACACAAGAAAAGACATTGTCTAAAAACAGATATACTAAAATGAGACTAGAAATGGAATTTGCAGGGATGTCTATTCATTCAGGTGTAGGCAGGGTAAGGGGACCAATAGAGGGGTTGAGGCATTTGGAGATAAAGCGAGGAAGGATTGGTGGAAAAATATTACAACCCTTATCTCCTCTGATCTCTGACCTCCTGTCAGCACCTTGCATTGGCCAAAACTGGTTTGAAATCAGGAAGCAAGAGGGCCTGGGCGATGCAGGCCCTGGGCAACTCAGGCCCTGGGCAAAGAACGAGTCCGAGGATGCGAAGTGAGGCCATCCAGCACACAGGAAAAGTTAGCATATGATGGTTGGACTTGCAACTCACTGGCAGGAAAGCTTTTTTTTTTTTTTTTAATAGAAATTGGGATAACTGTAATAGCATAAACAATAAAATATATTTTTAGAAAATAAAAATAAATAAAATTCAGACCCAATAAAAATAAAAATTTAAAAAATGGCACTAGCTATCTACTTGGAAGAAAATGATTGAATCACATAGTTAAAGAAATTCTAGATGGATTAAAGATCTAAATGTTAAAAATAACATTTTTCTAATGTCTGCTTGAGGAAGGCCTCCTTAAGAAAGAGGGGAAAGAAACTACTAAAAAAGATGGGCTTAGTAACATAAACATGTAAATAATAAGTATATGTAACAGTTTACATATGCACATGTAAATTATATATGGGTGGGCAAAAGTAGACTTACTGTTGTTAGTGCCATTCTTTTGTGTTACTGAAGCTGTTGTAATAATCATGACTGGCATGTCTTTCCATGTGAACAACTGTAAACCTCCTTTTGCCTAGCCCTGTATGTAACAAATTCCGAATGGCAAAATCATTACATAGGCAATATAAAAAGAAAAATAAATATTAGACTAGAAAAAGTATCTGCCATATATGAGAGGCTAGGCGTTAATATATGCTGTACCAAAGAACTGCTAAAGATCAGTGAGACAGTCAACCCAATGGGTGAAAGATAGGAAAGGCTTTTCACAGAAGGAGGAATGCGAGTGGCCGTGAAACATGAAATAAGGGCTCAACCTCACTTTTTGTCAGGGAAGTTCGGAGACAGTAAGTGTAGCTTTCATCTGTCAGATTGACAAATTTTTTTCCCACGATTTTTCTTTTATTGAAAAATTACTAAATCCATTTGGTAAAAAAGTCAAATGCTACCAAGGGGTACATAATGAAGCAAGTCTCCGTCTTACTCTCCCTCACTCGTCCGTCCCCCAGACTCTGTCTCCAGGGGCAGCCACTGTGAAGTTTACTTGTTGCGTCTTCCCAGAAATATTCTCTCTACACGAGTATGCAGTGAAAAACTATAATAAAGAAATTACAGATAGGGTCATACCACAGTCATTATTCTGGAGAGTGGTTTTTCATTTCACACCAATCTACTTCATGATATTTTAGAGCTATGTAGTATTCTATCCTTCGGATGCAGCATAATTAATCAGACTTTTAAGCTCTCTAGACTGTTGCTACTATAAACCATACTACAGAGAATATCCTGTGTAGAGGGATGCCTGTCAGACAAATTCTGAGATGTGTAATTGCTACACGAAAGAGTGTGGGCATTGCAAATTCAGTGGATATGACCAAACTGCTTTCCGGAGTGATCACGGCAGTTTCCCTCCCAGTAACTGTAGGTGTGGAAGGTGCGTCAGACTATTAATGCAGGTTAACTCAGAGGCTGGAATGGGTGAGAGACAGACTTTCACTTTTTCTTTAAACCCTTCTGGTTTGTTTTACTTGTTATTGCACCTATGAATTATTTTGTAATTACTATTTTTAAGAATAAAGTAAATGCCATTCTGACATGTAGTGGACATGTATGGGAATAAGATACAAATTAAGCAGAGAGCTGGACATAGTGAATAAGCCCTGTTTAAACATATTTTTTTTATTGTAAGCCTTTTTGGAACTAGGAACCCTACTGATGCAGATATGTATAAAACATATCAGCTCCTGGCTAAGTGGAAATTCTAGAGCTCTCTTGGCATAGATGAGCCCTCAGGGGAGTGAAAGCCCATTATTTCCACCATTTACCTACTGAATTTTTCTTTTCTTCTGCATACCTGCAAAAGGCTGAAAAATGTTAATGCTTCTTCCAAAGTACCATATGAACTTCTGTAGAAAATGAGAAAAATGGTGATTTATTTGGACCATTAACAAGAGAGCACCCTTGACTCTTTTGTTTGTGTGGCGAGGTCTCCAGCCTGAGATTTGTCTGTTTGTACTTTTGGAGTCAGAGGAGTTCGATGCTTCTATGGGTCAAGCAGGTCTTTCAGGCCTCATTAAATGCAAATTATGTTTTTAAGATCTTTTCACATGTTTACGCCATTCTCAGTACTTTTTATTCTTTTGTATTTCATTGTGTTTTCTGCAGGCTTCTGGAGGGCTAAAGTGCTGAGCGGGTGCAGTGCAAAAGGACACTGTACTTCGGGGGTTTTGTGACCAGGTGTCTTAGGTGCATTCCTATCCCTTATGGCAAGTGCTCTGTTCTAGGACCAACCAAGGAGGCCCTACAGCTGTGGATGGGCTGTGACTTTAAGAAAAATTTGGGAGGTTTTTATAACTTTCTTGAGAAGGGGGAAAAAATCAGTCCCCAAGGCTTTTGAGAGAAGCCAGTAGGAACTAATGGAAGGTTGGGGTGTGGGGTGTGGCTCTGCAGAAGAGAAATGAAGGCAGGGCTGCTAAAGGGTTGCCAGAAAGGGTCATGTAATAGATTTGTATTTTAACGAGCGATGGTGTTGAGTAAATGATCACAGACTCTAAAAACTACATGAGTAAGCATTTGCCTTTTAGACTGATTTTTTTCTTACTGAAGTTCTTATGTGTACATTCTATTTGGAGGGAAGGAGGGAAAGACAGAGAAGTGAGGGGAGGGGCAAGGAGAGGGAAAGAGAGAGAGAGATTGAGATTGAGAAAGATTTTTTTCCCTATAGGAAAAAAGCCAAACAAGACATTTCACAATATCCTGTCTTTACTGAAGGCCAATAATTATCCACATTAAGCATAGGATAGATTTAAAATGAAAATATATATTCTTTTCACAAGAATGTTTATTGTGTATCAGGGAAGATAGAATTAAAACAATGATTGTCATTATATAAGTTTAACCATGGAAGCCACAGAAAAGAAACAGCTTCAAAGAGGGTTATTCATTCTACCCGTGGAGTCAGGACAGACTCTTCCAGGTGATGACAACTCAGAGAGGTTTTAAAAGAGGACAAAGAGACAGACAGGGGAGAGGCAGGAGAGCATCCCAGGCATGTGCTAAGGCAGGACAGTGCCACGCAGCTCAATGGCTGCAGCCAGCAACACAGTAACACATTCTCCTTGCAGGAGAAAGTGGGAGTAGAGGAGGTTGCCTCATGGGTCCACTTCCCCTTCGTTTCCTCTCCTCCTGGGAAACTCCTAATTACCCTTGAAGATGCTGGTCCAACATCGCCTCTTCTTGGAATTCTTCACTGCTGCATGCTGCATACACCCCCGACTAATGTTATAATTGTTTGTGTGGTGAGGTCTCCAGCCTGAGATTTGTCTGTTTGTACTTTTGGAGTCAGAGGAGTTTGATGCTTCTATGGGTCAAGCAGGTCTTTCAGAAATGTGTTTGTACAAGGAACTGAGTACCATTCTGGGAGAAAACTCAACGTGAAAGACGAAGAGCCAAGGTTAACAAGTTGTCCTGTAACAAAGCCTCGGCTGTTGCAAAGCAAGGCAATTTGAGGACCACAGTATGTCCATGTGCAGATTAGTAAACTCTCATCCGTCACCTCCCAATCTCTGTTTTGTTCTCTGTGCTGCTGGTGCTGAGACTCTGCTCTGCCAATAGAAAGTGCTAGAAGGAGATGAGAATGCTCTGTTCCGCGTGTCAGAAGAGAGCATTTCACCCAGCTACACCAGCTGGTTACCAATGCCCCTCGGAGGTGCCAGTGGCAGGTGGGGGCATCCCTTCTCAAAGGTCGAGTCCCAGCTCTGTGGTTCTCTTCGTCCAGGCTTCTAGAATGTAAAAATCCCAACATTCTCTTTCTCCCCAAGCCCTACCGACAATGTCTACCTCCTGCAGTTACTTTCTCTGTATTACTTCGATGTGTCCTTTGGCTTTTTTGGTCCTTTGATACCTATTTAACCAGTTTCTTATATTAAACTCTCTGTTAAAATTACTAACATGGCTGCTATTTCCTACTGGACTCTGACCAATACACAGTTCCTTCCACTCAGTTCTCCATGGACTTGTATCTGAATCTTACGGGATGTGAGTAAAACACTGAAAGATAATTTTTTTGGAAATAGTATTGTTTTATATTCCTTTTAGAGAGCATGTTCTCTTCATTTGACCATAGAATCTCTCTAAAGTTCTTCTGCAGGGGAATTCTCTTGTGGGTCTCAATGGAATCACTAAGAGTTTTTAGGCTTTAATATAGTGGTAACCAGTTGGGAAGGTCAAGACTAGAGGAGAGGAAAGTTGGCTGGTGGCCAGGCAGGCAAAGTGAGTGGATAAAGCAGGGTAAGTCAGTGAAACAAGCAGGAGGGCCCTGGTAAACCAGAGACCGATTTGCCTTATTATGGAAAAGAGAAAACGGCTACTCAGTACTCAGTTCCTGCCAGGGGGGACTGTGGGGTGGGTTTCTTTTACATTTTCAAGAAAGCTCAAAATTGAGATTTTGAGGAAAATTAGTTAGCAACTAATTTAAATTAAAAATGGATTACTTTGCAGTCAAAGCTATGCAAGTCAAACAACGTCTTTTATCATTACAGACCATCGGTCACTAGTTCTCACATCTGCAGGAGCTAAGGCAGAGTTACGTACAACACTTGTTGGAGCCTTAGGAGCACTTGATGATCTGGGGAGATATTTCTGCAGGGCACTGTGTCTCTACAGTCGCAGATGTGGCCAAGAACCAGTGACACACAGTTTATATTTGTTCACATGTCTTCTTTTGTATTAGACTGTGAACTCCCTGGGGGACAAGCGTTTTGTCTGATTCACTGTGGTATGTCCAGCCCCCGGCAGAACGCCTGGAATGCAGTAGGTATTCAATAAGTTTTCACTAATGGCCAAAAGGTTGAGCTAGTTACTAACAAAGATAATGCAGTGTGAAAAGCTTGGGAATTAGACTTGGGTTCTACTCCTGGATCTACCGTTAGCTGTGTGACTTAATTTATCTGGAATGAATTTTCTCATTAGAAAAGTGGAGATACAAATACTGTTCAAGGTTTTTTGTTTTTAATATTTATGAAGAACCTCTCTTTCAAGCTGGTATGATTTATTCTTAATTTATTAAGATAATAAATGGGAAGGTGACTTGTGGAAGGACTAGCTAAAAATGGGGAGGCGTGCCAATGTTTTGTCCTTCTTCTGCAGCTTGCTCTGTATCTAGGACAACTGGGACTGACACCTTGATGGGAAGTATTCTAGTCCAGATGTATTTCTCTTGCATGTGCTGAACATCAATAAACATGTTTTCAAAGAGAATTATCTTATTACCATTGAACTGCATTTTCCCCAGAACAACTCTACTGCGTTCAGCAATCACCCCCGCATTCAGTGAGGAAAACCTTGCACATGACCATATTTATTCAGCTCAAATCTTTAAAAAGTAATTTTTAAAAGGACCTATCTTTGATTAATTTTCTTTTTTTGGAATATCTGAGGTTATGGTTTGAAAAAATTGCCCTCTTATGAACTGTACTTTTTGGATTTTTTCCCAGAAGTTACTTACTTTTCCTATTCACAAATTATATGAAGCAATGAAACAGTGCTTTCATGTGGCGCCAGCACCTACAGTGTTTGAGGCTTTCATGTGATGAAATGGGCTCCAGGTCCACGAGGGAGAAGGCTCCTCCCTTCTCATTTCCTCCCTGTCAACAGTCGTCCACATTCAAGGCCTCCATAGCATCTCCATTAAATAGTGTGACCCAAAGTCCCTCTCTTTTATTTCTTCCTTGTGCCTCCACTTGGTAGTCTGTCTTCATCCAAATGCTGTTTGGTCAGGTGACGGGAGCAAAGGCTAGTTTATTTCAGTGTGTACAGATCCTGAGAAAACAAACTTCATGGAGTAGACTAATTGCAAACACATATGCTGGTGACTCAGTTAATTCACTTTGACCTGACTTGGAATGACCATTAAGATTTTTAAAGATTCGTATTGTGGCCTTGTCAAGTCTTCAAAGTCATGTGAGATGATTCTTTAAAATAAATCTTTCTGTCTACATGTTTACACATATCTATATCCACACATATTTATGTAGATATAGTTATGTATAGAAATATCTATACCTACATAGACAGACAGACAGACAAAGAACCAACAGGTTGTATGTGTAGACATATATAGAACAACAGAATTCATTCTGTTGGTTCTGTATATCTAAATATATCTACACACACACACATACACACACACACATTTTGTTCTGTTGCATTGGAGAACCCTAACTAAAATAAGCCAGACAGTGAAAGACAAATACCATACAATCTCTCATCTTTAACAGGAACCTAAACAACAAAACAAACAAGCAAGCAAAATATAACCAAAGACACTCAAATAGACAACAGGCTGACAGTGACCAGAGGGGAGAGGGGAGGGAATTTCAGGGGGAAAGGGGAAGGGTTTATAGGAACAAGTGTAAAGGACACATGGACAAAAACTAAGGGGGTGGAAATGGGAGGGAGGTGGGGAGCATGGGGAGTGGGCTGGGATGGGAGTAAAAGACAGAAAACTGTACTTGAACAACAATGAAATAAATTTTAGAAAAGAACCCTAACAATATAAAATCATAAAAGAAAAGTATATAAATTAAATTTTATAAAAATAAAAAAAAACCTTGCTCTTCCAAAGACACAATGAATAAAATGAAAGTCATACTACAGACTGGCAGAAATTATGTGATATATGTATTTATATATGTTTGATATATATATATTATATATTATATATATATATATGAAAAGGGCTTGTACTCAGCATACATAAAGAATCTTACACCTCAGTGATAAGAAGGCAATAATACATGACCAAGGTATAAACAGGCACTTCACAAAAGACAGGTGAGTGGTCAGTAAGCATATCAAAAGACACTCAAATTTATTAGTGTCAAAAATAAACAAAGGCAGCCACAAGTGTTGAGGACAGATTTTATTCAGTAATAGTACTGCAGTAGGGAAAGGAGTCCACTATGAACATGGCTTTATGCAGAAGTGATGAGGTGTTTTAAAGGAAGACTGAGGGAATCAGGAGGGCAGAACAGTGGCAGCTCGAGTAGATTTATGGAAGTAGAAATTTTACAAAACACAGGAAGGTGGGGCACTTAGTTAATGTGACCAGGCCATCAGAGTTTGTTAGTTCAAATTTGTGTGGAAGAGAAACTTCTTGTGTCTTTATTACAGGAAGCAGTGATGTAAATTGGAGCATGGAGCACAATGAGGTTGAGCCCTTAGCCTCCCAGAGGAACTGGGAGCAAGATGAGAGAGTTATCTCCAGAATGTTGGCATTTCAAAGAGATGACTCATGAGGAAACAATTTGGGGTGGTAGATTTGTATCTTAGAGGGCGGAGAGAAGATTCATAATTGAGAGTTATCTCCAGTAACTTACAAGAGGAGATTCAGGGGCCTAGCTGCTGATTACCTGCCATTTCAAGGGGAACTGGGGTCATCCTAGGGATGAGGCCTTGAACTGGTCGAAACTATGCTGGTTTGCTGTGGGGGTGGGGAGTGTAGGACAGAACCGTTAGTGGTAAGACTCTGCAGTTCTTCTTACAAGCCAAAGCTGAGGCCTACTGGAGAAAGAGCTTAGAAACATGACTGGAGTTTGGTCAAGGAGAGAATCATCGTTAGTCCTCAGGAAAACTACAATGATATAATATTACGCCTCTAGAATTGCTGAAAATAAACAAACAAAAGCAGGACAATAGCAAGTGTTGAAAGATGTGGGGCAGGGATTTCCTTAGGGAATGTAAAGTGGTGCAGCTACTTCGAAAAACAATTTGGCAGTTTCTCGTAAAGGTAAACACGTAGTTACCATATTACTGAGAAAGTATGTTTCTATATGTTTACCTGGGAAAAGTGCCCATCAGACAGAGAATGGGTAACCAAGCTCTGACGCACCCTCAGGAGAGAGCCCGACTCAGCAACAGATGGGACGCACTGCACACGCGTGCGCAAATAGCTGAGTCTCAAAGTCATGCCGCGTAAAAGAAGCCAGACAGGAAAGAATATACACTATAGCTTTATTTATATAAAGTTCTATAAAATGCAAACTGACCTGTGATAACAAAGAGCAGAACAGTCTGGGGAAAAGGGTGGAGGGAAGGACAGATTTCAAAGAAACAGGAAGAAACTTTTAAAGGTGATAGAAATGTTTAGTTTCCTGATTGGGAGGGCGGTTTTCTTGGAAGGCTCATAAATCATTTACTATGGTTCACTGCATGTCAAGTATACCCCAGTAAAGTATTAAAATTTGAGATTTCAAGTATTCGTTAATGCTAACATTTACTTAATAGCTTTATTTTTTTAAAAGCACCTGTATTAAACTGAAGGAACAAGAAACAATTTTGCTTTTAATTGTGGTATCTAGATCACAGGTTGCCAACTTTTCTGTAAAAAGGTAGGCAGTATATGTTTCAGGAAGGCCACATGCAGCTTTTATTATTTATACCTATAAAAGTTTTTAACAGTTTAAAAACGTGAAGACCATTCATATCTTGTGGGCCAAACAAAACAGATTGTGGACAAAATTCATTTCAGTCCAAGAGGGCTGAGGCCGTCATTGTTTATTCATATCCAGTTTATTTTAATATTGATGTTTAAAAATGGATTCACCTTCATAATCTCATGAGTTAAAATACATTTGTAAGGCTGGGCTTGCTATAGGTTCTCACCTTACCCCTGGATGGGTGCTGGCGACCGAAGTGGATTTCCCACCTGGTCACTCAGTGCCACCCAATTTTAACTGGCATGTCCCATTTTAAGGAAGCATAGAATAATTTGGAAAGGAGATACAATGAAAACTAATGTTAATATAGCACCTTTCTAGTAAAAAGAGACGATCATACTTATTATGTTTTCAATCCTCCCAAAAATCCTATAAATTGTGTTGGGCAGAAAATAAGCAACATTTATAGAGACTTTATCACTGACAAAGCAGGTTCATTTTGTCTAATTTTGTCTCCATGGTGACCCCTAGCTTGGTATGTTTAAAACTGTCACCTCAGAATCTTATTATTGGTACCTTTAATAATCTGATCTTTCCTTCTCTACAAAATTATTTTTAAACAGAAAATGAATTTGTAGGCAAAGTCAAATTTGTAGACACTTCTTATTGTTAAATCCTGACGACGTCTGAGCTGCAGGAAGCTGATCGATAGCACCACCTCGCGTTGCCTGTGTCACTGGGCGTGTTTTTCAACGTGCGACGTATTCAGATAACTTGGCCTACAACCTTACGTGTACACTTATTTCTTTTTACAAAGAAGAAAGCACTCGTGCAAATATCTCTAATTTTCCCTATAAAAATTCAGATATCTTCTTTAGTATGTTTTAAGGCCATTTTTAAAAATTAGTAAACTTAATTAGAAAATTCCATAAAGCACTAATGTGTAAGTAACAGGTTATTTTTCATCCTGGAAAATGTCATTCATACCTAATGAAGAGAAGGCCTAAAAAGTTACAAAGAAAAAAAAAACTATCACCCTCAATAAAGTAGATTATTGCATGTGCTTACATGAAAACCCTGTGTACTTTTAAAAAAGATTTCTTGCTGCTCAGATCCCTTTTGATTAAAATATGAAAATCAGAATCACATGTTGGAAGAGTGATGTTACATTATTTTCTTTGCTTCTTGGTGGGTATAATTTATTTAGGCATGTACATAAACTATAGATAATCTACTTTATGCAAAATATTCCCTATGTATAAAAGGGGACCCCCCAAAAACAAAATTATCTTCTGGAGGGCAGGCCCCTTTTTGTATAGACTTCCCCAGCTAGATGAGTGTTCTAGGAACCCATTTATATCAGTGCACCAGCTGGCATGGGTGCGAGAGGCTGTGTGCAGCTTCAGTGAATGTTTTAAAAGACTCTTTCAATGCATTTGCCCGTTTCATGATGGGTGATCTGTGAGCGCACCTGCCCACACTGTGCTGAGTGTTCAGCAGTTTTGGACCAAAAACAGCATGACCTCCATGCCCCACCCTCCCCATTCACATGATCTTGCTCTGAGAAATTTTTTCTTGTTTCCCCAAATAAAAAAAAAGTCCTCAGAGGGAAACGTTTTGCTTATGTGAAATAGGTGAGACAAAAAATGGCAGAAACACTAAATTAATTCAAAATTGACGAGTTCACAAATTGTTTTTGAGCAGTGGAAAAAAATCTTGATAGGTGTATTGCATCAAATGGAGACTATTTTGAAGATGATTGCAGTTTAAACAGGTAAGAATGAATACACAATTTTTATAAATAAATTCCATTTTGGGAGGTTTACCCCCCTCATAATTTTACCCAGTTTCTGCAGGAGCTCATGTTGGTCTAACTGCAATGGCTAATAAATCATTGGAGGGAATTTTCTTTGTGATAGGTATAATTAATAATCAAGACTTCTAGACTCATTCCTTCAAAACTTCCTATATTAATCAGATAACTGACATTTCCAAGAGCAGCAATAGGCACCATACATAATTTGCAGGAAATACGAATTGTATTAGAGATAAATATCTTAGAAGCATAATGTCTTTTCAAATAGTTTTGTACTTCTCTCTGACTCAGAGGAATGGAATTAAACTGTTGAGGATTTCTTTGAGGTGATATAATTCTGAAAAGACCAAAATAGGAAAAAATGGCAAATATTGAGAAACTTTGAAAGAAATTTCCATCTTTCAGTCCTTTTTTTGGAAAGGACAAAAGAGAAAGTATATGGCAGAATATTTATAGGGGCATGCTTTGAAGAATCTTGTGCTTTTGTAATTCTTGCTTTCAAACCTCACATTTTAAAGCCTCATTCAAAATGCATGAACAGATCTATCCAATTGTCTGGAAAATTGGTGTAGGGCAGGCAGGGTGCCCCTTCCCTGATAAGGGCTGATTCACGTCTCTCTCAGAACTTGGTGAGTCCCAGGAAAATGTATCACATAGACATTCTGGTGATAATTCCGGTATCTCTTGTGTGTGGGACTGCAGACTACAAGGGAGCTAGTAAAATCATAGTTAGGCGTGTACAAACCACACTTTCTGAATGTGTAATCCTAGCACAGGAAAACCCATTTCAGACGTCTGTTATCATCCTCAGGGCCCTGGACGGGCTGAGACCCACTCTGGCCGTGCTGTCTGGTGCCTGTGGCAGCAAGCCAAGATCCCAGGCTGCACAGCAAGGCCTGTTAGCTGGATTGTCTGTGCTGCAGAATCTGCTCCCTGACACAGAGCCATCAGGGCTGTGGGGACAGTCACTGGCACACAAAGAGCCTGTCCTTCACCGCTAGCAGGGTCTTTCTATGGTGTGGTGCCTCTGGGAAGGGGGGGTTTATCAGGCAGCTAGTGTCACTGGTAACTTTTTTTAAAGATTTTATTTTTAGAGAGAGGGGAAAGGAGGGAGAAAGGGAGGGGGGAAACATTTATAGGTTGTGTTTCATACGCCTCCAACAGGGGACCTGGCCCACAACCCAGGTATGTGCCCTGACCAGGAATTGAACTGGCAACCTTTCCACCTGCAGGCTGGGGCTCTGTGCATGAGCCACACAAGCCAGGGCATCACTAGTAATTTTTTAAGATACTCAGTTGTCAAGATATTTTAACAGAGTGCATGCACACACACACATTCTCACACAAGCACATGTGCACACACGTGCAAATTAAAAAGAAAAACATCTATTGCCTCATGACATGTACCTGATGGTTGCTAAACAAATATTAGCTTATAAAGAAAGACTGGATTACTCACCGCAGGTTGAATTAGGCAGAAGAAATCGTCAGTGACCCAAATTTTAGTGCAAGCATTATGCCTTCAAGTTGAATAAATAAAAACAGCATAGAACCCAGAACCAAACATCCTCATGCTCAGATTGCAACTGAGTGAAATAACTCGTTTCAGCAGGTGCGCCAGTCATTTAGCGTCATGTGTCAGCAGACACATTTCCACACCCCGGGCCCCGTGCAGGAAGGAGTCCTGCAGACCGCTGACCCGAGGGGCCATCTGCGGGCAGCTTGCCGCCTTGGCATTCGAGATCATCAGACTTGTCAGAAAGGAAAGTGGCACTAATGTATTGGGCCTTTTGACACAAATACCTTGTTTCTTTATTTGCAATTTAAATTATACTGTGGTGTTTTACTTCCATCTACACAAATGTCAGGGCTTTTGAATTGGGTGTTTTTTAAGTTATGCTCCAATGGAAAAATGATGATATAAACAGATTGTAGGGTGACCTTGAGAAAGACTGGGAACACACCCCCATATTTTCTAACACTTGGCTAATTTTAAAAAATTTTTATGTAACAGGGAATGATACAGGCATTGACAAGTATTACAGTGGTCTTCAAAAGCTGCAGTGGGGTCAACATGGTATCCCTTGGAGATGTCAGGTTCAAAATCATTGCCACCCAAGATAAAAATGCATGGTTGGGAGCTTCTCTATCATAAGTGTATTTTATTTCCTTGAAATGAGAGATATTTCCCTGTCTCTACCGATTAATCCAGTTCAAAGTACAATTAAATTTTGCTCTACGGTATAAGGCATTTAATACATATAATCATATAAGCTAAATTAAGTCCCATTACACAGAGCATAAAATCTATAATAATAAAAAAATTTCAGTATAGAAAATGGAGAAGCCAAAGGATTTATAGGCATGACCCATGGACATGAACTAAGCGGGGGACTGCTGGAGGGAAAGGGGTACTGGGCGGAGGGGAGTAGAGGGGAAAAAACTGGGACAACTAATAGCATAATCAATAGAATATACTAAAAAAATAAATGATAGGTCAGGAAAAAACCCTCTAATCGCTTTCTATTGACTTTAAAACACACTTTTGAAAAGTCTCAGCAACTCCAGAGCACAGCCTAGCAGGGCCTGCACAGTTCGCCAGGGTCACCTCTCCGGGGTCCCCTCCTCCATCCGCTGCGGGGCCGGAGCATCACTTTCTGTCTGTGCACGTACATGCGAACCTTGTTCCCATCCCAGGGCTTCTGTCCTTGCTCTTTCCTCTCGCCCCTGCTCTGTAGGTGTCTGGCTTCTTTTCATCATTTACTTCTCAGCTCAAAAATTACTTTCCCGAGAGACTTCCTGACCACTGAAATTGAAGTAGCTAGCTAGCTAGCCTTTCAGCTTTACCAAATCTCCCAATTTTATTTCCCTCATAGCACTTTCCATTGTCTGAAATGAATTGCTTTTAAAAGAGATTTTAGTAAGTTTGATGCCTGTCTCCAACCCTCCTATCTGAAATTCTTGAAGAGAAGCCTCAGGAAGCCTCCTCTCCCCTCACTGCCGAGCCCCACGCCTGAACGCAGAGGGAAAGCAGGATGAGTGAGTGAGTGGAGGCTCACTTTGCTCACTGAGCTTGGCTAACTTTCAAGTGGTTCCAGTGACACTTGGGCCACTCTTATCCGTCCACACAGCCTTCCTCTAGGCCCTCGACCCTACGAAGCCATTTGTGGTTAGTCAGGGTACACTCCCAGCTGTCAGAGATCAACTCCCTACACTCAGAGGCTTTAGTGTGATACACTTTAGTGTTTGTTTCTTGCTCACATCACAGGGCAACATGTAATTTCTGGGTGCTCGGCTTCCATCTGGGCTCCTTCCATCTGTGACTCCACCTACCTTTGGAACCTTGGTGCTTTCTTTATTTAGTCAGTAGATGGGGAAGGAGACTGGGGAGAAGACATGCATGCGTCTTAAGCATTTCATCCACAAAGTGGTACCCATCATCTCCTTCCAGTGGCCAGATCCACAGGCCACTGGAACTTCCAGAGAGATGGGGAAAAGTAGTCCAGCTGTGAGCCAGGAGAAAAGGAACTGGGATTTGGTGAATATTATTAAATTAATAAGAAGGCCATTAGATGGAAGTGGCTCTCATGCCATGGCCCCCATAAGTGAACTAACATCTAAACCTGTAAATGCCTCAGGGCTATGAAATCAAAGCACCAAGGACAGCCAGTCACAAAGAGCCAACAACCAGGCTTTGAGCTGTACCCAGTCGGACAATTTCCTTCTGTGCTTCGCACTTTCTCTCAGCCTTTTCCCCTGGCTCCTCTTGGCGACGCGCCTAACAATTCCCATTTTGGCACTGACCCACTGGAATTGACTTTTGCTCAGATCAGCTCTGAAGAGTTTTACTACGCCTCAGTTCATCTTTTAACAATACACAGCACAATCCTTCAGGAAATGTTGTCCTCTCTCTCCCACCTCCAGCTGTGGCCAAAACTCTTAAGGAATCAGAAACTTCCCTTTTAAACCTTTCCTTAACCTCTGGTTTCAGGCCCTGATTCAGTCCGTTGGTATTCCTCTGGAATGCTGCCCCTACTCTCCTGAACTCGTGTTTTTGCTCATTTTCTCTTAGCCAGTAAATGTTCGTTTTATTTCCTCTGAGCCTCTGACATTGATTCCCTCAGTGTTGGTCTACCGCCCCTTGGTCGTAGATTCGTCTAATAGCTTGTGCCTTCAATCTGTATGTTCTCACGTTCCTGACTCATCACACCCGTGTCTACATGGGCTGTGCACAGCTCTGCCAGCCTCTCCTTCTTTGCTCTGGGTGACTTGCATTCAGTTCCGTCTGTCCTCTCGGCAGAATCTGCATTGGAAGAGTCTGCATACACTCCTTCATAGTAACTGCATCACCGTTTTCCCTAGGAAGTCTAGACGAACTCTTACATTGCAGGATCATCTTTCTGACAATTGACCATCCCATTTTGAGGAGTTCCACAGCCATTTACTAAAGCATGCTCTCATCATAGCAGTGTGGCAATATTATGTAGGGGAAAACAGAACGTGTATTGAAATTAACTAGGTCTCGGTTTAAATACATTTTCTAATTTATTAACTGAATCTTCCCATGGAGACAGTGATATTATTACATAGATTTATTGCGAGGGTTAACTAAAATAACAAAGTACTTAGCATGTAGTTTCTCAATAAACATTACTGGGTAAACCTACAACTCTCATGTATCATTCCTTCTCATAGACGGAAGAGAGAATCCGGTGTCTGCCAAAATGGAACAATATGACTAATTTGACTTTACAATGGCGAGTGGTCTCCTGGTAAAACTTTCACTTTGCACAGGATGGAGTGGACACGCAGGAACTGGCTCATGAAGTCTGCGTTCTGACAGCCGCGGAGCAGGGAAATCTGAGCCGCCCCGGGGGGGGGACGACGCAGGCTCTGCCCTGCGCCGCTCCTGCAGCTGTGGTGAAGCGAACCACGTCTCTGGGAGCTGTTTATTGAAAGAACCCTGGAAAATTGAGTTTAGTTGAAACGAATTTCTTGATTTCTTTCATGACAATTCAGAGAAATAAAATTTCCTAGCTATATGCTTTAAATTACTCAAACTCTACTTAAATTACTTTTGTTCTAGTTTCAAAACTAAAACGTGGATGGTAGTAACAGAGGATCAAAAAGTGACCATTGCAATGTGCACATAATTATAAACAGTATTCAACCTAATTTACTTTTCAAACATGGTGGAATAGGCTGCTAGTATGAACGCACTAGGCAAGTGGAAAAGAAAGAGAAAGCCTGTTCTTAGGTACTTGTTACTCTCTGAATACAAGAAAAACAATGTTTCACGTGGGTTATCTGGTTCAGCAAGGAAATGTCTTGTTCTCTTGCCTGCACATTCTAACTCACTCCAGTGGAGACTCACCTAGGGCACAAATGCAATTTCTCAGACCTGTTTAGTCAAGTACCATAACAGAAGCATGTTTCCTATTTACAGGTACTATATACTGTAAGTACCATGGAAAAGGCTGTCTGTTATGTGAAATTATAAGTTCTCACCAAAACAACTGGCGTGGACTTACAGAGTGGCCATCTCTGACAACATGTTTTACAGATTTTGATGTGGTCCAAACACAACAAATTACAACAATTCCCTCCTGCATTGTCAATTAAGTGAGCAGATGTAACTGCTGAGAGGCAAGGTCTTTGGGGAGCCATTGCCGGGGTTACTGAAATCAAGATTTGGCTGGCCGTTGGGGGCTCCCTGCTGAAATCCCCTAATTACATTTACCAAAGCAAATCATTTTTTTAAAAACATGATTGCCTCTTTATTGTTAAAGATTTGGAAAATATTATGTAGCATTCCATTAAAGATGAAGGCAAAATGAGGAAATGTCACTCACCATGATCCTTGCACTTCTTTTGGTGTCCAGGGTCCTTAGGGAGGAGGGCTGTCCCCATTGTAATTTTCTCAGGCCAGCAAGAAATGAACTTGCCTCTGTTAATGCTGGCTCTGCTGTTTGGCTCATCCTCTGACATTTTTACAGCCCCCAGGGTCTGCCTCGATCATTCAGATTCAATTTAACCACAGAAGATAGAAAATAACTTGAGGATGGTCTTGTTAGCTTCATATGCTGTCAAATTAATAAAAGGTCTGGTCCCTGTGTACAGCAACCCCCTTCTCCCTACATTTTTAGAGGAATGAGGATTTCTTTGTCTGGCACGGATTCATGCATGCTCTGGCTTTAGCCAGGCTCTCTTCATTTTCTAAATACAAATTTAATGCACACAAAATTCATGGCAAATCTGATTATGGTGATTTGCATAAATTAGAAGGCATTTTTATTAATTTTCAAGGGCTTATCTGTACAAGAGAGGGCATATAAAATTGGACACTAATTAAGCCAGGATTACTTTTGTTCGTGAATACAAGCAAGCCTTAAGCTAATCACGAGGGGGGTGCACGTTCATGGGCGAAGACTGTACTGCAGGTGCTGGCACCATCGAAGTTGTGTTGTGATACTTCACAACACGGGAGGCTTATTTATATTAAAAATGTTTTGTTAGTCTAGATTTCTTTTTCAGAAAAAATAAAGCAAAAAAAAATCAGAGATATCTTTCTTTTGAAGAAAGAAGGATTTGAAAGGAACAGAATATCTCCTGGTCCTGGTTTAAAAAAAATTAACGTGAATAACTCATCCCAGGAAGAATGCACTCTTGCATTGTGAATTGGCTCCTGACTACAGTGATCATGCCCCTCCAACTGGCCTTAATTTTAGGTATACTTCCTCCTGTATTTCATCTGACCTTGTAATGGTTTCTTAATATTATTGGTTGTGTGCATTTTATTGGTGCTAAAGAGATATGTGGAAAACCTGGATCCGATCAAGAGCAAAGTCATTCAAGAAAACTAAAGGGCATTAGAATGAATATAGGCACAGCTCTGAGTAGGATTTTGAAGAAGGTAAAATTTGCCTCTAGAACTTAAGCTTCTGTTTCCGTTCTTTTCTTTCTTTTGCTCTTCCCACATGCTTGTATGTTTCATCTTCTTTCTACATTTCTTCATTTTACCTTCCTTCTAAAGTATCTCATGTTTATTCTCTCTGAACTCTTAGAATGGGCTTGGAGTGTCCCTGTCCTTGGAGTCCGTCCCCATCTCTTTCCACCCATCAGGCCTACTTGTTCTCTGGCCCAGGGTTTGCTAAGGACCATTTGGGATGACTGGTTAAAATGATGAACAGAGAACAAATAATAGTTGTGAGGATGAGTTTGAGCAAGTACTCCCCTGAAAGCAGGAAATTATCACACTATAAACACACAGGCTTGCCCCATCTGAGTGTCTCAGCTGCTTGGAACGTTGTCCCATGCACCAAAACACAGGGGTTCAATTCCTGGCCAGGGCACATCCCTAGCCCGTGGTTTGGTCACTGGTCGGGGCATGTATGGGAGGCAACTAGTCAATTTTTCTCTCACACTGATGTTTCTCTCTCTCCCTTCCTCTCTGTCTACAATGAATCAACGTATTAAAACATACACACACACAGGCTTAAGTCTCATGTTCAAGTCATGCCTGTTACACTTTCAAGATGACTCTAAAGTCATGTAAGTTTTCTAAGCTTCAGTTTCTGTATCCATATAATGGGGATGATTGAGAAATTCAAAGAAGACCATGTAATAACAAACATACAGGTGTTTCTGCATGCCAGGTAATGTTCTAAGGGCTTCACATCTATCTCCTCATGCAACACCTCATTGCCTACCCAAAACAGTGAGCACCGCTTCCACTGTGTTGTGGGTGAGGAAGGAGACACACGGAGATGTTGATGCATGTGAGCCACCATCTCTCTTCCCTGGATTTACTGCAGTTGATTCCTGACCTCCCTGCTCCCACCCAGGTCTCTCTTCAGTCTGTTCTTAGACACACAGAGAAAATGACCGTGTTGAAACTTGGGTCAGACTTGTTACCTCTCTGCTTGACACCTTTTAGCAGTTCCCCATCCCAGCCAGAATAAATGCCAGTATCCACCCCGTGTTCCACAAAGGCCTCGTCTCGTTCTAACCTTTCTCTTGCTTCCTCCGGCCAGTTCCCCGGCCTCTGTGTCCCCTTCCTGTCCTGGTGCTTTCGGCCGTCATGCCGGCTACTCTCTCTTCCTGAATGCCCTTCCCTCAACGGTCTCCACAGCCCCTTCATATTCTTTTCTGAAAAACCGCCTTCTTAGAAAGCCTTCCTTTTGTACCTTATCTAAAATTATACTCCCAACGCACTCAATACTCGTATCTCCCTTTTCCGCTCTGTATTTTTTTCCTCTTGAGCACCATCATGACTTAATATACACATACAGGGTGGGCCCAAAGTAGGGTTACAGTGATTCACATGGAAAATAATAAAATCAAAATTATATTGTAAACACTGTAATAACACTGTATAAATATTCCTTAATAAATAATGATACAAAAATAGAATCTGTGTTCTGTGTACTCACAACTGTTAACATACTTTTGTCCCACCCTGGGTTACTTAGTTGTTCGCGGTCAGTCTCCCCCACCAGGACACGAAGCTCTGTGGGAGAGGGAAGGACTTTTGTTCGTTGCTGCATCTCTAGTACCTGGCACCCTTTGGTTCATTAAATCCATGCCAAACAAATGAGTTAATTTGCCCTGTGTTACACAACGAATAAGAGGGTAATATTTGCTCTCAGGCTGTCTGATTCCAGGGCCTTAACCGTGAAGCTTTATTGCTTTGAACATGGCAAACTCCGGAGTGCACAGCAGCTCTCTGGTGCCGACCTGGGAGACGGTGGTGGTGTGTGGGAAGGCACACATCCACGTGCCTCCCCTGAGAAGCTGGGAGGGTTTGATTCCCTGTCTGCAAGCAAAGTTCCTACTGGGGATGCAGGACTCACAGAAGGAACAGGGAGATTCCCCCCGAGCATCATTCTTCGGTTATTTCTCTAACATCTGGTCACACTTGCAAAGCTTAAGTAAAGAGTAGCCCAGGAATAGACCAGGCTTTGAGGCACAGATGCTGTAGGAACTTCTTACGGCAATTTTAGCTGCCACGCCCCATGGAGTTTCTGTCCCACTGTGCTTCCTCTGCCCTCCCCTCCTCCTCCTCTCCTTCCCAGCCGGTTTCCCCAGCCCTTGAGCCATCTGGCAGCATGAGGGTGGCATCCAAATGAGAACGCTTGTGATCTAGTCTGGGCAGGATCAACTATCCCCAGATCCTCCCCAGCTCTGAAATTCTATCTAAAGTCCAAAATACTCCCACATTATTAAATTGCTCTGTTCACGTTATCTGGAGTTTTATGTCCCAGACTCAGGACTGAAACTAAGGGAGAGAAAGAAAATGGGAAGAGCTGACAGTGGTGCAGAGCGGAACAGATGGAGGGCCGGGGGACCGCGGGCCAGTTGCTCCTTCTCCCACCTCCCACCTCCGGGAGGTCCGCCCCCACCAGCTTCAGTTGGAGCCCAGAGGCACTCAGACGGTCTGTTCCCAGGGATCACCCGCTGCAAATGTCTTTGAATCTCATGTTTCACTTACTGAGGATTTCCTCTCAGGCTTAAGTTATCCAGGGGCTTTTCCCAGCCTGGTTTAGGTAAAGCTATTCACCTGCCTTCAGCTGTATACCTCCTGGGGTCCTGGTGCTCGCTTGGGGGACACTTTTGGTCAAGCTATTAAACGGTCTGGAAAACATTAACTACAACTATATTAAAGTTTTAAGAATCAATTCCTGGAATCCCAGCAAAAGATTTCTTTGCAAGTTTAGGCATTTTTAGGGAAAAACATTAAATATTTTTTAGGAAATCAGCTTATAGATCTCTAGGGAAATGTTTCAGGTGAAGTGGCATTCAAAAAAAAAAAATACCAGCCATGGCATGTCCTGTGCTTTGTAAAAATCTGAATCCACTCGGTGCATTGTAAACATCAAGTTTAAAGGAATAAATTCTCCAATTTCATCTTCCCTGGAGCATGGGAAGCCTCTCCCTCCATGACCTGCTGATTGTGTCTCCAGCCTCCCTGCTTGATTGCTCCCCTTCCAGCCTCAGAAGCTGGCACTTTGGCTCTCTGGGAGCTGGGCTCCATGTACAAGTGGCGTGAACGTTATTTATTGGCCAAGGGGCAAGGTCCCGCAGATCTTGGTGATGGTCCAAGAGTATTCACATTGCAGACTGTTCTCCTGATATTATTTTTCTTTCCACTGCCTGTAGGCAGCTCTTGTTTCCTTTCTGACCACTTGGAAACCAATCTTTTTAAAGAACAGCAGAGGAATGCAACAAAAAAATTTCAATTAGAGTTGAGCACTGATTGGGGCAGAGTAAGATATAATCATAGTAATCATGATGATAATAATAGTTAACAGTTTAGAAACTCACAACAGGCCAAGCACTGGAGCTACGTACTTTGTGCATTATCTCAAACTGAGACCCAGAGATGTTAAGAAGTTTCTCTAAACCCACCCAGGTGGTTAGTAGTGTAGCTCCCTTTCACCTCATGAAAAAAGCATGGATTTATTTTTTTTCCTTCTCTATACAGAACAGCAATCATTTTTGGCTTCTGGTTAAATATTATAGAATTTCAGGGATTTTTTTCCCCTCTCAACCCTGTTTGTTCAACTCATTCTTATTTTTCTTCACCCTCCCCCTCCCTTCAGGCCAAATATTATAGTAGAAAAAGTGCATTTTGAAAATGGGCAGTCTATTCCATTTTCACTATGCAACTTTCTAAAGATAAGAGCTGCAGCAAATTCCTTAGTCCTTGGAGCCATGGTTTCATGTTTTGTTTTTTTTTAAATAGCTCTTTTGCAGAGTAGTTGTAATGATTAAGTGTGATAATGTATGTGAACTTTGAATATTCTGGCCTTAAGTTACCTAAAATTTCTGTTTTGTTCAGGTAGTATTTCATTCAACAGAATCTACATCCACTTCCAAAAGCCCTAAGAAATAACACCATCCATTATTAAAGTATCTAAAAAGGAGAGGAGTTTTCCCACTGAACATTTATCAAAACTTCCTAAAAATTCTCTTTTCCCCCTAATTATGGCCCATAGTACAGCTATGGCAAAAGTATTCGTTCTTTCTCATTGTTCCATCTTCCTCCCATCCCTACCCTTCTGCCATGCCACCTGGTCCTGCGGGCCAGCAGTTCTGTCGTCTGAGCTTTGATTAGGAGGAGTTGCCTCACGTTATTCCTGAAGCAGTTTTACTTGGATAAGTAGATGCAACAGGAAAAAGTCTTCCCATTTCCCCCCTTTCCTCCCCACTTTCCAAACCCCACCCATCTCTTCTTTTTCAATGGTTTCTAGACAAATATGATTCACATTTCTTCCTTCAGCCTAATAGCACTTTGTTGAAGCATCTCTAATAGCCTTTTCTTCTTTTTGCCTTATATTTCATGGTTATCTGTGTCTAGATTTTTTTTTAAACTGTTGGTTCCTTGATTTAGTTACATATGCTTTGGGATGCAAGTAACCAAATTTGACTTCGGGTGGCTTAAAGAGAGGCTGTTTTCTTACACAGAAAATGTCAAGATGAAAGGAAGCAATGGCTGGCATTGAGTCAGCAGCTAATTCTTTGCAGAGCCAAAGTCTCTGCTTTATGTCATTTCATCAAAAAAAGCTTTTCCAGACATTTGAGCAGATACTCTCTTATATGTCTGGTCCTAGACTGTGTTAGATAGCAGCACCAAGCTTCAGGGAGGCTGGAGAGCCACAGAGCTGTGCAGGGGAGGTAAATAGAGGGACAGCAAGTTGGGGGTAGGCCTTGAATCTGCCCCGCTCTTTTAAGACACAACATGTATACTGCTTAATCCTTTCTCACTGTGTCCAGTGCACTTCTGGAACATAGAAAGTACTCAATAAATGTCTGTCAAAGTGGTGAATTTATGACTAAGTAAAAAAATTAACGTACAGATGAATGGCTTCTCAGATGGCAAGGGTACAGAGGACTCACACTTTATAAGGTTGACTGGAGTCAGAATGTGGTGTGGAGAATTCTTCATGCCAAAATGAGGAAAGAATGGTTTAAATAATTCACACCCTGATTTTTGGAAACTATTGAAAGTCTTATAAACGTTCAAAGGGCCTACTAGTATCTTTGATAGCTGTATGATAGTCGTCCTAGCTGCAGGATTAAGGAGTTTTTCTAAAGAAATCTGGAGGCGTCAATGACCTAAAAATAATAGAATGATGATGGCTTTCTGTTGCGTTCTGCATTTAAAGACATTTGTTTTCAATCTAAAAGTTTTAAAGTCAGAGAATAGTGGGGAGAGTGGGAGAACGTTAGCCCAAGGTGAAGGTCTGATCAGCAGTCCTCGCACAAGTCAATCCTACTCAGCTTTGTTCAGTGATGTCCCCGAATCCAAGAAAAATCCCTTCACGCACAGGCAGAGCCTCATTCCCACCTCCGTTTTATGTCTTCCTTGCTTTCTCTTTTTCTCACGTTGTTTCGTATATCTTTAGAAACTGTGTTAAATTCATCATGAATAAGGTGGGATATAAATAAACACACGGTGTTTGTATATGGCGCTATTTTCTATGCCCATTTCTGAAATGAAATGCTGTCATGACTTGCATTTTTAAACAACGAAACATATTCAGAAACAGTCACAAATATTTAGATAGACCTGATATCAAAGAGAATTGAAAGTGTTAAAGATTGTACTTGAAAGTGTATCTAGGCTTCTCTGAGGTATGACACATTGTAACTTCACGGGTGGTTTGTGATGCAATGCCAAGCTGTGAAAGCAGGCGCCTCCCATTGTGTTCACATTTATGATGAGAACATCTGTTGTTCTCATCATTGCCAAACTGCCCTCCCCCGACACTCGCTGAATTATTCCTGGGGCAATTAGAGAATTATGATTATTATCTCATTTGAATTTTTGCATTCAATTGGGTATATAGGAAAATAAGACATCCTTCCTTTTTGTAGAACTCAGTTGGGACCTATGAAACAAATGTGATATAAATGTTGCTTTTCATCACTGCTTGTTAGATGAGAAAGGGGTGTCTAGCCAAACCTTACTTTAAAAAGAGCTAGTCTTGGGGGTGATTCTCATTTTGTATAAATTCTAAGTCTGCATTTTGAAGTGAGTAGTATTAAAAACTTAACGACTGGCTTAGCAATTGATACACAAAGGAAAAGATCTATTACAACACCTTAACTGCTTGCAGATGTGTTGGGCAGGAAACTAGATGTTTCTTTTGTTTTGTAGTGCTGTCTTTGCTGCTCATGGTTAGTGATTTTTTTTATGCTCAATAGGATTCTCTATCAGTGAATCCAACTGATTTTTGTTTGTGACAAGAATTTCAGCTTGAGGAAGGAACAAGGAAAAATGAGAATTGATAGGAGTGGAATGGATTCTTTATTCTTATTTAGTGAGAATAAGGCAATGGGATCGAACAGTGAGCACAAAGGCAATGAGGGCAGAATTCCAGAAATGTCTGCATCCCGGCAGAGCCACTCTGGAACCTGCTTGTACATCTCTCAGTGACTAGCTTAGGCATCAGTCTTTGGGCATCACAATCCCACTGTTAAATTGGACTCATTAGTGTGCTTGGAAACATTGGAACGTTTTATTACAGACTGGCTGGTGGAGCTGTTGTGTTCTTCTCTTCCTCACTGTATTTACGTGAGCTCCAGAGGGTTAGAGAATGTATGGTGATAAGAAATATGCTGCCTCCTACTGCCAATCACAGAGGAATAGGAATTTTTTGTGGGATCTCTTATAAGCCTCTAAAATTAAATATAGACCCACGACAAAACGATGAATGTGGGTAATCATCTTCAATGGTTATTAGCATGACAGAGGGCAATAGAAAATTACGTGACTCTTATTGGAAGTTTTTAATATCACCATAAAAGGGGGGGGTTGTTAAAAAAATTTCAGGCACTGGCTGGTATGGCTCAGTGAATTTAGTGCCAGCTTACGAACCAAAGGGTCACAAGTTCAATTCCCAGTCAGGGCACATGCCTGGGTTGCGGGCCAAGTCCTCTGTTGGGGGTGCTTGAGAGGCAACCACACATTGATGTTTCTCTCCCTCTCTTTCTCCCTCTCTTCCCCTTTCTAAAAATAATAAAATTTTTAAAAATTCAAAGTTTTATCAGATCAAGCCTTACATCTATCAGTGTATAGTGAGTGGAAGGAAAAGTGGAGCACATAAAAAGGCACCACGGGAATTTATTCATCGAAATCCTGAATATGAGAAACCATAGCATAATCCAATTTCCTCGACAAATGAATTATAAGGAAAGAAAGGAGGGGGAAGCTGTAGATGAAGAGAGACAAAAATATCAAAAATTTTGGTTGGCATCTGACTTGAATAAGCCAACCGTTTTTTGTTGTTTGGCTTTTTTTTTGGTAAATAGATACAACTGGGACAACCTGAATGCTGATTCATTATTTAATGATATTAAAAACTGATCATTGATATTTATGTTTGCTGATGGTATTGGGATAATTTTTAGATGTCCTTTTAAGTTGTCTGTAATTTGCTTCAAAATAATCTGGGCAAGGGAAGATGGTTGGCTTACATGAAATAAGATCAGCTATGAGCTGGTATTAAAATACTTGATAATGAGGTTCATTGGACTCTTTTTCTACATTTATGTTTAAGTTTTCCAAAATCAAAAGTAAACAAACAAGCAATTAAAAAAATCCCCACAACAAGAACACACACACAAAAACACACGTCTTTTAAAAAATATATATTTTCATTGGTTTGTAGCCTAAGGTCAATCCACTGAGCTACACCAGCCAGGGCTAAGAATATATTTTTATTGATTATGCCATTACAGTTGTCCCATCCTCCCCTTCATTCCCCTCTACCCTGCATACCCCTCCCCCACCATTCTCCCCTTTAGTTTATGTCCATGTGTCACAAGTTCTTTAGATTCTATATTTCCCATACTATTCTTGCCCTCCCCGTATCTATTTTCTACCTACCATCTATGCTACTTATTTTCTGTACCTTCTCTCCCCCCTTCTCCTTCTCCCACTCCCCTGTTGCTAACCCTCCATGTGATCTTCATTTCTATGTTTCTGCTCCTGATCTAGCTGTCCTCTTAGTTTGCTTTTGTTTTAGGTGTGGTTGTTAATAACTGTGAGTTTGCTGTCCTTTCACTGTTCATCTTTTTTATCTTCTTTTTCTTAGGTAAGTCCCTTTAACATTTCATATAATAAGGGCTTGGTGATGATGAACTCCTTGAACTTGACCTTATCTGAGAAGCACTTTATCTGCCCTTCCATTCTAAACACACATCTTTGCAGAACTCAGAACTCAGATTCTGTTCTGACAGTTTCGAGCCTGGCCCTGGAGTTCTCTCTTCCCTGAAGCCTTTCCTGGCGCCGCCCCCGGGCTCTCCGGCCTCCCCTGCTGTGCACACAGTGCTCTGTGCCTCCTTCCTCCGTTTATTTTTGCCATCATGTTGTAATTGCTTAGTCACCTGTGCAGTGGAATATTTTCAAATAGGCTTTCGCTCCTCATTTTTATTCTTATCCCTTAGCCTGTTCCCCATTCGGCCCTTTAAACATTGTGTGCTTATTGCCTCAGGGAAGGGGCACAGAGTAGACATAGAGACAAAAAAGAGTTTGATTCTTGGCCATTTGAGTTCCAAAGCCTGGGCTTCATGGGAATAAGGTCCCATGAAGAGATAGTAGATTTGGTACAAGAAGTGATGAATTAGAGAAGAGCTACCTGTTAGCCAGGGGAAGTAAAGGGACAGACCTAATGGGAGACAGAGAGATGGGGAGACTGAGGCTGAGGTTCCAGGTCGGGAGGGTTCACACACACAGGTCCAGAGCCAGTCTCTGGAGGGAGCGGGCTCCGTGTGAGCATCCCGTGGTGTGAGCGCTGTGTGGCGCCAGCACCAGGGAGCCGCATGTGAGAGCGGAGTTAGCAGCCTTAGATGGCCACTCCCATTTCAGTGTGGATTGTATCTCACCTTAGCTGTTCCTCTCATTACTGCTGGGGTCAGTTAATGTCGGGGAGGGGTGGAGATGGAGGGAATATAACCTGCTGGGAGGTAGAGAGTGACGGGATCTGGGATGGAGAGAAGTGCCCAAGCTCTAAACAAAGTCAGAAATAAAATCATGAATTAGCAAACAAGTGCCGCAATATCACCCTTCTTGTTGCTAAATCCTAGGTCGCAGGTGCAGAGTAAGGACTGCAGAGCCCCTCGTTGTACTTCCTTTCCCCCGGGCCGCGCTGGATGGAGGGAGGTCATGGGGTGCCCCATGGGGATTTTCCCAGCTGTTACCACTCGTCTGGGAAGAGGTTTGCTCCTGAGAAGGAAAGGGGGAAATATGAGCATGCCCAGTTCAGTCTTCCCAATTTTAGCAGAGAGGGAAATGATCATACTTACATATCTAATAAAATGGAGCTAGAGGGCCAGCAGGCTTACAGCAGCAGTGCTTCTTCTGACATTAAAGGACACACCAGGAGCAAGGAAGAGCTCTCCCCTCTAATAGTCAGCAACCAGCATGCCACTCATCTCCATCTGCACAAGACTTTGCTCAGTACCCAAGTGGGTCCAGGTGGGACTGATCCAAGTGGGCCAACCACCTTATCAAAAATCCCAGGAACTTGGGAAGTACCACAGCGGAGATTCTGAACATTATCCCCCAAAGGGACAAAGGTGGCTGTAGGTAAAACGTTGAACTCTCCCACTTATAAAAGTGGTGAAACACACTACCATCATTTTTTTACCTCCACCATAAATGTGTAATAATATTTTCTAGGGCAAGGGTAAGGCTTTATTCATAGTTGTATTAGTGTCTATTAAAAAGTAGAAAAAACAGATATTTACTTAGTTGAAGTATAGAAATATTTTGTCCATGGTACTTTCAGCAATCAAACAGGTAAGTTGATCGTTGAGATGAAGTCCTCTTGTTTTACCAGTGAACCCTGCAGACACTTGGAGCTCCACACGTACTCCTTCCTAGATTGCCATCTACTACTAATTTTGCCAGTAAATCCTCAAGACAGGTGCTATCTTGTACTGTTAACAATGATCTCATTCTCTTAAGTAGTTGAAATAGTTTATGGAGGATATAAATTTATCAGTATTTTTCCTTCCATGCCTTAGATTATAAAAAAAATAAGCAATGTAAGTGTTTTAACCATGTTTCTAGTTCAACACAGTATCAGCCAATAAATCAAACATTAAGTATGCATGTCACTTTTAGAACTGCTATACCATTCTATGAACGTAGAAAAATATGTGCTTACCTATCACATTTTATGTGATTTTGTCTCTCTAAAGTTTAGTTTTCTTTTTTCTTCAAGTTGTTGAAGGTCTTGTGTATGGATCTCTTCTTGTAGTAGGTGTTTATAAAGTGTTGGCCACTCAGCAGCAATACCCCTCCCTACCTGCACTTTGCATTTCGGGGAATTAATTCTCTCATTGTGCGCTGTCTCAGTAGGTGGCAAACCCTGGCCTGTCACCATTAGGGCACTGAGTTCACTCCTCGGAAAAAAGGTGGAGAGAAAGGCATCCCCTTCCGCCTCCAGATTGACGGTTTCAAGCCCAGTGACAGGGAGCTTCCAGCTGAACACCTGCATTCAGCTGGCTGCCGCATCAAGGTGTTCAAGCTCAGAGGAGCTGACCGCAAACTGAAAACTGACCGGGGGAAGATTGAGAAACAGCCCCTGCACGAGAGACAAGTATCAGACTGCCTGTGAGAGCATGGTCTTCGTGGAGTGTTCACCGTGGCCAGAGCCCATTGCAGGACCCTACCAGCCTCTCAGTCCTCTGGCCCTGACCTCCCCCCAACTCCTGCAAGCTCCTGTCCCCGGAGAGGTTCTGCAGCTCACCCCCATTCATCTTGGATACCTTGGGGGGCAGCCGAGCTGAGGCCTCTCCCCCCAATCTGGCCCTGTCTGCCTCTGCAGGCACCAATCTGCTGAAGCTTCCCCGGGCAGGACCTTATCCAGATCTGCGGGGCGCCGACGGTCCGCCTTTTCAATACTCACAGAGCCAGGGTTCTATCAAGAGATTTCTCTGGATGAACTCAGTGCCATAGAGCTGATGGGGAAACTGGCAGAGTTCTTGGCCCTCCTGGCCGATCAGATCCACCGCCTCTTCCACTAGGGCCCCTGGGGGGATTCTCATTCTCCTCAGCGACCAGGTGGTTCAGAATCTTAAGGATGAATCAATCTTTGTGGCTGGGGTGAAGAAAGTGCAGAATCCAGATGGCTACTACCTGGTTCTGGCCTAGGCCGGGAGGTGCCCTGCTTCAGTGGAGACTGACGCCAGCCTGGTTCTCCTGGCCCGTGTTCACCAGAAAATCCTCGTCTCTTCACCAGGCTCCAGACCAGGTGAAGAGCCAAACCGCCCTGCGTCCCTCCCCTGGGGAGGAAGTCAGCAGCCCCCAGAGGAGCTGAGCTGGTCAGGACTGGGGCAAAAACTCGGGATGGATTTGATGACGAACTTTTGCCCCTTATTTTGTGTTTAAAATGTCACTGACCCCTTTCATTTTGGCAAATGCACACACACACAGAGTTAAATGCTTGTTTAAGTTTCTGGGTGGAATGGTTCTCTTGGAGAAACGTCCTCTGCCTAAACCATAGACTAGGGAGAGGGATGGAGTCTGGGACAAAGGAATAAATAAAGGTGGCTGGATGTACAAAAACCAAAAAAAGCAAAACTGCACCTTTTTCTTATCACTCAAGAACCACCAGGAGGTAGCTACACGATATCATCAGAGTCTCATGCAACTTGGCATAATCATGTAACGATGCAAGACAGGAAATTATTGGAACTCCTCAGCACCCGTGGTAGCACCTGGGCCAGGTGGACAGCCGTGTCTGCTGCAAAGACTTTCTGGAATCACTGGTTCTATTTCAAGGCTGATTTTCATCTCTTCTTTGCAAGTCGTAGTTCCCTCACATTCTTTCAATTAATTCTTCGTTTTGCGTTTGTTTGCCAAAACAGTTTCTGTTGCCACATTTACGGACTCACGTAGCTTTGAAGGAAGCACCAAGAAGCGGAAGAAACCCTGAGCAAGGGTCACAGAACATGAATTATGGTTGTGGCTGTGCAACTAACTTGCTCTGAGACCCAGTAAAAATCCCCTAACCTCTATGGACTTTAATTTTGTTTTCCATGGAGGCAATAGGCCAGACATCTGTGAAGGCTCAGTTTTTAAAACTACAGTTCTGTGACTCGTATTAGTATTGGTTAGGGACCACTATCAGAAAATAATAATGTTCTAATTAAAGTAAGAACTTTTACAGACATTTCACTTGATTCCACATGCAAGGTGCTGTGAGTATTCCAGATATGTTAATCCTTGACTGAGCATTTACCCTGCAGGACATCTCTTGGGTTGAGTGACCAGATATTGGTATGGATTCCCCCAACGGGAGAACAAAGGGGCAAGCAGCTGCCTGTTCTTGGAAAATGTTACCTCAGCTCCTTGGGGCATTAATGACTGAGCTAGCCTCCAACATGACTGATGGGATTAGCTCCACATCCAGAGAGCAGGAAATGCTGACACATTACATTAAATTAGAATTAAACCCATTCAGCAGCTATCTGCTGTGAGTAGGGCACCATGCCTTTGAAAGGGCTTGAACCTGTTGTAAAGTGGAGATGCATACACACAATTTCTGGTTTGAGAGTGGTCGTCACGGAATGTTTTCTAATATTTCTAAGCTTTTTCTTGTTTCTGGTTTCATCAAATTTGCACTATTCCAATGTGGATTAGCCCCTTCAGTGACCCGTGAACTGTACCAACACCAACTGCCAGTTGCTTCAGATTTGAACTGGACTTTGTCGCTATTACACTTGACCTGTATTTCACAGCTCAATAACCCAGTAAATGATGCTATAGCAACACAGCATCTAAAGGAAGTTGGACAATTATCCAGACACTTCTAGTGATTTTTACAATTTGAGTGCTATAAAATACCTGCAGAATCTACTTCGAGATCACAGTGAATGAATGACCTGTGTGTTGTTTGCCTGACCACCAAGGTCAAAGCACACCTACTTTGTTCCTGTGACCTTGTGTGAATACTTAGTCTCAGAACTAATTGGCCACTTGGCTTAAAGTCTCATCTGAGACATTTACTTCAGACAAGCTGTTGATACTTCACTTCTCAGATTCCTGGAATGGCTTCCTATCTCATTTAGAATGAAAGTTAAAGTTGTTCAGTAGCCTGAAAGACCCCCATGATCTGGTCCTTTGGCCTCTCTTTGCTTCACTTCCTTCCTTTCCCCCCTTTTCACTCCACTCTGGACACACTGGTCATCTTGCTGTTCTTTGAACACGCTGGACTCTTGACTGTCTCAGGGACCTTGCCTTGCCTGAGTAAAGAGTGCCCCTAGCACTCTCAAAACTGTACAAAGGAGTTCTTTGCCGGAATCCATCAAGCCACCACCATCAAGCCCTGCATCCTGTTGCTGTGGGAACCAAAGGGTCTAATAGTGGATGTAGACAGCCGCCAGAGGGTTGGTTGCTGGTGGTGTTGATGCCCCAAAGTTGCCTATCATTCATCCAAGCCAGCTTCATGCCAGCTTGCCGTACTGAAGCTGAGACACCAGTTGTACTGGTGCCCTCCCCAGGGCAGTGTGCAACACCACCATCCACTAATAGTCGCAACCGACATTTGCTGAGCACTTACTCTGTGCTAAAAGCTTTACTCATTTCATATTTATGACAGCTCTATGAGGTAGGCCCTGTGATTATCCACATTTTATAAGTGGCCATAACAGAATTTTTGAAGGGGTGAACAATTTTATATATAAGCCAACGAGTATGGAGCTAGATTCCAACCAAAGGATCATGATCCCAGAAGTCATGAATTTAAGGGCTTCAGAATCAACCCATAATGTGGTGGATAATAATAAAGTGGGAAAGAACCCTTCCTGCCTCTATTTTGTTGCTTTAAGCACAATATATTCATGTAGTTTTCATTTAAAAAATGAAACTGTAATTTTGTTTAGTTTTTACTCACTGCTCCAGGGAATAAATCTGTCAGGTGCTCGGCTAAAATGAAAATCAAAGTGAACTAGGTAATGTAATTAGATTCAATGTCACATGTAGCAAAATGTGGGAAGGCTTGCTTGTCTGTGTGATACAAATTAAAATGAAGAGAACTTCTGATCAAGATGGCAGTGTAGGTAAACATGGCTTGTGTCCTCACACAATCACATCAAAATTACAACAAAACTATAGAACAGCCATCACTCAGAATCATCAGAAATTAAGCTGAATAGAAATCTTACAACTATGGAATTGAAGAAGAAACGACATCATGATTGGTAGGAAGGGCAGAGATGTTGATCAGGCTGGTCCCCCAACCACGTGTAGTAGATAAAAATCAGGAGGGATATCTGAGGAGTGAAGGGTCCTAGCCCCACGCTGGGACCCCCCCAGCCTAGGGTTCCAGTGCCAGGATAAAAAGTCACCATAAATTCCAGCTGTAAAAACCAGCAGGGATTGAGGCTGTGGTGCAGAAGATAGAAACTGCTAGACTGCCTGGCAGTTCCTCTTAAAGGACCTGCATACTAACTTACTCAGACTCATTCCCTCTGAGTGCCAGCACAGGGGAGGCAGGTTGAAAGGTTCCAGAGACATACAGGGAGGAACTGAATTGTCCAGCATCAGGGTGAGAACTGGGGGACAGCTTTTTCCCAGACAGAAGTGCTGGCAGAGGCCACTGTTCCTTTTCTGAGCCCTTCCCCAACAGAGCCACAGAGCCAGCAGGCAGGTGCCATATCTGAGACTCCATCAACCTGGCTCACACTCTTTGCCCCGCCCTGGCGATTCCCTGAGGCTCTACCACACACGACTTTCAGGCCCACCCCAGCTGTTTCCAGGCACTTTTCCATACAAATGGCTTGTCTTGGCTCATGCTTCAGATTTTTCTAAATTATCTTTAAAAGCAGCATCTGGCTTCAACAAGCCTCATATCTCTCACTAAGTTGCCCCAGGCCTGGCATTAGCAGCAGCAGGGCTTGGTTCATAGCTTGGTTTTACCTGGGCACCTCCAAACCCCACACAAGTAGCAGCCATCTGCAGATCGCTTTGTAGCTTATGATGTGTGACCCCAGAGAGAACACATGTTGCAACTGACCTCAGATGTGCCAATGGCAATCAAGGTTCAACTACAACAAGGGGATATACACAGCCCACACAGGAGGCACATACCCTGCTGGGGGAATGGGGGGCTGTACCACTGCATTCTACAGGACACCTACTATATTAGGCCACTCTACCAAGCCTGAGAGATGTAGCAGCTCTACCTAATACACAGAAACAAACACAGGGAGGCTGCCCAAATGAAAGGACAGAACAAAGCTCCAGAAAAAGAGCTAAACAAAACGAAGACAAGCAAGCTACTAGATGCAGCTCAAAACACTGGTTATAAGGATGCTCAGTGAACTTAGTGAGAACCTCAACAGCATAAAACTTGAAATGAAAACCATAAAAAAGAACCAGTCAGAAATGAAGGGTACACTAATTAAAGAACAGTTTATAGGGAATCAACAGTAAACTGAAAGACAATCAGATTAGCTGTTTGGAATATAACAAAGTAAAAAACACCCAATCAGAACAGCAAAAAAAAAAAAAAATCTAAAAAAAAAATGAGGGCAGTGTAAGGAGCCTCTGGGACAAATTCAAGTTTACCAACATTTGCATCATGGAGGTGCTAGAAGGAGAAGAGAGAGAGCAAGAAGTTGGAGACATAATTGAACAAATAGTGACACAAAACTTCCCTAACTCCGTGAAGGAAATGAACCTGCAAGTCCAGGAAGCACAGAGGAATCTCAAACAAGATGAACCCAAAGGGGCACACCCCAAGACACATCATAATAAAAATGCCAAAGGTTAAATACAAGGAGAGAATCTTAAAAGCAGCCTGAGAAAAGCAGTTAGTTACCTACACAGGAGCCCCCATAAGATTGTCGGCTGATTTCTTAAAATAATCTTTGCAGGCTAGAAGAGATTGACAAGAAATATTCAAAGTGATGAAAAGCAAGGACCTACAGCCTAGATTACTCTACCGAAAAAAGCCATCATTTAGAATCAAAGGGCAAATAGTTTCCCAGGCAAGAAAAAGCTAAAGGAGTACATTGCCACCATACTAGCATTATATGAAATGTTGAAGAGTTTTCTCTAAGAAGAAGAAAAAAAATATGGACAATAAAATGGCAACAAAAACATACCTATCAACAACTGAATCTAAAAAACAGATTAAACAAATAAGTATCATACAAATAAGCATCAAATGAACAAGAATCATAGATCAAAGAAAATGTTTTGTTGGTTGGCAGATGGAAGGGAGGTCAGAGGGGTGGGTGAAAATATGAAGCGATTAAGACGTACAAATTGGTAGTTACAGAGTAGTCATGGGAATGTAAAGTACAGCATAAAAAATAGAGTAGCCAAAGAACATACATGCATGACCCATGGACATGAACAATGGTGGGGGTGTTGCCTGAGGGAGTGGCGGGTGTTTGGAGGGGGGCAAAGAGAGAAAAACTGGGAGAACTATAATAGGATAATCAATAAAATATAATTTAAAAAAGAAAATAATTAGGATGATGGTTGTTTTTAAGAAACAACTCACGGTTTGGGTAGGAACAAGTACGAAATCAGCTACCCCTCCCTCTCACCACCCCCATTTTAAGTGAAAAGCATTTTTACTTTTGCTATGTTTTTTGTTTTACATTTTGGACTTGCTGGTGTGCTTTCTTTTGAAGATAGAGTTCTGGTGTTTGAAAACAAAAAAATGAAAATTTCAAATCCAGAAAGCCATTATCGATATTCCTTTCTCTTCTTTTTGGGAGGGCATGGTGAGGCCCAGTCAGAACATAATTCGGACTGTGGCCTCATGGGGACTTTGCCAACAAGGATGGTGTACTTCGAGAAGGACCAGTGCAGAGGCCCTGCTCCGTCAGCCTTCTGCACAGACGTTGACTGCCTGGAAGGATGCCTTGGGCATATTTTTCTTCCAGGTTTTTCTTTTGAAGTACTGGAATAAACCAAACTCTTCTTTACTTTTTTTTTCCTGTCGTCTTTGATTGTTTCTCTTTCATCTATGGATAAAAATAAAAATGAAGAAAAAAGAAATCCCAGCTATTTCTGCTATTGTTTGTTTAACAAGGTGAGTATCTCTGTACAAAGCAGTTGTGTGGTTGTTGGAGTCACATGAAATTCTGATTTGCCAAAGGGACTGTGGCTCCGTCTGAAGCGCAGCCAGGGCTTGTAGATTCGGGGTGGCTCAAGGGTGAGGAATTCTGCCACAACAGCTGCTGTGCTGTCGAAACTTGAGAACAACATCACCTTATGATTCCCATAGTCTTCACTCCCATTTCCTTTGAAAAGCTGTGAAAACTGTATTTAAAAAGGACAAAATCATGTGCAGATAGAAAATTGAAATTATTTATCACCTAGCTAAATGCTTTTCAAATGGCGCATTTCATGAGTCCAGAATAAGACGTAGTGTGCAAGGGTACAAACACCTATTTACATGTTAAAACAACCAGCTCAATGCTGCCACATGAGTGTTGCATAAAATGTAACATTAGGAAAAGGAAGTCTGAGCATAGCTTAGAACATGAACACTGAGGAACTTTGCTTACATTTCATCTGTTAGAGTAGTAACAGAAAAGCTATCTCAAAACAGTGTATTCTGTTTGCATGGTAGGGACGTCTTGTACAGACCGTAGTTACTGAAAAAAAGTCTCTATCATCCTTCATTAATACCCAGTAATTATTGGGCCACCAGTTTCTTCATTTTTTTACACTGTCATTCTATTCTGTAGCCTAGTGTTTTCCATTAAAGAGTTGAAAAATGAATTTCTCAGTGTCTGGCCCTGCGATGACCCACAGTGCACTCTAGAAATGTTGGCTGAGTAAATAAATGAATGTAGGCATTTCACAGTCCACGGAACATGAGCAGGGTGAAGCATTTATTTGAAGTCCATTACTTCAGTACTTGGGAAATAAAAGTCTATTTTCTGAGTTTAGTGAACTTTTAAACTCTGGATAAATACATAAATTATCACTCTTTATTCCCATTAATTTCACTTAGTTTATGGAAAGCCAGCAAGTTATTTTGGCACAAACTGTAAATCCCTTGAAGTTTAACTTAGAGATAAAGCTGAAATAGGTCAGTGCAAATGTGCAATATCTAACTTGTTATATAAGTTTTTACATTGGTCCATTTATAAGTGTGTTGAGTTTTGATTGAGGTTAACCATTTAGGGCCCTAAGTTGCTCCAGTAGAAGACAGAGTCCACCCTCACCCCCACCCCAGTTTCTGGGAGAATGACCGCTTTGGAATACAACCCAAGCTGAAGAATTCATTCCTCCCGCCAGATGTCTATCGCTGGAACATAGCTCTTAAAAAGACTGTATTTCTGGTGGGGACCAGACTGCTGATGTTATTTCCAACTTCAGAATATATCAGTAGTAAAGATAGGATTCAATATAAGGAGTTGAGTTTCCTAGAGCAGGCATACAACACTTTCATCCAGAATAATTCATCCTCAAAAAAACAATATTAAATACAGGTTATGATATATTTACTTAATATTCTATAAACGGATAATTTACTTTATCTGACTTAGAACATTATGCTCAAAAGGGACCTCAGGAATCTAGCTGATGCACGAATCCTCTGAATCTAGGTGTAACTTTTAATTACTGAACTCTATAACTGCTCCTTATGAGATGTCAAATCTAAATTTAGGATAGTTTTAAAAGTTGAATAATTCTTTCTCCTTAAAGAAGTGAAATGTCCTTTCTGTGTTTGGCTTGATGCTAGTTTGCATAGACACCTTTGTAGGGATCCAAGAGATGGCGCTAGAAGTGCTGGATAAAATTTATGGAGACTGATTTTTTTTGTAATCAAGCATAATTTTCTACTGGTCATATGGTCTTGGCATGGAGTGGGCTGCTTCATGGTGGTGGGAAAGATAAATTACCCATAATTGAAAGGTTTTGAGTTAGGCTGTGTAATCAGTGGGCAGGAATATTATAGGGGAGATTCATGAATCTGATGGGTGTTTAGGGTAGGTAATAGTTAAAAGATTCATCAGCCCTGAGGTATTATGATTCATTTCATGCTACGCTTTTCCAGATGTCTCTTTTGAACTTCATTGGTGCATATCAAACTGCCTATTTAACCTCTTCACTTGGATGTCTCAAATTCAACATACGTAACCCCCAAACCCTTAATTTCTTCTTCTAACCCTGCTCATCACAATCTTCTCCATATCACTAAAGGCTCCTCTACACAGAAGTCACAACAATTCTTTCTTTTCTTTTCTTTATTTATTCAGAGAGGGGAGGGGAGGGAGAGAAACATCAATGTGTGGTTGCCTCTGGTGTGTTCCCTACTGGGGACCTGGCCCGCAATCCAGGCATGTGCCCTAGACTGGAAATCGAACTGGCAACCCTGTGTTTCTCAGTCTGGCACTCAGTCCACTGAGCCACACCCCTTACCTCCTGTTCACTTTGCCTGGACTGTTACTCTGTTCTTGCACGTAGCTGTATGACTCACTCCCTAGTTCCCTGGTCTGTACTCAAATCTCACCTGTTCAGAGAGGCTCCCCTGGATCACGCCATCTGTGACAGAGCACTCCCTGTCACTGTCCTTATTATTTTCTATCTCCCTCACCTCCTCTGTAGTTTCATGAGCAACTGACATTAGCACATATTTAGTTACTCATTTAATTATTGTCTGTCTCTACAGCTAAAATTTAAGCTTCTTTTTTAGGAAAGAGAATTTGCTATATTGACTGCTGCATCCTTAGTGCTTGGAACCATTTCTGACACAGGGTTGGTATTCAATAAATATATATTGAAATGAAGTAAACAAGTAATAATAGTGATTTAAACAGGAAAATAAACAGTAAAAATGTAGCATAAAGTATGTGCATTAGGGCAAAGGAAGAGAGTGCTTATGAAATTTTAATAGTAAAGGAAAGTAAATTAAGGACTCTGATGCCTGTTTGCTAAATTATTCTTCCAAAGCTGCCATCTTGCCATGAACCTCACATAGTCATTGTTGCACATGTTCACTCTTGGCCTTTAAAAGAAATGGAGACATCGCAACCTCACCAGCACTGAGCGTGATCAGTTTCCCTAGAGAATATGGGTCCTGCCCATATTTACTGTGCCTGTGTCAGCCACACCAGGTGTCAGAACTGATGGACACTGACTGGTAAATATCCAGGGTTGAGGAGCACGCATTAAGTTTGCCTCTAAGTCAGTCTTCCCACAAACTGGATCTCCCCCATACCAAACCCTCTGGGACTAGGCTTTTTAACCCACACAAATTATTAAGCTTCAGGGTCTTTGTTTAAACACAGCAGACTACCTATTTTAAAGTTGATGAGGTAGCAAAATTACTTTCAATTTTATCATTAAAAATGGTAGTCTCTTCCCTATTCCTTGTGCTTTATTAAAATAATTTTCTTCCTGAATCAAATTAACAGTTATTTGTACATTTTCTAAAATTAATATTACAATATTTTAAATCCATTTATATTTTTTAGTAACTGAAAAACAGATTTTCTCCATGAACCCATTTTAAATCTTATGTAACAGGAGTTTTAAAGAATAGTGGGGGAAGCAATCAATCTCTTTCGAAACCTGAACATACCACAGAATGAAAACTTGCTGAGAACAAAATTTGTGGGAATTATATATTATAGTTCTTGTCAATGCTTGTATTTTAATGAGAAATGCATCAGAGAAAATAAAGAAAAGTGTTTCTAGATTTCCCAAGGAGCAAAGCTATTTTTTTTTAAAGGCACATTGAGGGTTTTGCATTGAATAGGGGAAAGGATGTTGTAAATCCATGGTTCACTTTTGGAGGACAGTTTAGCAACTCATAAAATATCAGACTCTTTGACACTATACTCCCACTTTTATGTATTTTCCCTTAGGACATATCATGTAAGAATGAGAAGATGTAGGCACATTAATGTTTCTTGTAAATCTGTTTTTAATGTACAAAAATTGGAAACATCACAGGCATCTATAGAAAACTGATTAAATTATCGCACATCAATGCAATAAATTTCTTAAGCCATTAAACTTGATGTAGCTCAATATTTAGTAACATGGAGTGATACTTGTGACACAGTATTGAGTGAAAAACAAAACAAGTGAAAAATTCTCTAAGCATGATTCCCTTTATGTAAAAATTATATCCTTCTCTTTAGAAGAACACTCACTGCAATGTTCTTAGTGGTTTTTAGTGGTTCTTAGTGTTTTTAATGGATAATGGAATTTTGGTGATGTTTTTTCTGGGCGCATTTTCTATGTATACATTTCTATTGTGTGTATATGTAATTTAAATAAAAGCAATATAAATTCATAGATGAATTTCTTATGAAATACAACGTAATAGAAAATATCCTATTTAAACTTATGTATAGAAGCAAGTCTAGCTGTCACCAATATGGAATTAATTTAATATAAAAAATAAAATTGGAAATAATATTATATAAAGAAATTCTTTATGAAAATAAAAATTTTAAAAGGTGACCTAAACAAAATAATATAGTATGTCATTTGAACCCAATCTGGAAGCAGACATTTAAAAAAATAATATTTCTGGAATTTTAAAAATCTTTCAACTTCCTGTATCTTCTCATGAACATAATCCTTCATATTGATGTTTTAGAGCCTGCCCATCGGACACCTTGCAATGAACTGGTGTCCTGGTGTTGGGGCCTGTGAAAACTTGCTGATCTGAGCGCCACTGACACTCATCTGAGCACACTACGCATGCTCATTGTGCACAGATTTGAAAGCTTTTTAACTGTATTGTTTTCAATACAAAGATGTGGATAATATTTTTATTGATTGATTTCTATATGTAAAGATTGAAACCGTTGTTTCTATGCTTTTAACACGAGGTCACAGGAACATCCTCATGAACTAAGGAGTTTGGGAAACCTTAGTTGAGGAAAGCTATTCAACTAATATGATGAAACCAATGAAAGATATGCATGTTCTGCAAGAAGGATTCCATAATACAACTACTTATCAGAACCCTTAAAAGTCAAAGAAGCTGAAAGCATAAAACTCCAAAAGAAAATATAGGCAGTAAGCTCTGACACAGGTCTTGGAGATGATTTTTGTAATCTGACACCAAAAGCAAAAACAGCAAAAGCAAAAATAATAAAGTGGGAGTACATCAAACTATAAAAACTTTTGGACAGCAAAGAAAACCATCAAAAAAAATGAAAAAGCAACCTACCGAATAGGAGAAAATATTTCCAAATCATATATCTGATAAGGGGCTAATACCTAAAATATCTAAAGAATTTGTACGATTCAATAGTAAAAGCAAAATCTGATAAAAAATGGCAGAAGATCTGGACAGACTTTTTTTCAAAGACATACGGATGGCCAAATGGTTCATGAAAGGATGCTTAACATCTTTAGTCATCAGAAACTGCCTGGAGCAGCTTCGGCCACAGACCCAGAGAACTGGGAGGGTCAGGAAGTTTATGATCCCCCACTGTGATGCTTAGCTAATGCCTAGTGATGTTGGGAGTTAAAAGTCCATTCCCTCTCCTTGAGGCATAATGGCTCTGAGGCCTGAATTTAAGTACCAGAACTGTCCTGTAGAATGAGGCTGGAACTGCTTTCCCAGGAATTTGCTGAAATCAAAGCCTTGGTTTTCTTTTCTTTGTTTCCTTTTCTTCTTTGTTGTGCTTCTCCCTCTTGCTTCTGGTAGTACTTACTTGTACACTAATCCTCTTCCCAGGGTTTGCTTCTGGAGAATACAATACAATGAAGACAATAGGTCATACAATGCTTTCCAAAGACTCTTAACAATTTTCCAGAACTGAATTCAACAAACACAACATCTTTACACTCTGCATTAGACTGAGAGCTCTTTGCTCTTTGAAGGCAGGTGGAAGTCAATAGTTGATAATGATGATGATGATGACTTTTTATGGTGTAGGGACATTTATCAGATGTCTACAGGGCTGGTCCACATGAGTTTAGATCGGGGTCAGGGGTCCCCTTAGGGCTGGAATGTCACTGGGGGTCACTGTGGCCATGAGGCAGTGCTGGAGGAGGCGTTTGGGGTCCACAGCCTGCTCCTCCTTGTTGCAGTCCCGCTGTAGGTTCAGGAAGGGCTGGCTCATAGCTGATTCTGATACTTTATTTCCTATTGAAACTGGAAACAGGGCTTATACCAAGTGAGCTAAATTAGTGAACAAATGTACAATATTGGGTCACTAGTCATTAATTTTATTTGGGATTGTGTCTAGATGTGTGAAGTGAAAAATCCTGTGTCTCTTATTGTAATTCTTGTGGATAAATTACTCTGATATTCCCCAGACAAAAGATGCTTTCATTATAAACCACTATTACAGACTAAATGACAAAGACACATTTCACCTTGAACTTCTTTTTTAGTTCTAAAAAATTAGGTAAATAGGACAGTACCACCTCTTCACTCAATTATGATAAATTAATTGTCTTATCTTTTATATTGTGTTAGAGAATGAGTGGCTGTTTCTTTTCCTGCTTTTTGTCTTTATTTGCATAGTTCTTGAAATTAGAAGGCAGATGTGGATTGTAGAAATCAAGCTTATAGGCTTGTAATGAATGTAATATGATGGTATATCACCTAATTAAGGCCTTCCTTTTCTACATAATGGAGCCGTAGTAGGTAATATGGGTTATCAGTTTAACTGGTGATATTTCACTCTTCAAGCCTAGCACGAAATTAATTTCCCATTGATTTGATTTAGTTCTGTGCACCAGGAAGTGGATCACTAAATACAGAAATTATAATATCAATTATATATAGTGTTTCCTTATTCATGCATCCTTAGAAACCAATAAATATTTACTCAACACACTGTGGAGAAGTAAAATCCTCTCATCAGATAAAATTTTCCTTTTCCATAAGTGATTTTCATAGGTCCAGTGTATACCTTCTGTTCAAAAAGTAACTGGTGAGAACTATATAGAGGGCAATTCATTTAATGAGTTTACCGCAAGTGGAGCTATAATTTAGATTTTCATTCTTGTTTGCTGCATATTTTTCTTTCACATTGATTTTTCACAATTTGGTGTTGTCAAAAAACAAAACAAAAAAAAGACCAAGCATAGGAGCTCTCTCCTTTTTTGTCTAAGCTTCAGTCACTGGGTAGGTAAATCAAAGATTTTGAAATGTGTTCCCATAAGCCACAGGAGACCTGAAACACATCTTTCTGAAAGTGGGTCCATGAGACCTGGGTTCTGCCAGGTGGTAGGAGGGGAGTGGACTGAGTTCCCCAAGGGCCTGCTGAGCACAACGTATATATATTTTTTCTTTTTCTTACCACTTTCTTGGATTGTATATCTTTTGGGAGATGCTCTAATTTTGGAAGTACCACAGTTATATGAATTAGATAAAGTGATTTAACAAATATGAAGTGCCTAGAATAGTTTAAGTACTCTATAAGTTCTAATTACATTATAGGCCAATAATTCCTTCTCTGAAACCCTTGAAGTCAGATATATTTTGAAATTCAGAATATTTTAGATTTTAAAACAAAAATATGATAGATATATTGTATCTTGCACAGTATCTCCAGCACCCCCTGGTCAAATACATTAATATTTCTCTAGTGGAACACATGAATACTCACACAAAATATAAACAGCCTCATATTATTCCAGGTCAGCTTGCATCACAGAAAAATTACTTTAAAACTTTTGGTTTTTAGAACTACTTTGATTTTATAATTATGGATAAAGGATTAAGAACCTATATTATCATCATCATCATCATCCATTTTTTTAAAAAAATTATAAGCAGTTTTAGAGTCATGGCAATATCAGGTGGAAGGTACAGATTGTTCATATACCTTTACCTGCACACACACACTCCCCATTACACACACAGCCCACCGGAGTGGTACATTTATTATTATAATTGATGAACCTATATTGACAAATCATTATCATACTAAGTCCATAGTTTATATCATGGTACATTCTTGGTGTTATGCATTCCAGGGGTTTGAACAAATATCTAATGACACGTGTCCACTGTTATACAAAGTATTTTCACTCCCCTGAAATTCCTCTGTGCCCCACCTATTTATTTCACCCCTCTCTCCACCCCTGGCAATCACTGATCTTTTGACCGTTTTATGGTTTTGCCCTTTTTGGAATGTTTTATAACTGAAATCCTACCACATGTAGCCTTTTCATACTGGCTTCTTTTACTTGGAAATATGCATATAAGTTTTCTCCATGTTTTTATATGGCTTAGTAGCTCATTTATTTTAGGGCTGTATAATGTTCCACTGTCTGCGTGTGCCATAGTTTATGTTTTCATTTACTAAAAGACATCTTGGTTGCTTCCATGTTTTGGCAATTATGAATAAAGCTACTACAAACACCTATGTGCAGGTTTTTGTGTGAATGTAGGTTCGCAACTCCTTTGGGCAACTGCCAAGGAGCATGACTGCTGGGTCATATGGTAAGAGCATGTTTAATTTTGTCAGAAATGTCAAACTGCCTTCCAAAGTGGCCGTACCATTTTGCATCCCACCAGCCGTGAATGAGAGTTCCTGTCGCTCCACATCCTCCCCAGCATTTGATGTTTTCATTTTCTTAAAAAAATTTTTAAATTTCTCTTGTGACTTCTTGTTTGGCCTACATGTTATTTAGAGGTATATTGTTTAATCTTCAAGTATTTTAGGATTTTCCAGCTATCTCTCTGTTACTGATTTCTAGCTTAGTGCCACTGTGGTCTGAGAGCAGACATCATATGATTTCCAGTCCTTTAAATTGGTTAGTATAGTTTAAGGCCCAGAATATGATTTATCTTGGTGACTGTTCTCTGTGACCTTGAGAAGAATGTGTATTTTACTGTTGTTGGATGAAGTAGTTTATAGAGTTCATTATATCCAGTCCATTAACGTTGTTTTTGAGTTCAACTATGCCGTTACCATTTTCTGCCTGCTGGGTCTGTTCATTTCTGGGGTGTTGGAGCCCCTGACTATAATAGTGAATTAATTTATTATTTCTTCTTGCAGTTCTATTTGTTCTTGCCTCATATATTTTGATGCTGTACTGTTAGATGCACACATGTTAAAGATTATATTGTTTTCTTGAAGAGTTTATGACTTTATAATTATGTAATGCTTCTCTTTATGCCTAGTAACTTTCCTGGCACTGAAGTCTGCTCTGTGTGAAATTAATATAGCTGCTCTTGCTCTTTTTTGATTAGTATTAACATGGTTTATCTTTCCTCATGCATTTACTTTTATATGTGTCTTTATAGTTAAAGTGTGTTTCTCTAGAAAACATTTTGGTAGTATTGTTTTTTGTTTTGGGGTTTTTTTTTGTCCACCCTGACAATCTCTGTCTTTTAATTGGTAAGCTCAGGCCAATAATATTCAAAGTGATTATTGATAAAGTTGGATTAATATCTACCATATCTGTTACTGTTTTCTTTTTGTTGCCTTTGTTCTTAGTTTTGACTTTCACTCTTTCTGCATTTTTTTATTTTAATTAAGCATTTTATATGATTCACTTTCTCTAATTTCTTAGCATATGTATTTACTTTTGTTTTTACTTTTTTTAGTGGTTGCCCTAGAGTTTGCAATATACATTTAAAATTAATCCAAGTTTACTTTAAAATAACACTATATCCTTTTATGAGTAGTGTGAGTACCTTAAAATAATAAACTAATCTTAATTTCTTTCTGTCACCATATCATTGCTATCATTATTTCATAATCATATGTGGAGATATATTCTTATGCAGCACATATATGTGTACACATAAGCAAACACAATAACATTATTTTCCTTCTGTTTAAAGAACTTCTTTTAAATTTGCAAGGCAAGTCTACTGGCAATAAATTCCTTCACTTTTGAAGGGTAATTTTGCAGGTTACAGAATTCTAGGTTGATTTTTTTCCCATCAACAATTTAAATGTTTTATTCCACTATTTCCTTGCTTGAATACTTTTGGAGAAGAAATCAGATGTAATTCTTATCTTCGTTCCTCTGTAAGTGAGATGTTTTGTGCCCCTGGATTTTTTCAGGCTTTTCTCCTTATCATTGGTTTTCTGCAGTTTAAATACGATACACCTAGGTGTAGCTCGCTTCATTTATTTATTTATTTATCCTGGTTTTTCTTCTCTGAGCTTCCTAGCTCTGTGATTTGATATCTGACATTAATTTGGGGAAATTCTGACATTAATTTGAGGAAAGTCTCAGTCATTATTATTTCAAACATTTTTTTTTCTGTTCCTTTTCCTCTTTCTTCTCCTTGTGGTATTCCCATTACATTTATGTTACACCTTTTATAACCGTCATCCTGATCTTGTATATTCTGTTTTAGGGTTCTTTTAGCCTTTTTTTTTTTCCTGTTTGAGGTTTTTATTGCGATATCCTCAAGGTCAGAGATTCTTTCCTTATCGGTGCCCAGTTTACCAGAAAGCCCATTAAGGCGTCCTTAATCCCTGTGATAGCTTTTTGGAATCTCAAGCATTTCTTTTGGGTTCTTTCTTGGAAATTGCATTTCTCTACTTACACTGCCGTCTGTTCTTGCATTGACGTCCTGCATTAGAGCCCTTTGGTATCAGCCGTCGCTGTTCTCAATCCCTGATCTGCGCATCGGCGTCTGCTTCTGACTGGTGATTGTTCTGTCTCTTCAAGCTGTGTTTTTTGCCTTCTAGTATGCCTTGTAAACTTTGCTTGGTAACTGCACTTACTCGGGTAAAAGGAGAACTGCTATAAATAGGCTTGAGAAATGTGGCGGTGAGGTGTGGGGGAAGGGCTGCTCCCTACAGTTAGTCCTATGAGTAGGCCACGGTCTTTTAGTCAACCTATGTACCTGGGAAGCGCTGGACTTCGCAAGTCCTTCCCAATTGTTCCTGACCCCCCTTTAGGTGGGACAGGGTGGCTGGAGTTGGATACCATCCTTCTCCCATGTACAGGCTAGTGTCCTGAAATCATGTATTTCTATTCCCCCAGGTCAGTTAGGCTCTGGTTATATGGGGTTCCCTGAGGGAAGACCTTGCTAAGAAAAATAGAATACTCTGGCATATTTTATTGTATTGTAAGTTTTTATCCTCACCTGAGGACATTTTTTCAGTGCTGTTTAGAGAGAGAGGAGGGGAGAGAGAGAAACATTCATGTGAAAGAGAAACATCGACTGCTTCCCTCCAGTTGCACCGGGACCGGGGATCGTGCGCGCTGCTGAACCAGGGATCGTATGCGCCCCAAGAGGAGATCAACGCACACCCCAGGCATGTGTCCTGCCCAGGAGTCAAACCCGTAACCTTTTGGTTACAGGATGACGCTCCAATCAACCTGCGCCACAGCAGCCAGGACTGCTCTGGCATATTTTAAATGACTCCTTTTCCTCTCCCCCAGACCAGAGCTTGAGGGGATTTTTCTCTGATACTCACTTTCAGAACGTGCTCCAGGATGTCAAACTCACAACAATGTAGGGGCCTCCCCTCCTGATGACTGGGCCACCCTGGAGATTTTATCACTCAGATTTGCCCAATCTGAGCCTCCAGAAACTTAGCATTTACATTTCAGTTTTCCCTGCACCAGCACAGAGATAGAGAATGAATGTAAGCAAACCCAAACTGGAGCAAGTCATGGGACTGAGGAATAGTAATTAGGATGACTTCACCTCCCACTAATGGTAAACTCTTCAAACTGGGTAAAACAATAGTGAATGGTGTTATCTCACATAATGAGAAGCCCAGAAGCGGAAAGGGATCCAGGAGAGGTTCATCAATGGCTTGGCTCTTCCTCTGCTTCTCTGTGACCTTTGGGTTCTTCCTGATTCTGTTAGCTTTACTCTAGGCCTTCATGACTTGACAACATCTCAAAAAATAAGTCTTCTCATTCAGTTCTCTCTTTAAGGTGAGGGTAAATCTTTACCAGAAATACACACCCTGCCCCCAACCCCAGCATGCCTCAGCGCAGATATTTATTTCCTCACTTCTCCTTGGCCAGGTAAGTTATAAGGAGAGATAGGTTACCCCACCGGCTGATGCTGACCATAGGAGGTAAACAGGCGTTAGAGCGTCAACAACTGTGCCCACAGCAGGAAAAGAGTAGCATTCTTAGGGTTTAGAGTAGGCAGAGGTTGTCAATGTCATCTGACTTTATATAAGGGTTGTTGGCATCATCCTGGTGCAAGATGACGTGGTGTGATGTGACAGCTTGAAGAGTAACAGAGGTCGGCAAGGGAGGGCAGGCGTGGCCTTGGAGGCGCCTCTCCACGAAGTCTCCTTGGACAGGTCTTGGTCGCTGCGGAGTTGGTGGCCATCGTATCCTAGCTCCGGCAGGCAGACCGTAGCTCTTCACCAAGCTGACATTTATTCACTGAGTTAGACTCAAGCAGCTTGAAAGCTTGCCTTCATCCTCAGCGTATTGTAAATGGGTCAAAGCAAAATTTTACGAACATGAGTTGGTTAGTGAGGCATAGACACTAATATTTGGGTCACAAGATTGGAAAGTCTACTAGCCGTTGCTTAAGTTGGCATAACCTTAAAAGCATTTTACTCCAAATAATGGTGGGCAAATTGTAAAAGCTGGAGGGATGACTGGATTCTGAGGTAGAATCTGGCCTTGCCATACCCGTAGGAAACTCTTTTACTAACATGGAAAAATCGGGTGGTTTTGGAAACTAGCGAAGATAATTTTTAGTTGAAATTTAACTATAAAACTTTTTTTAAAGTTCACGTTTCTGGCTAAAAGCATTAATGCACTTCAGCATGAAGAGAATTTTCTTATGCTCAAATTTTAACCAAACCATTTAGTAATCTCTCTAATCTTGTTTATATCAATATACACAGCCTAAGAGGCAGGTGGAAGAATAATGAAAGTGAAAACACCAAAAAGAACATTCATCATTCAAATGTTCCATCAGAGAAGTTAATATTTTCCTTTTTGGTCATTTTTTGAAGAAACTGATTGGCAGGAATTGATAAGCGGGTTATCTCGTGTATCTTGATGTTTTTGAGCTCTTCTAAGATTTCTAGCGCACACTAGCATAAAGGTCAAGATTTAGGGGCAATAATTTTTTCGTTAATTATTTCTTTTTTTCTTAAGATCTTATTTATCTTTAGAGGGGAAGGGAAGGAGAGAGGGAGAGAAATATCAATGTATGGTTGCCTCTCCTGTGTCCCCTGCTGGGAACTGGCCTGCAACCCAGGCATGTGCCCTGACTGGGGATTGAACCGCGGTACTCTGGTTCGCAGGCCCGCGCTTAATCCACTGAGCTACACTAGCCAGGTAATTCTGAATGGTAACATGTGTCTATCACTTTTTAATGCATACTATGTTTTAAAATAGCAGTGAGCTGCCTGTTTTTCTAAGCTTATAAATATCAAATAATCCCCTTAGAAACACAGGGACAGGATTAATATAAGAGCAATACTTTCCAGTAATCAGCAGATCAGAGCTGTAGAATCAAAAGATTAAAATGTAAACTGAAAAAGTCAAGTGAACCAAAAAAATGTAAACTATGCTTTGACTTAAAGGTGCTATCAGGGTTCTATTAGGTTAAGGCTAGGGTTGAGCTTAAACACTCACTGAGTACTTATAATTTGTCAGGCACTGTTCTAAGCATTTTCTATGTAGCAGTTTATTTACAGCTTACAATAACCCTATGAAGCGGGTACTATTATCCCCATTTTTTAGGTAGACTAAATAAGATACAGCAAAGTTAAGTAAAGGCTCACATAGCTGAAAAATAGTGGGGCCAAGATTTGAACCCAGACAGATTGGTAGTAGTGCTCACACGCCATATAACTCGAGGCTGGATATGGTGGGATTATTGTCCGAGGCAGACAGCTGCTGTCACACTCAGAACCGTCGGTAATGCAAGGTGAGTTGCGGAACTGCTTAGAGGTTGAAGGCAGGGATTGCAGAGAGAGCTACTTGCCACTTTGTAGCCAGGTGACCATGGACAGGTTACTAATGTCTCTCTATACCTCTGAGCTGTAAAACTGGGCTAATCAACACATCTAGTCATTCCCCACACTTAGTGTGCATAAGATCCTAGAAGGCTGTGATTCAAGAAAACTGTGGCAGGGACCAGGAATCTCCATTGTAAGTAAGCACCACAAGTAATTCTGATACAACCTGTGTTCAGAAACCCTTCGGGAAATACCGAATTCTCTCTTACAAAAGAAGTGAGGAGATCGGGCCTGTGAAGCAAGACCTAGGCACGGTCGTGGCGTGTGATTGGTTGGTGGGCAGAAATGGCAGCTGTTGTCTGTTTTGTGCTGCAGAGACAAACCTAGGTTAGGGGAGTCTTGGCTCTCAGAGGATGTTGCAGACGAAGGGACGCAATGTATGCCAGGGTGATGATGAGCAATATTCTGTTACCCTTTGTTTTTTGGTTAGGGATCATAAGCAGGAGAAGGGGGATGTTACCAGTTCCTTTCCTTCCCACCCACAAACTTCCTTCAAAGAAATGAATTAGGTTTGCCGTCAGCTTTAACACAAGAGACTGCTTTATTTTAAGGGTCCCCTGCTCACTCTCTCTCCGTACTTCCTTGCATACTTGCACATGCCAGTTTCCTTTACTAGAAGCAACCTTTCACTCTACCATTTGATGTGAAAAACAAAATGCAAGTGTCTAGATGAGGTAATGTTTAGTTTGAATATGTTTCAGCAAAGTGTCATTAGTTTAACTAATGTGCAGGACTATTTAATAAACCCTCCCTTGTTTTGATAGGGTGAGGTGGTGAAGGAAACTGGGGCTTTCACTGTCCCTACAACACAGGAAGGAAATCCTTGAGGGAGGGGCCGCGGGGCAAGGCGCGGCAGAGGTCTGAGGATGACACCCGGCAGTGTCCGGCTTTGATTGATTTTGTTCTTTAAAATGAGCTGGAGCCCTTTGAAGTCCTACAGAGGGTATTTTTGTCACACAGCTGGAAACCCAGCTAGTTCTTTTGCATAATTTATGAACTTTCCTTAAACTCAATTTTTTTCTGAGGATTTCCTAGTGGGGTAGCATTCTGTTGTGGTGTAATGTCTGGGCCACAGAAATGTCGTCTAAGAATAGATTCACCGCCTGTCTAATCTTACAGAAATGTCGTAGATGTATTTTAAAACTAATGTAACAACCCTTACAATATAACTAAAATATCTTGAAGTAGAACATTCATAAAACCTACTCCATTTCTTTGGTGTATGGTAAAAATCCAAGATCACGGACATTAACTGAGAGTCCGCAGGGACCGTGGCCCTGACGCCTCTCAGTGTGGTAAACAGCAGGAGGCTCCCCGGCCCTGGAGTTGGAAACATCTCTGAACCTCAGTCTTTTTATCTGTAAGAGGATGAGTCATGAAAATTAGGAAAAACAATGCATATAAGGCGCCTTGTACAGGTTCTGGTCCATAACACAGAGACATTCATGATGCCGCAGCTCATTACAATTTCTTAAATTTTTGTTATCTCTGTATTAAAACATCAACTGACCCATGCTCAGGCAATTATATATTTAAAAAATCCAATTCCATCTTAGTTTCTAAAATTTTGTGTATAATATGGTTCATGGCATTTCAAACTATGTGATGAATACCACAGTCAACACATCTGCTTTTGAGCCTTAGAGCCACTTAGGAAATAGCCCAATGCTTGAAAGAGCAGCAGGAATCTTGTAACCATGAGGCCATACACATGAAAACAAATAATAATGTTTAATAATAACAGAACAGAAAGACTGGCAGAATCTGGGACACTTATGTAATCACTGAGTAATTATATTAGCCCTAGACTGCTTACCTCTGTACATCTTGATATGGCAGAAAAATAAATCCGTATGTGCTTAGGTCACTGGAGTTTGGTTTCTGTAGTTGCAGACGATACATTCCTGTGCACTAACAAAGACTAAATGAAACCATTCTGGGTGAGATAATGAGGGCATTCCCCCCCTGCTCTAGAGAAAGAGATGACTCAGCTGACAAGATGGGGTATGGGTGAAACTAAGTAGACCAGGGTCATTTAAATGGGACTGGAGTGGGGAGAGGATGTTTTAAGAACCACAGTGCCTTTTGCTCAAAGATGTTTGCAGTGTTGTAAGTAAAACCTATTAACGTTCTTAATATTTTTTAATAGAATCTTGTGGAAATGAGAGCATGGTTAGACTCCTCCTTCCACATATTCTGTTAAACAGTTTTTGATCCAATGGTTAAATTTAGAAATTAAAGCATGGAATCAAAAATGTCTAACAGAGAGAATATGTGGAAGGAGGAGCCCAAGATCAAATTGATTTGGGGAACAGAAGCCCATGTGGCGTTCACAGAAATTTGAGGCTAGGTCTTGTGTTTGCACAGGTTGTGGTATTTGGGTTCGGGTCTGAGCCAATTTTGCTTGAGTATTGGCATTGGAAGGCTTCTAGATGCCATTTGGCTTGCACGTCATTAATCTAGCAACTTTACAGCAAGCTGGCTAAACCAAAGAATTCTAATAGTGTAATTTTACTGTACTGAGATCAGCATGCTTTTAAATATTTTTTTCCTATTCTAAACAGGGGGGAATCTGCAGATAAATCTAAATTGAGGAAAATCTAAAGATAAAATAGTGAATTGATTTGTTATGCTACGAAAATATATAAATGATAAAAATGCCATTTGTGTCATATACTATACATTAGCTCACTTAACCTCAATTTCTTTCCGTTGGAGAGGTTGAAAAGTTAAAACTACATTTCCTAGATGCCCTTGAAGCCAGGGTTGTAAGTGTGAATTCAGTTCTGCCAATGAGTGAACCCAAGAGAAATTGAAAGGTGAAGAAGGTAAGGTGAAAATCATCTTCTTGTAGGTTTTTGACTGATCCTGCTGGCATGTAAGGTTCCGGAAGTGTGAACCTTTCTCGCAGAAGCGTTCTAGGGACCATTCTCTAGCTTCCTGGGTGTTTAGGGGCAACTAGGACTTTAGAAATAGTCATTCCTATTTGTAAGGGTGGTGTTCTACTCCAGATATTAGCCCGGGGACCACACACATTCTGTGATTTTGTCCTATTCTAGCCATAGATGATTAGCATGTGTTTAGCTAGGCCAATCAGAGTCTCTCCTTCCTGTGATTTAGAACACAGATTCTACTTCTCTGGTTCTTAAATTTCATGTGCATGAGAATGAAGAACTTGTGAAAAAGGAGGGGTTCAGTCCTCCATTTCTAGTGGGTCCCAGAAATGTCCATTTCAAAAAGCACCTTCATGAGTCTCTGGTGCAGATCGTGGTTCCAGATGTGGCTCTAGTTGGTTGTTGGACAAGTCGGCTGATAGTGTCCATGTAGCCAGGACTACAGCAACCACTGCCTGCCTGTGGAAGCAGAGAAAAATGAGTCTACAACTTTAGACAAGCTGGCATGAGGGGAAAGAAGAGAAAAGAGGCAGAGAGAGAGAGAGAAGTGGAGGGAGAGAGGGAAAGGAAATAAAGGACAGAGAGGAAGAGAAGAGAGAAGGTGCCTTGGTTCTTCATCTCTCTCGTTCTCCAGGAGATCCTTGTAGTCCTGACTGTACATCCTGACCTTGGACATCATGTTATTACCTAATTTTTAAATACAGTCATGGGCCATGTGATGTTGTTTCAGTCAACAATGAGCTGCATGTGACAGTGATGCCATAAGATTATAATAGAGCCAAAAAGTTCCTATCCCTTGGTGACACTGTAGCCATTACACCATCACAGCAGAGGTGGTCATGTGTCGATGGTGGTGCTGGGATGAACACACCTGCACGGCCGGTCATGAAAAAGTGCACCATGTACCACTACTTACAGTATCATTTACATAATACAAGGGGGAACCCCCCAAACCCAGAATTTATTTATAAAAACTGGTGTATTTATGCTTACATGTTAAACTCCAGTCACCTTCAAAGTACTCTCCATTTGATTTAATACACTTCTCAAGATATATATTTTTTTCACTGCTCAAAACAGTTTCTTTGTCGAGTTTGAAGCCTTTTAGTGCTTCTGCCATTTTTTGTTTCACCTCTTCCACATCAGCAAAACGTTTCCCTTTGAGCGTTTTTTCATACAGGTAGTGAATAGGGAGGGTGGGGCACAGGGGTTTGGTCCAAACCTGCTGAACAGTCACCTTGGTGTGGGCAGGTGCGCTTCTAAATCACCTGTCATAAAATGTGCAAACACATTGAAAGAGTCTTCAAAAAAAAATTCACTGAAGCTGAACACAGCCTCTCACAACAACACTAGCTGGTGCACTGCTACAGATGGGATAGAACGGTCACCTAGTGGAAGAAGCCTGTACTGCAAGGGGCCTGATCTCAAGAAGATAAATGAGGTCCTCCCTCATGCTTAATGATAATAAATGACTGTGTTACTGATTTAAAGTCTACTATACTATTACCCATTATTTTCTAGTGTACTCTTTCTACTTACAAAAAAGACACTTTACTGTGAAAACAGTAGGCCATGCTGTGCTGGCAGCAGCCTTACACATCTTGTGTTTATAGTGTCTCTTGATTGCTTCACTTTCTCTTGTGCTTGATTTAGTCTCGTTTTGTTTTGTGCGCTAACATGCTATCCAGGCTTGTAGCCTAGGAGAAATAGGCTACGTATGACACAGGCTAGCTGTGCAGTAGGCTGCACTACGTGGGTCTTTGTCGGTGCACTCTCTGATGTTCACACAGTGGCAAAGTCGCCTGGTGAAGAGCTATCCCTGCAGTTAAGCAGCACACGACTTTATCTGTTTTTAATTAAGCGAATTTAACAGTTTTCTTTTTAAATTATCTTTCTGAAAGATAAAATGGTTAATCAATTCTTATGAATCTTAAAACTGTTGGAATCTGATGAAGACATTTTGGTTACATATCTAGGTATAAGAAGCTATTTTTAAAGGTCAGTTTTATACGTATATCCCAACTGGGAAGTCACTACCGCCCCCACTGTTCAACCCGGGGCCTGCAGGCTGCATGCAGCCCAGGATGGCTATGAGTGCGTGCGGCCCAACACAAAATCGTAAACTTACTTAAACATCATGAGTTTTTTTCTTGTTTTCATTAGTGTTTGTGTATTTACTGTGTGGCCCAAGACAACTCTTCTTCTTCCCGTGTGGCCCAGAGATGCCAAAAGTTTGGACACCCCTGCCATGCTAGAAACTGGAGAATGGGCCTGGAGATGCTGCCCTTTTAAGTTTCATTTTTCCACTTGGACAGTGATATTGCGTCAGAAGCTACAATGTTTCGGGAATGTATGGTTACTAATCTTCCGCTTTATAGGTGAGGCCACTTAGGCTTGGAGAGGTGAATAATATTCTATGTGGCTAGTAGTAGATCTTAGCTCTGAAACTTGAACTTTAGGCTATCAGCTCTGTTTCTATAAGTTCCTGTTTCACAAATACGAACATTGAAGAAACATAAGTGAATAAAGCAGAACCAAGATCCTGACCTCATGGAGCTTACATTCTAGTGCAGATCAATAGCAATGAACAGATGAAAGCATATACATGCTAGGACAAAAAGTCAGGTTGCAGAGGCTACAGAGGTTGGGCAAGTGTGTGTGTGCGTGCGTGTGTGTTTGTGAAAGAGAGAGAGAGAGAAAGGGAGAGAGGGAGGGAGAGAGAGGGAGCAGACTTCTTTGATAAACTGTCACTTGAGCCCAGATCTGAAGGAAGCGGGGGATGAAGAGCGTGGGTATCAGAACAGAGTGCTCAAAGTGGAGGGAGTAGCCCCTGGAGGAAAAAATGTTTGATGTGGGGTTCTGACAGAGGATAGAAGTCAACTTTTTCTGCTTGCTAAGGTAAAAAAATGCGGCCATCATGAGAACACATGCTTTCTTAGTTATGTCATTTCCTCCCACCTTAATTTTAGAATTTTTTGCCAGTTTCTTATCCCTACGCCATCCCAGTCCTAGCTTACAAAGTTAAAAAATATTCTATGTCATCTGTGCATGTGTTTTGACCTGCAATTGCATTAGCTACTTGGCCTTCCTTTCTGAAAACTAATTCAAGGACTTTACAGCTAAAATTGGAATAGAGGGTGTATTAGTTTCCCACGGCTGCCATGATAAATTACTGCCAACTAGGTGGCTTAACACAACAGAAATGTATTTTTTCACCTTTCTGGAGGCCTAAAACCTGAAACCAAGATGTCAGCAGGGACAGATTTCCTCTAAAAGTTCTAGGGGAGATTCTCGCCTGGCCTCCTCCGGGGCTTCTAGTGACCATGGAAGCCTGTGGCGTTCCTTGGCTATGGTCACACCACTCCAGCCTGTGCCTCTGTTGCCACACAGCCTTATTGTGTGTGTGTGTCTCCTTTGGGTCTCCAAATGTCCCTGTCCTTATAAGGATACCAGTCATTGGACTGTCTATGAAAGAAAGTTCAAGCCTACACACAAATTTTCTAAGAGTTCATTTGAGCCAAATATGACATATGACCTAGAGCAAAATCTGTTGTGTTTTTTTTAGTGTTTAAGTACAGTTGTCTCCATTTTCCTGCCACCACTCTCCCCTGCCCCACCGACCCCCACCTCAATCCTTCCCCCCTTTGGCTTTGTCCATGGGTCCCTTATATATGTTACTTGACAACCCTTCCCCTTCTATTCCCCATTATCTGCCTCCCTGCTCCCCTCTGGTAATTGTCAGTCTGTTCTTTATTTCAATATCTCTGGTTGTATTTTGCTTGGTTGTTTGTTTTGTTGATTAGTTTCCACTTATAGGTAAGATCACATGATATTTGTCTTTCAACACCTGGCTTAGTTCACTTAGCATAATATCTCCAATTCAAAAGAGCCTGTGCACCCCAATGTTCATAGCAGCATAATTGCAATAGCCAAGTACTTGGAACCAACTGAAGTGCCCATCACTAAATGAGTGGATCAAAAAGCTGTGGTACATTTACACAATGGAATACTACACAGCAGAAAGAAAGGAGCTCCTGCCCTTCATAACATCATCGATGGAACTGGAGCAAAATCTTAAAAGATTAAGAAAATGTTCCAGAGAATAGCAGTTTTACAATTTTTTCATGCTTTGAGAATCAAAGGAGAAGACGTAAGGGGGCTACATGAAATCCATTGGTGGTAGATTAAGGTAGTGAAAGAAAGAAAAGTGGGGGGAGTCTCTAGGATGGGATGCAAAGTAAAATGGAAAGACACATGCTTCTTTTACATTGGTGGGTACAGGATAGTTGACATTAGCATTTACAATAAATAGAGGTGGTATGCGTGCAACAAGATAAAAAGGAGGGGTTCCATGGTCTCCTGATCTGGCTCCGGCAGTTGTGCCTCTGAGGGTCTGGAAAAGAAAGTCACTGTGACACTACAAAAGTGCGTTATCTTTGATGCCTAAGAACCATGGACAGGGCTCCCTTAAGGTAAAGACTGACCTGTGCTGAGGAAGCTACTAGCCTGGATGCAGTTATCCACTCTGCCTGCCCAGTTACAGACCATCGTGTGTAGTTACTTTTGGTCACAGCACTTGGCAGGCCTGCCAGGTAGCCCCTGAGCTTGTCCGGTAGCTCCTTTATATTCACAGGGTTGAGGGTCTACCCTAATTCAGTAAGACTTCATCTTAACTTGATTAAATCTGCAAAGGCCTGGTTTCTAAGTAAGGTCACACATAAGTTCTTGATAGACATGAATTTTGGGGAGACTCTATTAACCCAGTACAGAGGGGGAAATCCTAAGACTACATTGCCATTTAATAAAGAGGATATTCCTTCATCCTGCCCCCAGCCTCATAAATGCAAACTGATTCACTTAAAGTCTTTCAACTATAGCAGGAGTCAGAAAACCTTCTGTAAAGGACTATATAGTAAACATCTTGGGGTTGTGGGCCATCAGTTTCACTGTTTTGGTATGAAACCTGCCATAGATAATACATAAACAAAGGAGTGTAGAAGTGTTCCAATAAAACTTTATTTACAGAAACAGGCTGCAGGCTTGATATGCTGGGATTATGGTTTGCCAGTTTCTGATCTATAGCACTGAGAAATTGCCAAACATGATAGAAATATATACAGCTACCTGAATTCCTATACGTTTTGGTAGACATTCCAGTCACTGTGGTTTAATTTGCGGTTCAGAAAAAATTATATCACAGTAATAACATTTTCCAAAGAATTTCATTCATTTGTTTAAATAATGTCTACCTTTCCTTCTACCTCAGGTATTGAAGCAGAGTAAAGTGGAAGAAGGAAGAAGTTGAGGTGTGCCAGGCCTACTGGAGTTAGAGTGCTAGCTGGATGTTACTGTGAACACACTGTGGTTTTTAGTATTTTTCAATAAAGTAAATGTTGAAGTTATTTCAGGAAATACTATAACTATCATACAATGGTAACCACGCAGTGCCAACTTAGCCAAGGAAAACATGGTGCATCTGAGGGCGATTTAATGTGTTGTGGAAGATTTTCATGAACTTGGAAGTCTGCTTACAGGCAAGGTGACTAGACCCAAGAGAAGCCAAAGGAATTTTACTGGATACTTGAAAATATAGATAAGAGCAAGGTTGCCTTAGGAATAATCAGCACCCCTATTTATTGGGCTATTTAGTTTATTTCAAGAAATATTAAGATGAAGCAAAGTGGGAATACTTAACATTAAACAGCAAGGAATTTTGCCTGTGGAGAATAATGTGCAAGACCGAACACCCCGAAGAGGTGTGGCACACGTGGAGTATGAGTGGGGGTGCGGAAGGCGATGGGAAGGGGATCCGTGAGAGTGAATTTTCCTGCGCTCCTGTGCAGACTGCTACACAGCTGCTGGTCCCCGAGATGCTTACAAAAAGTGGAGTTTAGGAACCGGGAAGTTTTCAAGATCCAGGGACATTCATTCTCCACATGGCAACAGCCGCCTCAGTGAGGGGAGACATGCCCCTTTGAGGTTGTCCCTCTGGATTGAGGGCGGATGCCCAGATTCTCACCTTGTCAGGATAAACGAGGGCAAATGGCAACTTCACGTTCTTCCTCACATGATGCAGGGCCACGCAGGCGGTGTCACTGTGTTGGCCGATTTGGAAAATTGGAATGAGGCTGTCCTCCGGTGATGGACACGACTTGTCAGTCGTGAGTGGACCGGAGAGTTCTTTTCACTCTGTGGGCTACCCAGGCTGGCTGTGGACATACCCTTCCTTCATCTGCTTTTCCCCTGCCCACTGGCGAGTGGGCAGTGTGAGCCCAGAATTTAATATCTGTGATTAGTGCCTGGGAAACAGGCAAATAATGTTACTCTTTTAGAATTAAATTAGTAAAAGAACACAAACAACGTGATGGATGGATACCTTAAAAAAACATGAAATGTCATAGGTTCAAAGGAAGCACGGCAAAGAGTAGAAATCAAATCAAATCTGGGGGGAAGGCGAGAGAGAGTGGTACCCTAATGGATGTTCCTGTTGCATGTGAAGGACCACTCTGGGAACAAGAGGATAAGGGAGATAAGTGGATACAAAAAGGAGGGGCCAAAGAATGAGAATTGTCACTGTGTCCCCAGCTCTGCCCTTTAGAAAGGGTGCTCTGACCAAGCGGGGAGGAACTTTCCCCACCCAACTGGCTGTGATATTGATACGATGATTGTCACAGAGTTTATTGGTTGTGCTGAGTGCTCTATGACATAACACCATTTCACCCTACAAAACGTAGATGATTCTGAGCCTCATTTCACACCTGGGCTCAGCAAGGCTGAGAGAAGTTACATGATCTACCCACTGCCTCACAGCCAGTTAGTGGCGGGGCTGGTCTCCAGGCCAGTCAGTCTGAGACGGGCAGACATGCTCTCAGCCTCTCATGGCTGTTTTCTTCTTGGAGGTGCGGATGTTAGGCTGTGACAGATTGCTCCTGCTAGCCTTTAACATAATTCAACTATCATTTGTTCTTAAATTCTGTACTTATTAACTATATTGATTGGGGTAGACCAAACTGCTACAACAAATAAGACCCCAAAATACAGTGGCTCAAACACAACAGATGTTTATTTATCTCTTGATCGACAGCCAGAGCAAAGTAGCAGGTGACTCAGCAATTCAAGTTCCTTCCCTCTCATGTCCCGACCTTTTCCTGAGTCCTGTTTTCACCTGTAACAAACTGGCAGGGGAGAGAGGAAGAGCATGAGGAGGTTTCAGATCAGACACGCTTGAGCTCAAATATGAGCTCCGCTGTCTGGAAGCTGTTGCCTAGACATGGACCCTCTCAGCCTCAATACCTCATCTGAGTTTTAAATGAGATGTCACAGGTTTATGCAATGCTCAACTCAATAAATATTAGCTATTTTTTATTATGTACCTGGCATACACTCCTAAAAAAATGCTCTGTGGCATTAGTATTATTCCCATTTTACAGAGGTGGAAACTGAGGTCCCATAGCAAGTAAATGGCAGAACAGGGACTGGAATCTAAAACACATTCTTCTAACCACTGAACGATACTTCCTCATAAGTCAAGTGTGGGAATAATTGGCCTCTGGCAGAAGAGAACTGAGTTCTTTATACTCTGTTTAAATGTTTTCAATATTAACAAGATCTAAAATATAATGGTCAAACCTTATTTCTTTTTCTATCTACCCTGGGTCTCGGGAAAGGCAGGCTGCCTTCAGGAAATCTTACGGCACCAACAGCCTGCGGGTGAACAGCGTGTGGAAATACTTGCTGACACAGACCAAAAGTGAACTTGAATAACTTTTTATTTCCAAGGAAAACCTTTTAAAATTATTCCTTTTAGAGAGTAACCACCAGACAAGGTTATACTTTAAGGAAACAAGTTTGGATGGAGAAGATAGACTTTTAAAAAATATTATTATACTTTTACAAGTCAGAAACCATATGGAATTTCCACTCTCGCATAGTTGATAAATGACTTTTCCTGGTTTTCTGGAAACTTGATCTTCCAAACTCCAAACTCAGCAAAGTCTCAAGATGAGCTGGTGTCTGGAACTGACATACTAAAGGCCTATAGTTAGTTACACAGCAGGAACTGTTCAGGAAGGAAAGGAGACACAGATTAAGAGGAATGAGACATCTTTTCAGCCATCACATTTTGACCTGATCTTACCCTCAAAGCACTATTAATTTTTCTACTTCTGGACTAAACAGTACTCTACTTGTCTTTTTTTTTTTTTTGGCATTGCCCAAGGAAATTAGGATGATTAGTACACTAATTTGAGAACATTTTTAATGCCATGATCTACATAAAAACTGGGCAAAGTTGAACAAAAACAAAAGGCTCCTTGGCAATGTCATTATTTGATGTCCTTTAGATTAATATTTTTAAAAGTATTGTTCTGCATTTATTTAATGAGTGTGTGGTCGTGACTGAGTAAAATAATTTTTATTTTTCACTTAAGGATATTTGGAAGAAGCAGGAGCAATATATAGTTTGCCTGAAGAAAGCTGCAGAAACTAGAGATAATTGGCACATTTCCAATATATTTCTGTAATGTTTGGGTCAATCTTTATGGATTGTTGGGCTAGCCTAATAATCCTCACTATGGTTCTGATGCAGGACTCCCCTTGTATCAGTTAGTAACTGCTTGGTAACAAATTACCCAGAATATAACGGATTAAAGCAACCATTTGTTATCATTCATTCATCTGTGTGACCGCTGAGCAGGTCTGCTGACCGGGACTGAGCTTGGCTGACATTGGCTGGGCTTGTTCATGTGTTTTCTGTGGGCTGGTAGGTTTGTTGGGAGCTGCCTTGTTTAGGAGGAATCTACTCTGCACCAAATGGTCTCTTTCTTTCAGCTTGCTAGTCCAGACTTTTTCTTTTCTCATGGTGGAGGCAGGAGTCCAAAGTAGAGAATGAAATATATGAGGTCACTTATGGTCTGGCTTCAAATTGGTAGGTCATCATTTCTGCTTCATTCTCTTAGCCAGAGCAAGTCACAAGGTCAACCAGATTTAAAGGATGGGGCAATGGACTCTGTCAGCTGATAGGAAGAACTGAAAAGCCACATTGCAATGAGAAAAGATGAGTAAGTGTGGGTGAAGAATTGGCACCATAATTACAATCTATCTATCATGGCCTATAAGAGTAGAATCATGAAGTAAATAAAATTTGTTTTTGATAATTCACTGATATCTTTCCTACAGCATATGTTAGTTGAAAGCTTAGTGGATTTGAAGTGAAAACAGCAGGTTTGCCCTGGCTGGTATAGCTCAGTGGATTGAGCGCAGGCCTGCAAACCAAGGGATCGCAGTTCTATTCCCAGTCAGGGCACTTGTCTAGGTTGCAGGCCAGTTCCCAGCAGGGGACGCACAAGAAGCAACCACACATTGATATTTCTCTCCCTCTCTCCTTCCCTCTAAAGATAAATAAATAAAATCTTTAAAAATTAAAAAAAAACACAGTAGGTTCAAGTCTCCATTGTGCTACTTCTTTTGACAAGTTGTTTTGTTCTCTGAGAATTATTTCACTGTCTTTAAAATGATGTGATGGCACTGTCCACCTGCTTTTGGAGGGTTTTTTTTTTTTTGCTATATAATAAGCTCTCAAGTGTTTAATAAATAAGTTTTTAAACAAACCTCTTTCCCACTAGTTCAAAGTCTTTATGCTGGCTCTTGGCCTGTTAGGCCATTCCTCCACACCAAGCCCACCTGAATCACCCGCACCACCCCCTCCACCACCTGTACAGCGGCCCCCCCCACCTCCAGTGCCACCTCCAACACCACCTCCATCACAAATCCTCCACCTGAAACAACTCTACCTCTACCTCCACCACCTGTACCACCCCCACCCCTACCACCACCTCCACAATAGCCCCCACCACTTGCACTGACTCCACCCCCACCCCACCCCCCATTCCTGCAGCCCCACCCCCACCTCTACCTTATCCTCTACCACGTGCACTACCTCATCAACACCCCCACTACCCCATACTCCCACCCCATCCCCAACCCCAGTCCCACCCTCATCACTACCTCCAACACTACTCTACATCCCACCACCTCCCCTGCCGTCACCACCTCCGCCATCACCACCACCTCCACCGTCACCACCATCACCACCATCACCACCATCACCACCATCACTACCACCACCCCCAGCACCCCCACCATCCCCACAACCCCCACATCCACCGCCTCCACTACCACCACCACCACCTCCATCACCTCCACCACCTCCATCATCATCACCTCCATCACCTTCACTACGTCTACATCGCTCCCTAGCCCCCAGCTGTTTTTCTTGAATTTTTTATTTCCCTGCTTGATTGTGGTGCTGCTTTAAAAGCACAGTGACTCCTTTGTGTTTGGTTTTGTCTTGTTTTGTTTTGAGTTGACTAAAACTTTTGAGGTCTATCAGCCTTTGGGGAACATGGTGGCCCCACTGTGAGATATAAGGAATGTACAAGAAGGAAACAGCAGGAAATTATAATATCTTCTCTTCTTTCATCCATCCTTTTTGCTAAACAAATGGCATATTTTCTCTGATTATCCTGGGGAGAGGATAGGAACGGATATAGAGAGGAAAGGGATGTAAAAGCACTCCTAGCGCCCCCTCCTCCCCATCTCCGCTGTGTTCCTCCAAAACACAGGCCCCTGATAAACCTGTCACAGAAAGGAGCCACCTCGAGGCTGGGGGTCAGAAAGGCTTTCAAGTGACGGGAAGAAAGCATTTCCCTAGGTTCCTATTTTCTCTGTGTTGGAGCTTTCACGGTGTTAACGGAGAAAAGGCACCACTGGCACAGCTGTTTTATTCTGAATACTTGCTGATCCACGCAATTTCAACAGAGCTCCCTCGGTTGCTCTGGGCTCATACAGGACATGTGAGCAGGTTGTTCTAACTCTGACCGGCACTGCAGTGCAGGACGTGGGCCTCCCCGGAAACAGCGCTTGTCCCAGGGCGAGGCAGTAAATCGAGTACTTCCCTCCTCTCCCCTCCCCTTCATGCCGGACCCTGGCTGGGCTGAGTTGTTCAGAGACTGTTCCATACTCCATCTTCCTTTCAGAGAGGCTGCAGTGTTACGACTCAATTGCCATGTGGCAATATTTAGAAATGGTCTGCGTAGATGAAAGCAACCAAACACACACACACACACACACACACACACACACACACATGTAGTTTCTACCTAAAAAGCTGATTTATTGGAAAGGCAACTCTAAAGTCATAGTTCCTTCCTGCCACCCAGGGCAAACGCGAGGATGGTAGATGGTTACACATTTCTTGGTAGCATTAGAATCCTGCCTAATGCAATCTGAAATACATAGAAAGTATTAAAGAAACCACCTTTACCACATCCCACTCAAGGGCACACTGAGAGCTTAAACTGCTCTATTTTCATAAAAGTTCTTTTTCTTCCGAAGTTGTGAAAACCTAATTACTTTCTGCAAGGGTGCTTGGTTTTCTTTTTTTCTGTTAGGACCACAAAACCACAAGCCAGAATTTGCTTCCCGCCGGAGTGCTGCTTCAGCGTGTCTGGAGAACCCGTGGGTGTTGGAGGCAAGCCTTGTGAAAGCAGACACAGGCCCGAGGAGCCTGCACTGCCTCAGCTGGACTCTAAGCATCAGCTCATCAGGTAGCTCAGCTCATCAACTGCGGCTGCCCCTGAATGACCTACGTGAGCCAGGATGGTAGTTAGGGTGGCTGCAAAGTGCCTCTGTTTCAGGGCTTTGGATGTGAATAGTGAGGTTATAGGCCGGTAAGGTTTCTTCTTTTTAGACTTAAAGGTTACTTTTGAAAATGAACCCACCAACTTGTGATCTCAGCATTAAAAGTATTGACACTTACAAAGTGTTATTGTAAGCGCAGCACGTACACACCCACCCACATTGTTTATGGAGATGCAACCTCTTCACAAGCAGAATGCCAGACCCTCTGAGTTCCTGTCCACAGAAGTAATGATGATCTGAGTGCCTGATCTTTGACTGGGAAGCTAATCATTACTGTATTGTAATAATTAAATAGAAGGTGATATTCTTGATCAGCCCCACCTGTGCTCCGTATTTTGTTTGTTTTTTGCTGAGGAGAATGTGGGGGCATTTTATGTCCCCTCCTGACAACGGTCACATGGGTAAAATGTGGTGGCACTAACTGATGTGTTGTTTTTGTCCTTGAACTATTTGGTTTTCTTAAACAGAATGGGGACTAGGCTGAGTCAAAAGAGGCACACAGGGCACAAAACTTAGGGCAACACTCATTCTTTGGGTCATGCAGGTCCGGCCCTGCTCCCAGCCACAAGGTCCCGCTCACTATCCCGCAGCAGCACGACCGTCTCCACGGGCCTTGGACAGAGTGGAGTCTCTGTCTGTCGTTGGATCGTTAACAGGGCCCTGAGAAGAGAAGCCAGATTTATGAGGCACCATTCCAAGGCCCTGCTACTCACCTGTTCCTCCAAATTGGTGTGATTTTCAGGTTTTTTCATCTTATCGCACATGTAAACTAATCATTAAAATTCTGCTTCATGCCAAAAAATACATTACTTCTTTTTGCCAATCTGAGAAAAGTAGGTATAACTTTGATTGATTTACAATAATAATAATAATAATAATAATAACCATAGTAATTACCTACCCCTTTTGCTCCAAAGTGACTTTTAAAAAAATAAGGTGCCTATATTTGTTTAGAAGAATTCCTGGTACCAAAAATTAACCAATCCGATGCAACATTATTACGTGATGTGACCAATAAGATGCAGTTGTTTAAAGTTGCTGCATTCTATTACCTGTAAACATCTAGAAACCATCTGACAAAACATGCATTGAAAAGTCAAAGTTAGGTTTTGTTCTCCTTACCTTTTCATTGGAAAATTTTCTAAAGTCTGTTATAGATGAAATTTGATTGCCAGTGCCCAAAAGCTACATAAGATGAACACAGCAAAAAGCAGAGGAGTGCAATTTGAAGACCAAGTATATGGCTTCGGGTAGGAGCAGGAGTGTTTTAGAGTTTGAGGTTCTGAGAGTAAATATATATCACACTTAGGGGAAAATATTAATAAAAGATATCACCAAATCAGCACATCTCTGAGTCTAATATAACTATTGAAACATTATCTTCTAATTTTAAAGCAGTTAAGACAAAAGCCAAAAGAAAATTCTTAAAGGGAAAAACAGGCTATTTCAGTAATTTCCTGGAACATGTATTCCAGAGCTTCTTCAAAGCACTGTTTACGTTCAAACCCATGGAATAGGCATGGATGTAAAGCAAGGATCAGACAATCCCATTTCCACCCACTTCTCTCCAGAGGAATCAGTGTTTTCAGCTCTTTCAAGATTATTTTGATGCTTAAGATGACATTTCCTATTGTTTGACAATGTAATTTAAGTAGTTTTTATTTTATTTTTTTAAAGATTTTATTTCTTTATCTTTAGAGGGGAAGGGAAGGAGACAGGGAGAAAAATTTCAATGTATGGTTGCCTGTCGTGTGTCCCCTGCTGGGAACTGGCCTGCAACCCAGGCATGTGCCCTGACTGGGAATCGAACTGTGTTCCCCTGGTTCCGCAGGCCCCGGCTTAGTCCACTGAGCTACACCAGCCATGGCAGTTTTTATTTTTTTTTAATTCCCCTTCATCAGTTAGTTGACTATTTTAATACTCTAATTTTAAGGCTCTCTCTTTCCAACTCCAATCTTCATATCAAACAGCTAATGATCTATAAATATTTAGAAAGTTCTAATGGAGACTGTGACTAAAACAAACCTTTAAGAAAGTCTGGTTTATAAGACTAATCTCCCTTAATTTCTCTCTTTGGAAGTTTGGATATACGAGTATTTAATGGCTTTAGATGAAGCTTTATCCTCACCCGTCATTGTGCTCTATTCCTCCACCCCACTCACACACCGAAGGGGAGGGGGAGGCACACGCCCTCCGCACTCGGGGTGGGGGGTGGGGGGTGGGGGTGGGGGGTGGGAGGTGTTGGGTGAGCGCACTGGCGGGGAGACGGGAAGAGTGAGGAAGGTCTTTGGTTAAGATAGTGTCGTTCAGGGAATTTCAAAGATGATCGGGACAGTACTTACTCCCAACCCAGCTGACTGCTCCTGAGATTTTTACATTTGTCCATCAGTTAGGGTTTGAAGGTGCGTTTGTGCCCATGTGTTTGTGGAGATAGTGCAATCCACAGGAAAGGGTGGCGGTATGGAAACCAGGCGGCCTGGTTTCTGCCTGGCCTCTGTCACTGACAGGCTTTGTGACCCGGAACTGGAAGGTTCACAGCTCTGAAACTGAACGCTCCTTTTCAAAAGTGACGGACTAGATGGTCTCTCAAGTTCTTTCCAGCCGTGACACACATCCTGTGAGATGTAAGGACATCAGATGGGAGCAGGGTATAGTTCACTGACATCTCCTGATTGATATTTACACATGCTCAAGCAATACCTCCGCATTTACTGTTGATTTATCATTATTTTCCCAATGTTTTGCCAGTGCTCTCCTGGATACGAGTTCAGGCAAGTTTCTTAGGTTATAGATATAAAAAAGTAGTAGAGCATAGTGAAGATATATAGAATTAAGATGAAATGTTTTAATAAAATTTTTAAATTAAAACGTAATTTAATGGGATGTTTTTGTTTGAAATACTTTTCCTGTAAAACTGTACTTTAAAAAAATTGGGCCTCAGTGTATTCGGCTTCTAAATAAAAGGCTCGTACTTGATCTGGGACAGTAACAAGGCCTTACCTGAAGCACTCATCAGTAGGAGAGGGCGCTCGTGGGGTGGGCAGTCAGTGTCCACAGGGGAAGAGAAGCACTGAGGGCCGCCCATTTCTTGAGCTAGGACCAGACTGTCATTAAGGGTCCTTCCTAAATACAGTCCTCCTCCATGTTCCCTGTCTCACTGGATGGCATTATTCACCCATTTGTCCGGCCCCCAGCCTGAGGCGTCATCCTTGACCCCTTCTCCTCGCTCATCCTCCCATTGGCAATTCGCCAGCAAACTCTGTCCATTTACCCACCAAATGGTTCATTACTACCATCTTCATCTAAGCTACAAGCATCCCTCTCTTAAACCCTTGCCTCTATTTAACAATGGGTTACCAAATAGGTGGGCTGAGAAGGTGCTAAGGATATCAGCAAGGTGGGGACACATTTCCTTCCATACCCACATAAACATACAGAAGGGAGTGAGAGTAATTGGGGTAAAAGCTTAATATCAGTACCCATTTACAGTTGGATCATTTAGAGACTTTCAAAATGATGTTATATAATTGCTTCTTTTTTGCATGACAACACGGTGTGTGTGTGCATGTGTGTGTGTGTGTGTTGGTGGAGGGTCAGATGGGGAATATATTTTTTAGAGAATAGCAAATCTAAAGACCTGATTCCAGCCCTGCCTCGAATCCATTTCACATAGAATAGTAGAATAATATTTTTTAAGTTGAATTTATTGAAGTTACATTGGCTAACCAAATTGTATAGGTTTCAGGTATGCATTCTGTGATACTAGATCTGTGTAGTGCATTGTATGTTCACCAATCAAGTCAAATCTCCTTCAGTCACTATTTAGTCCCTGCTCCCCTCCCCTCCCCTCCCCTCCCCTCCCCTCCCCTCCCCTCCCCTCCCCTCCCTCCCTCCCCTCCCCTCCCCTCCCCCCTCCCCTCCCCTCCCCTTCTACCTGCAGCAAGTGCCCTTTGCCTCTGGTGGTCTAAACACCATGCTGTTGTCCTGACATCTGTGTGTAGGAGATGGTTTCTTTTCTTTTTTTGCCTAATCCTTCATCCAATTTCACCCAGCCCTTCAAATCTGTTCCCCTTTAACAGCTGTAATTCTATTCTCTGTATCTATGAATTTATTTCTCTTTTGTTTATTTATTTTGTTGTTAGGTTCCACATATAAGTAAAATTATATGGTGTTTGTTTTCCTTTGACAGGTTTATTTCACTAAGCATAATACACTCCAGGTCAAGCTATGCTACTGTGAAAGGTAAGGTTTCCTCCTTTTTAACAGCCAAGTTGTATTCCATTGTGTAAATGTCACATAGTTGTTTTATCCATTCATTTCCTGATAGGCAATTGGGCTGCTTCCAAATCTTGGCTATTGTAAATAATGTTGCAGTGAACACAGGGGTGCTTATATTCTTTCAAATCAGTGTTTGGATTTTCTTCGAGTATTTTCCAAAAAGCGAAATCGCTGGGTCATAAGGCAGTTTCATTTCTAACTTTTTGAGGAAACTCCATACGAATTTCCACATGGCTGCACCAGTCTGCATTTTCACCAACAGGGCACGAGGTAGAAGCGTCCATTCAGGTTCTTTGGCCATTTTTTTAAAAATTGGGTTGTTTGGGTTTTTTGGTGTTGAGTTGTTTGAGTTCTTTGTAAATTTTTGACATTAACCCCTTATCAGATGTATCATTGGCAAATATGTTCTCCCATGCAGTGGGTTACATTTTTATTTTTATTTTTTGGTGATTTCCTTTGCTATAGAAAACCATTTCAGTTTCATATAGTCCCATTTGTATATTTTTTCTTTCATTTCCCTTGCCCAAGGAGACATATCAGAAAAAAATATTGAAATGAAACATGTTAGATCTTATTGCCTATATTTTCTTCTGTTACTATCGTTTTGAGTCTTACAGTGAAGTCTTTAGTCCCTTTTCATTTTATTCTTGTACGTGGTATGAGCAGATGGTCTAATTTTTTCTGCACATATGTGTCCAATTTTCCCAGCACCATTTGTTGAATAGACTGTCTTTACTCCATTGTATATACCCCTTTTGTCAAATATTAATTGACTATAAAGCTGTGTGTTTATTTCTGGGCTCTCTATTTCATTCCATTGATTTATGTATCTATTTTAATGACAGTACTATAATGCCTTGGTTACTTTGGCCTTGTAGTACAGTTTGATATCAGGTAGCATGATACCTCCAACTTCGTTCTTTCTCAAGAGTGCTGTGGTTATTTGGGGTCTTTTGGGTTTCCAAATAATCTTTTGGAACATCTGTTCCAGTTCTGTGAAATATGTTATTGGTACCTTTGTAAGAATTGCATTAAATTTCTATACATTTAATAGATTAATAGATTCATAGATTCCTCTGGGTCATATGGACATTTTAATGATGTTGATTCTTCCTGTCCATGAATATAATATATGCTTCCACTTATTTGTATCTTCTTCAACTTATTTCTTTGGTGTCTTATAATTTTCTGAGTACAGTTCTTTACATCCTTAGTTAAGTTTATTTCTAGGTATTTTATTTATGTTGAGGCAATTGTAAATGGCATTGTTTTCATAGTTTCCCTTTTGTTAGTTCATTGTTGGTGTATACAAATGCAACTGATTTCTGGATATTTATTTTGTATCCTGGTACTTTATTGAATTCAGTTATCAGTTCTAGTAGTTAATTGGAGAACCTTTAGGGTTCTCTACATATGTGTCATTTTCACATACGCTTGCCTGCCCGTTGAGATGACATGTATGTGGTCTAACAGGTGGAATCCTGGATGCAGACAGTTGCTCCACCTGTCTCACGTGAAAGGATCCCTGGGGTCTTTACCTGCTGGCACGTAGAGACCTCTGCACCTACTGTAGCAGCTGCTCGGCTTCCCTTGTCCATGGGGACCAGGAATGGTGGATCCCATCCCTTCTGCATGGACATTATTGTGTTTTCTCTAATTCCTGCTTCATCAGTCCTCTGATGGGTAGTCTCAAAAACACATCTTTGAAAACTTGTGCAAGGATGTCTGTGGGGTAACCCCCTAGGATGAGCACTGCCCGGTGTAGGTACGTGCCTCTGGACCTTCAACGGGTCCTGCACACTGCTCCCCCAGGGGAAGGGCCTTCCCCTTTTCTCCCCAGGGCATCTGCTGGGACCTCCCCTTCCTCACTCTGGCCCCAGGCCTGGTTGCCACCACACCAGAGCCTGCCAGCCTGATGGTGACAGTGCTCTCCCCCCAGTATTGACAGTGCATGTGTCCCCCTAGGGGAGGTCGGGCATCTCTGACACTCAGTGGCATGTGCACTGCCCCTTGTTGGAAGTGCACTTGCTTGTGCCTCGTCCCTTCTGAGGCCTGGCTGCACCACGGGATGCTCAGCCTTCCTGTGGCCTTGGGTTGTGGAGAATGCTTTCCAGTGTGTGGTTTGTCTTTGTGGATTTCTGCATTTGTCTTGCTTTTGTTTTGGGCACAGAATGAGCCAGCCACTGCCTGACTGGCTTCTGTCCCTGAGGTCACACTCAGCACAGTGGTCTCTCCCCCAAGATTATGCACATGCTTCCCAAAGGGGCTTCTTTTTTTTTGCATCTGAGCTCTAATCCAACCAGGATTTTCCTTTCAAATAACAAAACATGTGCAAACACAGAAAGGCGCCTATTGTAACATTCCATTTATAGGAATCATCCAGCAAAGCAAAAGGAAGAGAAGCAGATCAGGGGTTGCCAGGGCAGGAGGAGTGGGGAGGGAGCACTTCGGGTGCAGGGCTCCCTTTGGGGTGATGGGGCCTTGGCAACTAGGTAGTGATGATGCTTGCACAGCGTTGTGAAGGTACCTGACGCTCAGGAATGGCACAAGTTACAATAAAAACAATGATTTTTATTTAATACTTAAACTTAATCATGCCCTGGAGGAAAGGAAAACATAACAGTAAAAGAAAATAAAAAGATCACAGAGGGGCAGTGAAACAACTTCTGGTGGGAGTGGGAGAGCTGGTTGAATACTAATCAGCTCTAGAACTGACCCGGCACCTTTGCCGGAGGCAGCCCCTCCTCTCTGGCATGAACTGGGGCAGGATCCAGGGAGGACTCTTCAGGCAGGTGTGGTAGGGCCTCCGTCAGGTCAGGAGATGCTGCATAGGCTGCTCCAGGCTCCAGAGCTGAGGCCGGAGCCGCTGCTGGAGGTGGCACGGCCACTAGAGGCGGACCCTCCTTCAGGCCTGAAGCGGCTCCCCCGTCTGCCCCTGCAACAAAGCCCAGAGAGGTACTATATACAGGTGTTGTAGCAGAAGCCTGCTCAGCCTCCTCGGCCTGCTCAAGTTCTAAGATGAGGAAGGATCACCCAGTGCCTGCATTTCCAAAGGCCCCCCACAGACAACACAGCCAAAGTCTTCCCGAGAAGCCACAGCTCAGGACACACCCCAGGCCCCCCTCCCCCTGTCCCCCTCACCCTGACAGTCTAGCAGGTCTGAGGCCTGCCTTCCTTCTCCCACTCACTCCTCCCCATAAGCTTTCTGCAACTCCTCCTCCATCCCACCTTGATCTTTCCCAGCTCCTTGCTGATGGGCTCTGATTCCTTGGGCTCCAGGTCATCTGGCCCAGTCCCGCTGATGTGGGTATGTGCCCCATGTTGAACTCAGAAACCTTCAGTTTCTATTGGTGCCTCGATGGCCTCAAGGGAGGTGTCCTTTTCTGGCCACCCACAGGACCTGGTCCCCCAGACCTCTGAGTGGTGACACTGACTTCGGGATTGCTTTAGCCATTGGTGGCAGGGCCCACCTTCCCCTCACTGCTGGAGACAAGGTAGGGTTGTCTGTCAACTAGGTGATTTTTCTGGACTGCTGGATTTGCAAGAAAAGAAAGATGACCCACACCCCTTACTTTTCAATGGCCCCCTACACACTGAACACAGATACAGCGTTTTGAAGAAGCCACAGGCCACGACCCACTCCAGGGTGCCTTCCCCACAGACAGTCCAGAGGCCAAGGATCTGAGACCAGTCTTTGCTCTTGGCCACCCTTCGGGGGGTGCTCCCTGTGTGTTTGGCAGCAACTTCTTACACACTCACCCGCACCTCCACTCCCATTCCACCCGCACCTCCCCTACCACCTCACCCTTGTGCTCTGACTTTCTGGGCTCCAGGTCACCTGGCCCGGTTTGTTTAACACGGGCACCATGCTCCAGATTGGAGACAAAAATTGTCAGCTTCCTGTTTAGCCTGGGTTGTTCAGGGTAGGCGGCCTTCTCCATTTATTCATGGGCCCTGGTTCTTCAGATCCCTGGGTGGCCAAAGTCACTCTGGGCCTTCTCTGGCTCTTGGTAGTGTAGCAAATCTTCTTGTCACTGTTGGAGTCACAGCCAGTCTCTATCAAGCAGCTGCTCCTTTTGGCTTGGTGCTGAAGTTGCAAGAGGAGAAGCGGTCACCTATGTATGTGCCTGCATTTCCAGGTGCCTCTCACAGCCAGTGCACAGCCAGAGCCCTCCAGAGAAGCCTCAGCGTGGGACCCCAGCATGTGCTCCCCACGGACCGCCCAACCAGGAGATGCGTGGTCCGAGGCCAGTCTCTGCTCCTGGCCAGCCTCTGCTGGTGCTCCCCATGTGTCTGGCACCGACCCCTCCCCACAAGCTTTCCTGCACCTTCACCACCGCTCCCACCTCCCCTACCTTCTCCCCCTTGGACTCCCCATTTTGGGGCTTCAGGTCATCTGGCCTAGTTTGTTTAACATGAAAACTATCAGCCTTCTGTGGAGCCTGGGTGGCTTCAGGTGAGATGTCTTTTTTTTCCCCCATGAAGAAGCCCTGGTTCCCCAGGCCCCTGGGTGGTGTCAGTGACTTTGGTCTTGCTCTGGCCCTCGATGATGTGGCGTACCTCTCCCTCACTGGTGGAGATGGGGCAGGGGTCTTTCGTTGACCTCCTGTTGCTCCTCCATGACCTGGTTGAGCTCTGCAATGACCGGTAGCCAGCTGGGAGGCCTCAAGCCCTGCCTGGCCCTGGTCGCTGCTGCTTCTGCCCTCTGGACCTTCCACTTCAGGCACAGAAGTGCCTGAATCTCTCCATCTAGATAGATGGAATCTCTCCATCTAGATGGAATCTCTCCATCTAGAAAGAACAAGACTCACCTCCCGGGCTCAGTAATCCTCGGGTCACAGGCGGCGCCCACACTTCACATCCACCAGCCAGCCTTGACCTGGAGCGTCAACGTGACTGGCCCACCAGGCTTCTGACCTGTTCCTGCCTGGGGCAGACCTTCCTTGTACACGCACACACATGCACACCCGGAGATGACAGAAGGTTGCTCTGGTGTGATTTGAGTGGTGGCCTGGCCCAAACCAAGCCACCCTGGGCCTCCGTGTTACCTCTGAGTTCCTCCCTGAGAAGGGCCACAGGTGTCTAGGCTGAGTCTGGACCCAGGGGCGGCCTGGGTGCAACATACTATCACTACTGCCTCTTTTGAGGCCATGGCCTGTGGACATGGGCAGACAACAAGAAATCATCCTGTCTGTTCAAATGTCTCCAGCCAGCCAGTCCGAGGAGGGGCCGGTTTAGGGTGTGGCTGCCTGGTTACCGGGGTTCCAAGTTCTCTGGGCTCTGTCCTCAGGAAGTGAGGTCACTGCTTGGTGTAGCTCAGTGTAGTGAGGTCACTGCCTGGATCCCCTACCCTAAGCCTCTCCTCAGACAAGAGTGGTGACTTCATTTCATGACATCCCTGTTCACGGGAGAACCCAGAGGTAACATTAAGAGGTTCAGTGGACTTGGATCCCACCTGAGCTGAGCAGCCCTGTGTCCCCTCCGTGTGGGTGTGTGTGTGTGTGTGGCGGGCGGGGGGGGGGGCGGGCCTGCCCCGAACAGGAACACGTGACAAGCCTGGTGGGCTAGTCATACTCACACCCCAGGTCAAGGCTGGCCAGGTGGATGTGGACTGTGGGTGGTGCCCTCTGCTTAAGGTTTATTCTGAGCCCTGGAGGTGAATCTCATTTCCCCTGGGTGGAGGTCTGTGCAGACACAGGTCTGGGCCAGATCTAGGAGCAGAAGTTCCAGTGGGCAGAAGCAGTAGTGACAAGGGCTGGGCAGGGCTTCAGGTCTCTGGACCAGCTGCAGAACTCGACCACGGTCGTGGAGAAGCAGCAGTTGGTTGACAACTCTTGCCCTGTGTCCACCAGTGAGGGGCTGGTGGACCACACCACCGAGGACCAGAGTGGGTCACAGTGACTGTGGCTACCTAGGAGTCTGGGGAACCAGGGCCTGTGGACGGCCAGTAAATGACACCTCCCCCAAAGCCCCCCAGGCACCACAGGAAGCTGACCATTTCTGACTCCAACATGGAGCACAGTCTCTGCATTAATGGAACCTGACCAGGTGACCTGGAGCCTAAGGAGGCAGAGCTTAAGGGTGGGAAGATGAGGGAGGTAGGGGGTGGGGGGTGGGGTGGAGGTGCAGTGGTGCATTTGAGGAGTGGTCAGTGCCAGGCACACAGGGGGCGCCCTCAGAGCCTGGCTGGGAGTGAGACCAGCCTCAGACCACCCGTGTGCTGGACTGCTGAGGGCGTCCTGAGGTTGGGTCTGGGCTCCAGTTTCTCTGAAGCCTCTGGCTGTGTTCTGTCTCTGGGGGACACATGGAAATGCATGTGGAAGGGCACATGGGTGATCTTTTTTCCTCTCATGACTCCAGCACCAGGCCAGGGGGCAGAGCTGGCTGGTGCTTCAACGCCTGTCATGCATCCCGAGCAGCCCAGTGCCGGGGCACACCATCAGGCCACTGCAGACTTGGAGGGCTGTCTGCCTCCAGTGGGCAAGCCACCCCCAGTGGCCACACCAGCTGCAGCTCTGGAGCTGGCCTGTGCAGCACCTCCTGACCTGACGGAGGCCCCCCCACCCCTGCCCGAAACGCCCTCCCTCGAACCTGCCCCGGATCCCGCCACAGAGGAGGAGCTGCCTCTGGAAAATGCATCAGGGCCAGCTCTAGAGCTGTGTGTTGAGTCCGCTCTCCCCTTCTCATTGGAACAATTTGTGTTACCTTCATTCTTTGACCCTTTTATTTTCTTCTATGGTTGCGTTTTTAGTTGCTTCCTGGCATGATTCGATCTATATTCTTTACTTGAGTATTTATAAATAAAAGTTGTTGTTTTTATTGTAAATTGTGCCATTCTTGAGTGTGACGTACCTTCACTACGCTGTGCAGGCACAACGACCACCTGGTTGCGGAGGCCCCATCACCCCAAAGGGAGCCCTGCACCCGAAGTGCCCTCCCCACTCCTCCTGCCCTGGCAACCCCTGATCTGCTTTCTGTCTCTGCTCTTTTACCTATTCTAGATTCTTCCTATAAATAGAATCTTGCAATAGGTACCTTTTTGTGTCTGCTCGCATACTTTTGTTTTTATCTGTAATAGCATTTTTGCTATTTGAAAGGGAAATCCTGGTTGGATTAGAGCTCAGATGCAAAAAAAAAAAAGAAGCCCCTTTGGGAAGTGTGTGCATAATCTTGGGGGAGAGACCACTGTGCTGAGTGTGACCTCAGGGACAGAAGCCAGTCAGGCAATGGCTGCTGTGCCCAAAACAAAAGCAAGAAGAATGCAGAAATCCACAAAGACAAACCACACACTGGAAAGCATTCTCCACAACCCAAGGCCACAGGAAGGCTGAGCATCCCGTGGTGTAGCCAGGCCTCAGAAGGGACGAGGGACAAGCAAGTGCACTTCCAACAAGGGGCAGTGCACATGCCACTGAGTGTCAGAGATGCCCGACCTCCCCTAGGGGGACACATGCACTGTCAATACTGGGGGGAGAGCACTGTCACCATCAGGCTGGCAGGCTCTGGTGTGGTGGCAACCAGGCCTGGGGCCAGAGTGAGGAAGGGGAGGCCCCAGCAGACCCCCTGGGGAGAAAAGGGCCCCTCCTCTGGGGGAGCAGTGTGCAGGACCCGTTGAAGGTCCACAGGCACGTACCTACACCGGGCAGTGCTCATCCTAGGGGGTTACCCCACAGACATCCTTGCACAAGTTTTCAAAGATGTGTTTTTGAGACTATTTATCAGAGCACTGATGAAAAATGGGGCAGAAATGGCAGGGAATATGTGAACAATGGAGGTGGTTTTTGTGAGTGTGTGTGTATGTGAAAGGAGATGCTAAAACATGTTCATGTTCTGAGGAGAGTAAGTAGAAGGGGAAAGATTATTGACACCCAAGAACTGGTGGAGACAGGAAAGAATATGACCTTCACCTTCACTAGGGGGGTGGCAAGGAGCCAGGGTAGGGGATACATGTGTCCGTGATAGGAGGAGGATGTGTTTCCCACGTAATGGCTGCTCTTCTCCAATGGATTATGGCACCTCATCCACTGAGTGGGAAGGTAAAACAGGGTTGGTGGAAAGTTTGAGAAAAGAGAAGACATGAGATTCTTGTCTTGCTTGGATTATATATCTAGCTTCCCTTCAGCAGACCCCCTGCATATGAGCGGCCTTTGGCTGTTATTAGGCTTCCTATGGGAACTGGCTTCCTGGCCAGCAGACAAGTGTCAGCCCAGAATTCTCCTAATAAAATATCTCTTGTGAATTTTCCAGTGATCCAACCTGCTCAGGCCAGGAATGCAGAAAAGTTCAGATCAGAATTTCAATCTGAAATATGACAACTTCAACTTTATACCTGGATCCCCTAATGTTGGGAACCACTCTGCCTGGTTTCAGGAGTTGTCACTAACCCCCCGTGGCTAAGGCTGAGTGAGCGACCTCTAGAATGCGAGCCACTAAGGAGACAAAGCTTGTCTCTGCTTCATCCCTTGCCCCTAATGCATGGTAGGTTAGTCTATGGTGCTATGACCCCTCAGAGGAGGGGCAACCTAAACCAGACATGGTCACCTGGGAGGCCATCATGGAAGGACTTGAGGGGCTGCAACAAACAGGGTGTGATGGACCCTCGCCCCCTGGCTATTCTGACACAGCCCGAGTCCCCATTTCTCGCCAGGGAGAAGTACTTCCTGGCTCTAATCCACTTAAGCCTGAAAACCTGTGATGAGAAAGACAGTGCAGCCCTTTGTTGGGTAGAGCAGGATCCGGGGTGATCAGGCCTAAGAAAGAATATGTGAAATCCTGTGAAACCTGCTTTGTTTAGAATGCTCTCATTTAAGTGATGAGGGTCCAAGCAAGAAGTTTGTTCCTCAAAGTTTTATAGCTCTTTAGCTGTCTGACCCTGGCTGAGAATAAGCCCTCATAGTTCTTTGAAGCTATCTATTGTTTGATCCTTACCTGTATTCTTGTGCAAACGAACCCAATAAAAGCCCCTTGAGCGAGGGGCTCTTGTCCCTTCCCCTTTGAGAGATCGGCCACCTTTCCTCCCCGAGAAGGTTGTGTCTTGGTGGTTTCACCTTCATCCGTGGTAGACAGGAGGGACCTCTGGCAAAGTTGCCCCCACACCCTGGCTAAATCCTTGACTTACCCAAAAGCTTTCTTTTAAACTTCAATATCATCTACTGGTGTTAAAGAGGCAAGTAAGAATTACTCATTCAGGCTCACAGTAGACTGGGCTTTCTCTCTCAGACAATGTACCTGTAGACTCTTTGGTGATGGGTATTAACAGTCTCATGGAAGCCTCATTCTATATGTCTGCCCTCACAGGTTCCAGCCTTTATCCTCTAATGGCGCAGTTTCTGCTGCTTGATTCTTTAGAAATAAAATGGCTGAACAAATAGTAGAGAGAAATAAGGAAGATCTGAGACCAGCCTGGGAAGAAAGGGGACTTTGGGTCATTGGCAGAGCTTGCAGCTACTTTCTCCCTGAAGACGTACACAGTGTCCAGCCCAGGGGTTCACAATTGTTGGGAAAATGGCAGAGGGATGAAAAAGTTGGTGGCATATAAGAATGCTTAAGTTTAGGTTATAAAAGTGCTGGGCAGTCTGAGTATTGGGCCATTCTTCTCTCATTATCAAGAAAATCTTGATTTCTAAACATTTAAGGCAGTGCTTCCTTGCAATAGTAACTAATGGCCATTTAGAAAAAGAGACTGCAGGTTTTTTCTTAGATGTTATTCCTTTGATTCTCCCTTCTGTGGCATCTCTTAATTCACCATGATGATGATTATCCTTTTTAAGACTTCCCTGTCAAATATTTCCCTGTTAATATTCCCCTGGCAAAAAGGCAGAAGAGTGATTCTGGGTTCTAGATAAACAAAGCCATAGTACCATCCCTGTTTTATAGCAGCTTAGAATGTGTGTGTGTGTATGTGAGAGACAGAGAGAGGAAATAAAAATTTTTTGTTGTCGTAATATTTTCCTTTGCAAAATGGAGCTCAGCAGAAATAGCAGACCACAAACACAGGACGGAGCATTTACTCCAAACATGTATATTGAGCATCTAATGTGAGTGAAGCGCTATGCTGGGTATCGGACCCCAGCAGCACAACCAACAAGCTTTGAAAACCTGGCCATCAGGAAACCTGTCTCCTGGTGAGTGGCAGCTGACTCCCCACCCAGTGTATCAGTGAATGGGCTTCCACTCTTCACCAAGAGCTTTCAGCTCATTGCTGTGACTCAAGGAAGTTGAGTCTGGGTCAAATGCAACCTTGCCAAGTACTTTGTCTTTCCAAGTGATTTGAATGAGACAAGAAGTGACTTTAGAGTTAAGATTTATAGTGGTAGTAATACTTGTGGCCAATGAACAGAAGTGATAACATTGTCTTCTGTTCTATTGAACCTTCCATTTTATTTTCTGAGGAAATAAGTTTTCTCTCTCTCTCACTGGCAGATAAAATTCAAATGCATATGGGCATTCTCTCTCTCTCTCTCTCTCTCTCTCACACACACACACACACACACACACACACACACACACACATAGTGTTTCAAGCCAGCTGTTTTAGAGAGTCATCTCAAAGCTGCTATCTAGAAACAAAGTCCATTTTTTTTTCTTATCAATCACCTTAAAATTCTCTTTGAAGTAAAATCAGAAAGTTCACCAGAGTCATTTTCCTGGTTGGGCTCTCAGGGCACTTTGTATGTTCTTCTTCAATAGTCACGACCATTGGCGGAGCACTTGATAGGGGATTTGGATAGTTTTCCTCTCATCCTGACTAGATTTCAAGAGCCCCAGCCCTGCCATTGATTAGTGGTGTGATTTGGGGTACATCACTTCACTTTACAGTTTATTTTTCTCACTTCTTTTTTTTTAGATTTTATTTATTTATTTTTAGAGAGGGGAAGTGAAGAAGAAAGAAAGGGAGAGAAATATCAATGTATGGTTGCCTCTCACGTGGCTCCCACTGGGGACCTGGCCTGCAACCCAGGCATGTGCCCTGACTGGGAATTGAATCAGTGACCCTTTGGTTTGTAGCCCACACGCAATCCACTGAGCTATGCCAGCCAAGGCTTATTTTTCTCACTTCTAAACTGAGGAAATTTGACAAATTGAGCTTGAGAGGCCCTTTCATAAGTGACCACATTATAATATTCAATAATATTTGTGAAGTGAGATGTAGAGAATGCACTGTGACTTTGAATATTTTTTATTTTGTGGTTTAGTAAATTAAATATTTTAATTAGTAGCCATTATTAGAAAAGAGGAAATCTTAATTAAAATAGCTAATGTTTATTGAGTAGGCTTAAATTCCTACTTGACAAGAAGTTTTTTTGCTATAAAAACCATCTCATCTCTATTTTATACTTTTAATGTCAGTTGAAGAATTGTTAGAGTGTCATCAATAGTTACATCTGATTCAAGACATCTTCTACACAGAGGATTTGATGATGGAAAGAAAGAAAAATGAGGAAGAAAGGAGGGAGGGAGGGAGGGAAGAAACTAACATTTCCTGAGCTCTTACTATGTGTGTGGTAAGAAATGATTACAGAAACATGATTCTTGGCAGAAATTGTTAGATGTTCTCCAAATTCTAGGTCCTTTTCTTGGGAACTCAGCCACATTACATCTTCCAGCCTCTTACAGATGGCTGTATCTATGTACCTGAGCCCTGGCCAATAGAATGTGAGTGGAAGTGATACCCGGCTCCGCGTGTGACTTTAAAGAGCCTTCACACGTGCTCCATCCACTCTTTCCCACTTCTAGCTTACCTGGACGGCGATAATGCCAGGGTGATCTTTAGAGCCATTTGTTGAGGGCAGTGGAACTGCTATCGGCCTGTTAACCCTGAAGCAGAGAGCTGCTGCCAATGTGCCGTACCTGCCTCAAACGTCACTGAGTTCGAGGAAACTTGTACAACATCTGAGCCATTACATACAGTTAGGAGTCCATTTGTTTCAGCAGTTTAACATATCCAGCCTTATATGCACATTAATTTTCAAATCATCTCGTGAGGTAGATACTATTTATTTATTTTTTTATAAAGAAGAAACTGAAGCCCAAAGTGAGGAGGTGAATTTCTCAGATTATACAAATGGCAAAGCAAGGTTTGAACTTGAGCCAGTCCAACTCTGCTCATAAAGAGACTACAAACATTACATCCATGCATAGAGAAGAGTCTACTAGAGTCGTTCTGTAGGAAATCTTACCATACTTTTACATGTTGGACGAAAGAATGCCTTTTTATAAATCAGTGAGCTATGAAAGCAATTCTTACAATGCTCTGAACCCAATATGAGCAAGAGGCAATGTACCCTGGTGGCATTAGAGTCTGACAGGATCTAAATCTGCTGTTTGCTATCAGGGCATATTATTTAACTTCTACCGGTCTCAGCTTTCTGATCTGGAAAATTAAAGTAAAAATTAAAAATTAAAAAAATTTGACTAGGAGTCACGGATGAATGGTTATCTTTTCAAGTTTTTTTCCACTTCCTTGTGTCAATAACCTATTCTCCAAAATAAATAAATAAGTAAATAAATAAATAAAAGCATACCTTGCCCCCAATGGAATCTCATAAAATTACTCTGTCCTATGGTACGAAAACCTTCGAAAATAGGGTGCGTATTAAGAGAAATAATATTTTAAATATTGGAGGAAATAATAAATGTGAAGCCCCTAGCACATTTGTGAAGTGCCTAGCATGTAATAGGTGCTCAATAATATCATCTTTTTAATAAGGCAAAGTGAAGTCTGTGTTTGGGCATTGTGTTCAGAGTTGCTTGAGAATTTTGAATTTTCTTTTCTTGCATTTATCTATTGGAATGTGATTTGCCTTCTTATTAGCATAAGTCATATGCATCCTGCTCTGTTTTCAGGAAAAGGAGGTAATTTTGGCTGCAGCCATGTTCTCATCGGAGAAATAGAGGGCGGTTAATGGTTAGTGTTCAAGAACAACAAAGCTCTTTTAGTTGCTTAGCAACTGAAGCTGGAGGTGGGGTGGTCAGAGACTGTGTAAGCAGCGGTGAAAAGCAGAGAGGAGTTTAAAAAATGAATGTAACGTCTGGGTCATTCCCAGGTGGGTGAAAGAGATTTATATAGCGCTAATATTTACAGCCATGGCCTATTTGTTACGAGACTGGAAAATTTAATGAAATTGTTTGAAATTCAGCAGTGGTAAGTCACAGTGGACATTTATTGTTCTAATGCAATATGTAGACTATTTATTTAACATGTTGATTGCAAATGAAATGCGGGAAGGATTGAGCAGCCCTCTAGATTTGGAAACTCGTCCTTCCCCGCAGACACTACTGCCACCGTGTGGACGAGGCTGGGAGCCTGCGGGGAGCTGAGGGCCGAGGGATGGGCGTCGGGGGCGCGTCTCTGGGAAGAGGAGTGTGCTCTGCAGATGGTGTTGCTCCTGTCCTTGAGAATTTGAAAGTTTCTGGTACATTTTTAAGTTGGTATATAAAAGTATAAATTATAAGTTTAACTAACTGTAAAAAATATAATCTCCTGAAACGGCCATGTGACTCCTGTAAATGAATCCAAATCTAAAGGATTTAATATATACCCAGTTATTTTTTAAATACATGAGAATGCTCTTTTATTTTTTATTTCATTATTTTTGATATGATTATCTTTTTTTAAAGATTTTATTTATTTATTTATTTATTTTTAGAGAGGAAGGGAAGGAGAGAAGGAGAGACATATCGATGCGTGGTTGCCTCTGTGAGTCCCCTGCTGGGAACTGGCCTGCAACCCGGGCATGTGCCCTGACTGGGAATCAAACCGTGATTGTGTGGTTCGCAGTCCCATGTTCAATCCACTGAGCTACACCAGCCAGGTGAGAATGCTCTTTTAAATAAGTATTTTTTTACATAATTCCTTTTCTTTTTTAAACTTATATTTGAATTCCTCTTCCCCATTAGACAGATCCTAATGTTTTATACATCTTAGTTATATAAGTTTATAATGTTATACTTATTACATTGTATATATGTATATTCCTCTGTAACAACAATAAATATCTGAATTAGAATTTAAAAATTTAAAAACTTTTTGTAATTTAGAAATTACAAAATGTTTCTGTTGCTATAAGGCTGTAGTTATCTATCCTTTTTTAGTACATAATTGATTAAAAACACAAATATTAATCAATAATTTTTAAACATTAAAAAGGTAGAGTTTTATTTGGGCATATTAGTGAGATAGATGGAGCTCTTTAAATATTAGTTCACTTACCTATAATAAATATTTATTATGGTTAGAATGAGAAGAGAGTACGTATTTATACTGTCTATATCATTTTCTTTTCTAATTATAAGCTCCAAGAAACTTCATTCATGGAAACAAGCAATGGGACTGGATGAAATTTTATAGGTAACATAACTTTGAATTGTTTCTGAGCTACTTGCCAAATATGACCTAGTACTCTTGTTATGTATATATATTTGTATGTGTGTATGTGTGTATATATACATACCTATGTACATATATATACATACATATATATTTAGTGATCAGTGAACAACTGCTTAGTTTTGCTTCAATGGTATCGAGAGCAAAATAATTGAAAGCTACCTCACCTAGCAAAGGATTTCTTAACCTGTCATTAGAATCATTTCCTTTCTCTGCAGATACCAGGGCTTAAAATTCTCCCTGTGACGGACATCCCATAGATTTCTATGACCCACGCAGTGCACCTGTGTGACCTTCAGTTATGTAGGAAGGAGGTCCACTCTTCTTTTTTAATGGGTGAAAGAACTTTAAAAAGGAGGAGATGGGAGCAAAGAATTGTCACAACACAACATTGCAGTTACACTGCCATGAATTAGCCAGAGATCACCAGGGCTACCAGGGTCATCTGTTTTAGTCATTACTAATATGATCAGTTTTACAGATGAATATAAATAGAATGTGAAGATACAAAGAAAGTTGATTCCCTCAAAGTTATTCTAATAAACACCTATCCCTTGAATCCTCTTTTACACCTCAGGTTGAAATCACTGGTTTTCCCCCAAAGCCAGTTTATGGCAAAGTTTTCTGTAAGTCTGATGCCAGCTGGGCTGTGGCAGTCATGGTGAAGGGGGCACAGTTAGGTTTCCAACTTGTTGAATTTACTGAGTTGAAACACTATATTTTTCCATGTGTAATGCACACCCATGTTTTTGGCCCAAACTTTCAGGAAAACAGTCTTTCATTTTAATTTTTTAATTTAGTTATTTATTTATATTGAGATATTTTTTTATTGTAAAGGAATTTTAGTGTTTATTTTTGAACATATGATGGTACAAAACATTGTACATAGCAAATAATTACAAAACAGAAGAACAGATACAAGGTATTTCAGGTGCTACCCATATATAATGGACACTCTTATTTTTCCCTTAAAAATTTGGGCAAAAATTATGCATTTTATATGACAAAATATGCTAACTCTTTCTTATTTTGCTGTCATGTCCTCTGCACAGAAGGAAAATACGGTGCTAATAGCGACTTTGAAAGCTCATGCTGTGTTGTCCCTCCTTTGTCATGATTTTAAAGTCGTGTCAGTTAGGAGAGTCTAAATTAGGTGGAGGTAGTAAATGCCCCAGATCTCAGTGATTTGAGAACAAGTTTTATTTATGCTCAGGCCACACGTTCATTGCAGGTCACCATGTTTCTGTTCCTTGCTTAAGACAGTGGCAGAGCAGCCCCTCTCCGAGACACCCAGTTTCGCAGCAGAGAAAAAGCAGACGTGGAGAACATGAGCAGTCTCTTAACACTTCTGCTCCGAAGGAGCAGGCATCGCTGAGTCCACTTCTCATTGGAAAATGTAAGTTCATGACCTTTGCTGAGTTGAGCATGGTGAGGATGCGCAAACTCCCTCCGGGCAGGGGCCGCGGACATTCTGACCGACATCGCAACTTCCCACACCCATGGGAACCCTAAATCCGGGAATCACTGATTTATCATAAACAGAGGATTATCGTTTTCTAAAATTATTAGACTAAAAATGTTTATTTTAATTTTAAAATTACAAAATATTTGCACTATGGAGAATAGTACAGAGACTAATATAACAAAGACATGCGTACTTATAGCCCAGACTCACCAACTGTTGTTAATTTAACATCTGCCGTATTGACCTCAGATCCCTTTGTTAAAAAGGAGCTAAAACATTGTGGATGCAGTGGAAGCGCCTCGCCAACCCCATCTTACTCCCTTTTTAAACCCCTGCCTTTCTAGATGCCACCTTGTTCTGATGCTAGTGTGCTTTCTTTGTGTCTATTCTTTTACACGTCTGTTGCACAAGTGCTTTAAACTGTGCGTAATGTAAAATGTACTTATCTTTTGACAACTTACTTTTCCCATTCAGCATTCCATACTTTAGACATATGCATGTTGTTTAAAGTATTAGATAGGAATATGTGGTATAAATAGATCACAATTTATCCATGTTGTGCCTTTGTTTATAGCTTTTTGTTGTTACAAAAATGGAATGATATACCAGGGGTTTTACATGTTTGTCTGTATGTAAGACAGGAGTTTCTTTGAGATTTATGCCCTTGAAATGATGGAAACACTTTATCATGGGGCCTTGCGGTGTGGAGAAAGCTAATGGCTTTTGCATATCAGATTGAAGTTGTACGAATGGCAGCTCCGAAGTGGCAGGTTTGGCGGGAAATGGGACCATGGCCCAGTTTGTTACCCACCCAGTTTGTTGGTGGGTCTATGGCCTGTTGCATTCAGAGAAGCTGAGTTCTGAGGCAACAGGTTTTTTTGCAAAGAAAAGTAATATTTATGAGACAGCCCAATGAAGAAATGAAGAGAAAGTCCACATTCGCCTCTTGGAATAAAGATTTGAAGCAAATTTAAAGAATAGTGTTAAGGAGGAACTACGCATGTTCATGAATTCTAATTCAGGGGGAAATTCTGATTGGCAGCGTTGGAACGAGGCCATCTAAGGGGAGAAATGTGAAAGAGGTTGTGGGGGCAGGGTGAGTAATTTCAGAGTTTGGCTGTGTCCGTGTTTGGTCTGGTCCCCAATCATCCTTATCGGGTGGACCTCCTGCTGTTTAAAGGGCTTTGAATGGCTACAGCGGCACTTCTGTTGAGTTCCATGGACTTTGGCTCTGCGGTGCTCTGGAGGTCAGTTTAGCATCGTTAGGGCTCCTAACCACACACCTGCTTGAGGCTCTGGGCCCGGTTTGACCTGAGTAGGCCTGCTGGTCTCTGGAGTGCAGTAAGGTGACCTGGTGGTATCTGCTGAAAAACACTAAAAAACAAAAACCCCAAACTAAAACAGCGACGACAATAAAAAACAAAAACAGAGAGAGAGAGAGGAGGAAAGAAACCCATCAGGGTGTGGTTTCAGTGTTAGGGCCTGGTTCAGTCTTACCTGAAACCACGTGGGCAGAGAGTGAGAGACGGCTTCACGAGACGTTCCCAGGCCGCTGCGTTCTGTGCAGGGCATGGGAAAGACAATCATTCTAGAAAACTCACATTTTTCCTGGGAGCTGTGCGTGGTGTGGTGAACCAGCAGACTCAGAGACTCTGGGTGGATGAGGACGGCCCCACAGGGGATGCGGGGGAGCGGACTTGGTGTCCCAGGAACTCACAGTGGTTGTCAAAAAAGATAATAGGGACCCAAGAACAGAAAGAAGAGTGTGCATCTCAGGTGATGTCAATCTGAACAGATATGGACTGAGAGTCAGCTTGTCCTTCCCCTGTCCTGACGCCACTTGCTGTCGGGGACAGGGGCAGAGCTATACTGAAGCTGCTATTGCTGGCTGGTTTCTATTTCCTGATTTTCCCATCCTAGCAGAACCCCAAATGTGTTCAAGTGTCAACCCCTCCCTTACAGAGCCCATGTGCTTCATTTCCAGGGATAGGTCTAACTGGAATAAAGGGATCCTCTGTCTCTCGCCAGTCCTCGATCTAGAAATGGGCATGTGACACAAATTGGGCCAATAGGAACTGAGAAGACTGTTTCTGGGGAACTCTGAGAAGGTTCCTTCTTTCTTACTCCTCTGACTTTCAAAAGGGGTGTTTTTTCTCTGACCATGGCTTGCATGGAGCTGACACGGCTGCAGCCTGTGGATAAAGCTGGCATGCGGAGTGAGGCAGGACACAGTGACCGGAGTGAAAATGGGCTGGAGTCGTTGTCCTGCTTTCTGTGGCTCTAGTGATGGGAGCCAGTGAGGCCTCTGATTGCTTAAGCCTGTTTGAATTATGTTTTCAAATACTTGCTGCTACAAGAGAGGCAGGAAGTTGCGGGGGGCAGGACAGAAGCGGGCTTAGTTAACTGATATTATTCTGAATTGCCTGAAATTAATTTCTGCCACAGTGCTGAATAGAGGCTTAATATAGGAATTCATTTCAAGCACAGAATATATTCAAGCAGTCCTTGCTTTTCACGGTTCTGGGAAGTACGTATGTCAGATACCATGGATTAGTTAAATAACACCAGTCCCCAAATAACAGGGTTCAAATTTCAGTCAGTATGATATCATACAAGGGGGACCCCCCAAAACCAGAATTTATTTATAAAAAATTGTGTGTACTTATTCTTACATGTTTAAACTTCAGTCACCTTCCAAGTACTCTACATTTGATGCAATATACCTATTGAGACATTTTTTTCACTGCTCAAAAATTTGTGAGCTCATCAATTTCGATACTTTTTAGTGCTTCTGCTGGTTTTTGTTTCTCTTCTTTCAATTTATCAAAACATTTCCCTTTGAGGACTTTTTTCATCCAGGAAAACAAACAAAAAGGGTTGCTGGAGGTGAGATCTGGTAAATAGGGAGGGTGGGGCATGCGGTTCATGCTGGTTTTGGTCAAAAACTGAACACTCAGTGCATTGTGGGCAGGTGCATTTGTAAATCATCCAACATGAAATGGGCAAAGGCATTGAGTCTTCAAAAAAAAAATTCACTGCAGGTGAATGCAGCCTCTCACAACAACACCAGCTGGCACACTGATACAGATGGGTTCCTAGAACACCCACCTAGTGGGTGAAGCCTGTACTACAAGGAACCAACCCTCCAGAAGATAATTCTATTTTTGGTATATTGATTGTGAGTAATTGCATAAAAGTAGACGCTCTGTGCTTCAGTCCACAAACCACTACAATAAAAACAGGTGCCAGGCGTGACCAATGGCCAGTCGCATCACTCCTTTTAAAGCTTCTTTCTGCACGAAGTGTTTTCATGCAGACAGCAAAGCATGTATGTGGGTGGTCTCTGTGCTCCCCAGTGATGAAACACACTGCATTTTAATAAAATGAATACTCTATTTTCAGTCTGCAGCTGCAAATCTGCTTGTGCGGAGGGCCAACTTCAGTTAGACTTAAGTTAGACTTGGATTTCCAACTGCAAGTGTGCTTGGCACCCCTAAACTTCACATTCAAGAATTAACTGTACTTAGAGGAGAAGGTTAGACAACCAAGAAGAAGTGAAGTAAAGAAACACAAAGTGATCATACTGGAGGTGGGCAGTACTCGACTGTAAATGGAGGGAGAAAGGAATAGTTGGTAGAGGGGATGTCGACGTGACCACCACTTGAGAGACTCTACGTATGCAGTTACAGGAACTGAATGAAGGTGAATTAATCAGCAAAAGTGAGGAAAGTGATTGGGATGAAAAGCATGACAATGACCCAGAGAAAGTGATGTCTGCAAAACTCTAAATGAGTTCTTGGAGCTATTTCATGGAATCGAAAGGATAAAAATTCAGAAGCTGTCCCAAACTTAGGCAAGAGTATAACAATTCACTCATAACATAGAAATGAAGATCACTGCTTATCTAATTTATATAGTGAGGCATAAGTCCTGTTTAAACTATTCTTGATAAGTTTATTAAAAAGAAATGAAAACATTTTAATTCTGAATGTTTCTAATGTTTTAAATTATGTACTAAATAAATACTTGTTTCACTATTTTTACATTTCCCAAAATATTTTCAGTCAACAGTAAACATGTTTAAGGTTTTGATACATTTTGAAGGTCACCGAGCAGTTGTAATTTCACCTGCGTCCCTTTGCACCAGCCATTCCCTCTGCCCCAGACGCCCTCCTCCCCCGCCCATTTCTGGTCCCCCGCCTGACGTTCCCATACACATATTCCCAAACCAGTTCAAACACTAAGGTTACTACTTTGTGCGGTTTCAGCTGTCTGTGCAAAGAGAGGCATGCCTGTGTAATGAAGTCACAACTTCGTGCACGCCCGAGTTTGTGGTCTAAAAAATCCATACATCCTGAAAATAGGATAGGTGTGTGTGGAGGACTTCATCATTTTGTTAGAAGATTTTGCCTTAGCTTGATACATGACATGGCCTGAGGACAAGTGTGCTAGCCTGTCCTGGTCTCAGCTTTCTGGTTAAGCAGCTGTACGATCCACGATGAGTCCCCCTTGCTTCAATTTCCCCTCAGTGAAATAGGTGAGTGAGTAAGATGACTTTTCAGGTTCCTTTGGGAATTACGCTTCTTTAATTCTCTACCATCATTAAACAGAGGAAAAGAAGTAGAATGGTGTTCACTCTACCCACACGCCACCCACCCAAAGATTACTTCCATTTGCGTAGTAAATGTTTATTGAGTGAGTAAATGACTAAGTATGACTTAGGTGGCTGTACATTTTGTGGTGAGAATTGTGAATACAGATATAAATACCCATGGTCTCTGCCCTTAAGAAGCTAAGGGTTGTCTAGTGGATTAATTCATCGCTTATTATGGTACCTTCTGCAGAACCATGTGAGACAAAAAGCTGTACCACTATCAAACCAGTTACATTTATTTCCTCTTGTGAATTTGTCTCTATTAAATCCTGTATTAAAACAAAATAGCTATTTCATTTTGTTTTACCAGGATTACTTACTTTTGAGTTTTTCAGGCACAGCTGAGGAGTATGGATGCTTGTATATAAGAGCCAATCAATCATATTGAAGGTCTTTTGGAGAGCCAGTGGGCTATGTCCCAAAAAGGATTTAGATATCAGAGAAGAAAATGAAGAAAACTGTTTTAGTTTTAGGTATAATTTCTTAATTTCAGAAGCATTTTCAGGTTAGAAAGAATGTTAAAACACTAAAACAAACTTTAACACTAAAAACAAATTAATAGCTACCAAAATTTACTTTTATAAAGATGAGCTATTAAATGCCATAACAGTCATCTAGGAAAATACAAATTTCGAACAATGTAAGTTTATATCTGTTGTAATAGGATATTAAATAGTGAGCTTGGCTGCAGCATCAAATTAGCATAATTGCCGCACTCCCAAGAATGGAGAGAGGAAGTGTTTTTTTTTTTTTTCCTTAATATTTCATTTATTTATTTTTCAAGAGAGGGGAAGGGAAGGAGAAAAAGTAGGAGAGAAACATCAATGTGTGGTTGCCTCTCATGCATCCCCTGCTGGGAACTGGCCTGCAGTCCAGGAATGTACCTTGACTGGGAATCAAACCTTGATACTCTGGTTTGCAGGCCTGCACTCAACCCACTGAGCTATGTCAGCCAGGGCTGGAGAAGGGAAGTTTTGCAAACCATTCTACTACTGTTGAATCCCTGCACCCTTAAGGCCCTGAAAGCTTTGAACCAGTGGAAAGAGAAATGGCTTTTGTGGAGATTTCTTTGGCGGGTTATGCTGTGTGTCTTGACCTCTGCCTCCTTAGAGCCACGAAAGGGAGGTGTGGGGTGTTGCTTGCCTCTCACCCCTTTCCTGCAAATGGAAGTGTGTTCTGTTGTGACGCTGACCTAGGGGATCTAGGGCATGTGGGTGTCAGCAGCCTTGGCAGTGACAGGAGGAAGAGGCTGCTGAGTTTGGCTGGGCCTTTTCTCCAAGAATCAAGGCACAGGGCATGGCTGTGGGCTGATGGTGGAGCCAGCCCAGGACTGTTCTCAATCCCTCCCACGAATCTGTACCTTGCTGGGGCTAGAAATGTAGGCAAGCAGGCTGAGGAGGAAATACTCAGCGGAGACAAAAGACCACGTCCACCTCTATTGTAAGTGAGCACCAGGTGCAGTTTTAAATGCTCCTTCCATGTAACGAATCAAGACTGTCTTTGTAGCTGGAAATGAGTATAGCATTTCTAGTCATAGAATTTCATAGCATCTAACCTACTATTCATACACAGGTGAGTTAGCCCCACTGACCAGGCTTAGAGACTCTGGGAGATGTATCAAAGCTGCTTTCACGATTGCTCCATGAGTCCTGCTTGTTCAATGCGTGGTTTATCCCATCACAGCCAAGACAGGGCATATGGTATTGGCAAATGCCTGCAATACAGCAAGATTCTGGTACATGCCACTGAATATATGCCAGTAAAATGCTAACCCTGGTGTGCTGCAGGACAAAATGACCCTTGTTTATTTTGTCTTGTGATACTAGGGACTAGGGTAAGAAGTGACACGTTAGAAGAGATTACAGTAAAATAAAGGAGGCACAAGCTGAATCTAAGTGAATCCTGGGCATGGGCCAAGCCCGACTGTGGGCCCTATATAGTTCCTCCATTCACCATTTTGGGGGCTCCTAACTGGACACCACACACTGGGCTTGATAGTGAAATGTCAAAACTGTTTTCCCAAGCACCTCGTAGTTTATCAGGGGAGACTAACAACAGCGTAACAAAAAGTACTCTGGGGATATAATGAGCTAGTGTAAATCAGATTGTCTGCTTCGAGGTTTAGAAGTGAGGGTTAACAATCGGATTTGGCTTTGAACTAAAGGTAGGCATTTGCTAGGCTGAGAAGCATTTAACCTTGCAGATATCACGAGAAGTTGGGGAGGTGGTCTGCATTCACCTGTGATTCTTATATTGCATAAGCATCAGAATCATCTGGAAGCTCCAAATGTCCAGATTCCAACTCAGAATTCAGGTGCTTAATGGCACGGTCCGTCCACCCTCCCAGTCTCCATGTCATTCTGATACAGCACGTGTTTGCGTTTGCGAACCACGGGAGGCTCTCAGCAGGAAAATCGGACGTGGGTTTATGAAGGCCTGTTGGCTGCCCTGTAGCTGCGAACGGTTCTCCCGAAAACGGCACACGTAAAAAGCCCACCAACAAATATAACCGACATCTCTTAATTTTTATTGCTGTTTTTTAGAACGTTTAATATTTTTCTAAAAGAATCAGTTTACATGTAGTAGAGTTACAAGTAAATAGCTATAGATAATATAGCTATTAAAAAAGAGAGAACTAAATATGAAAACAAAAGCAGTTAAGCAGCAATAAAATTAATACCTACGTAAAACTAGCGGTGCAACAGACAAGCAGAAAGCAGCTTTACACTGAAGGTTATTTAAATATAGAAACAGCACCTTACAAAAAAGGAATTGAGAAATGTAAACTTGGTAGGTAGATTCAAGTATAAAAGTTACACCCCCAACTCTTGTCCCAGAATGAAAGGGTTTCACAAACCCTGGACAGTGGAGGGCACACACCCTCCTCAGTGCCAACTCAGAGATGCACTTCCTCAGCGGGATCACTGCCAACAGTGATTTTTTTTTCTGTTACAAGTTACACGATGACAGACTCACCGTGTCTATTGATGAGACTGGCACGGCTGCGCTGCTGCCCCGACACCCAGGTCTAGCTCAGCAGCCTCACTATCACTAGCTGCTCTGTAAGAAACAGGTTCATCGTCCCAACAGAAACAACTATTGCGTTATTTTTACTCATCACACAGCCACATTATGTGGGTACTGACTACAAAAGGAATCTGCTCGTCTATTGCTAAGTGTGGTCACAGGGACATAATATTCTCATTTACAGGGTTGCTTCCTAACACTCAAGAATCGTGAATTCTCTGAGGCTTATGGGGTCATATCATGAACAGAATTAAAAAAAAAAGTTAGTAAAGTGAAGAACAGCTAGGGCCAATGAAGAGAAAATTAGTTTGTGTTTCAGTTTAAATGCAGACCTGTCAAGTGAAAATATTTGGGGGAAGTCTTAAGCCTGCCATGTTTAAATGTGTTACCATGTGCAGATTTATATACCATGTGTCCTGAAAAGCACATATTCTGATTGACTCCGATAGGAAACCCATCATATTAGTTCAAGGTAATCATTACCATGCAATTGTTGATGCCTGAACATCTTTATCTGTTTAACTCTAGAGAATATTGTAAAAAGGGGAAAATATCACCTTATAAACTTCAGAAGTTTAGTGTTAATTAAATTTTTATATAGTAGCAAATTTATTTAATCTGACTATCTCAAGTTTCAAAAGATCTTGTGGGGGTAATAAGACTAACATTATTCTGCAGTTAATATAAAGCTACTTTACACAGACTCCTAGAGTCACTTAAATTAATATTTTCATTCTTTCATATAATGATTTATTGGGTCCAAAAATAAAAATAAAATAAAACCCTATACCAAGATCCCAAATCTAAGATAGAAATTTTAAAAAAGAGAAGGGAATAAAGGGAGGAAGGAGGGAAGGGAAGCAGGAAGGGAGGGAGGGAGGGAGCCATTTATTCTGGAGAGACAAGAGGGAGGTAAGTATCAGTTAATCTATGCATACAAAGATCTAGTCTGGCTACTTACTGATACCCTAGAGTAATATGGTTTAACAAAGGAATACTGCCTAACAGTTTCCAGAACCGTAGTCATACTAGAGAACAATGAACTCCTACATTTCCCATTCTCATTTTCCTGAAGTACTCTGAAAAATAAGTCTGGTCTGAATGTTCTTGGACACTGAATATAATGTGTTCATTTTCCTCTTACCCTTCCAAACTGAAAAAAAAAATAAAAGAATAAATAATCATCTATTGTCCCATTATCAATTTCTATATTAACTCTTCAGAATTCTACCAAAACGTCCTATCCAGATTCCAATTTTCCATGGAATTACTTTCCACCATCCAGATTTATTCAATAAACAGCAATTGTTAGAAGGCATCCACACCTGATAATCTAGCTGGAGTGTCCAACCCACGACCCGTGGGCTGCATGTGGCCCAGGATGGCTGTGAATGTGGCCCCACATGAAGTAGTAAGTCTACTTTAAACACTGAGATGTTTTTGTGATCACCCATCACAAGGCATGAAATCTGTGGCCCAAGACAACTCTTCTTCCAGTGTGGCCCAGAGTTGCCAAAAGGTTGGACACCCCTTCTGAGTCTATAGTTAACATTTAAATGTAAAAAAAAAACAACCCCCAAAACAAAAAACAAAACCCAAAAACACAGGGGCTTGTAGTGAAGGGTAGTGAACGTGGTTGGATTATTTGTCCACTCAGTTATCTGAGAAGCCGCTATCAGGCTGCTGAAGTTGATCCGAGTCCTCATGCCCAGAGAGGGTCATTAGCATAGCTCATTACTGCAGTGTGTGCCATTCACAGTGATTTTGGTCTTGACATTCGGTCATGTGTACATATTCACCCACATTATCACTAGGTTGTAAAGTAAGTGCAGGGCAAATTATAGGGATAAAAGTACAAACATTCAAGTCGTCATACCCTGAAAAACATGTTTTGTTGTAGTTGTAAACTTTTTGCACTAAATCCCATTTCAGGGACAAAATAAATAATACCATAGGATTCACAACTGAAGCTGTCTTCCTGAGGAAGCCTAAGGAAGCAGTAGCTTTTTTAAACTGCAGAAAGGAAGCATCTCTCACCACAGGTCTACTCAGGGCAAGTGGAGATACCATCAGGAATGCTCACCTTAGTTAAGTGCCAGGTAGGCGTGACCTTTAGGAAAACCACAAAGCTCCAGTAGCCTGTTCAGATCTACTTCCAGCGATACCATAATTCTTGAAGCAAAACCACAAGTCAGTCAGTGCTTTCACTGTGACACTAGGAACAGAGTCTGGATTCTAACTGGTATTAAATGCATAATCAATAACAATTATGTTGAGGAAAATGATGATGATGGGAAGTTAACATGAAAACTGGTGGAAGAAAGAGAGGAAGTTGGCACGCTGGCGTGTGTTCTGCTTTCTGCTCCAGCGTTAGGACATGGCTGGTGACGTAGGGAAACTCAGATGGTTGGACGCGAGCCCCATCTGGCAAAGCGTCAGGCTAGTCAGCCCCACTGCTGGGTATTTCGAGTCTCCTCTGCGCGGAGCTAGTGTTTTGCAACTGTTTGCTTTCTCTTCTCCTAAGGACGTGGTTTCCGAGGCTGCCAGGTGTCTTGAAGAATGTCTCACGATGCGTGTGTCGGATGCTCTCGGGGGTCACTGGAGCTGGTGACTATAAGAGGGAAAAAAAAAAGAGTAAAGAAAAGCAGAAGCAAGGTCAAATTGTTCTCAGTCTCTGAAGTGAAGCCCAGAACTGTGTCGTTCTGATTCCTAGGCAGGTATTCCCTTCTCTTTGCTTTTCAATCACATTCGTCCAATTCGTTCCCTTTTCAACACTCATCACAATAAAAAATTAACTTATCTATCTTGTGTGCAGAAAGGCAGCCTAGCAAAGAGTTCACAAGTGTGGCACCGGGAGCCAGGTCTGGGCTCTGCCATAACGAGCGCTGTGCCCTGGGGCACAGGACTTAACTGCTGTGCTTCTCAGTTTCTTCATCTGCACAATAAGGATGATAAAAGTACCGACTTCAGAGGGTTGTGAAAACTGAACAATATTTATAAAGCATTTCAGAGCATGCTATGCAAATAGTAAGTATGTGTATTGGTTCTTTTTGCTTATTAATATTTAGTCCTATCAAATTTTAAATATTTATCCCCTTCATATGCCTAAAAGGGCAGGGACTATTATTATTCTGTTTACTGTAATATCCTCACTGCCTAGATCAGCGCCTGGCAGATAACTGGTGATCACGGAACATGTTATATTATAATCACCTTGTTTAAAATCTAACATGTTTATTTCAATATCTAAAATATTTCTGGCCACACATAACTCTTTGGGAGACAAAGTAATCACTCTGAACAGTGCCTAGTGCATGACAGGGACTCAAGAAATACTTACTGACTGAAGTACAAAGGGAATTTGGGGGGGAGGAATACAATAGTGATTAATTTATATTGATCACATATATTTACATATGATGTTTGCATATACTTCATGAGCGTGTGTATATACAAGGGGGGAACCCCAAAAAACCAGAATTTATTTATAAAAATTGTGAATTTATTCTTACAAGTTTAAACTTCAGTCACCTTCAAAGTAGTCTCCATTTGATGCAATACACCTATCGAGAAACTTTTTTTCCACTGCTCAGAACAGTTTTTGAACTCATCAGTTTTGATGCCTATTAGTGCTTCTGCTGTTTTTTTGTTTCACCTCTTCCACGTCAGCAAAACATTTCCCTTTGAGGACTTTTTTCATCCAGAGAAACAAAAATAAGTCACTTGGGGAGAGATCAGGTGAGTAGGGAAGGTGGGACATGGGGGCTGTTAACTCCTTAATACTCAGGCAGGTGCACTAGTAAATCACCCATCATGAAATAGGCAAAGGTGTTAAAAGAGTCTTCAAAAAAATTCACTGAAGCCAAACAAGCCTCTTACAACAATGCCAGCTGGTGCACTAATACAGATGGTTTCCCAGAATACTCTCCAAGTGCGGGAAGCCTGTACTACAAGGGGCCTGCCCTCCCGAAGATAATTTGTTTTTGTTAGGTCCCCCCTCGTATATGTGCATGTGTGTGTGTGTGTGTGTATATATATATATATACATATCTATCTCCACTGCCTTCTAAACATTGCATTTTAAGAAATGACATGCTAAAAATCTTTGTGTCTGAATTAAGACTTTCAATTTCCCTTGTTGAACCTAATGAAATGAAAACTCGGAGAATCTGAATATTCAACATTCATCAAAAGTTTACCTGAACTAAGTCTAAAATAAATCACTCTAAGTTTAAGATAACTAAAAAATATTTTGTCTTTAAAGCACGGATCTCCTGCCTCCAGCCTCTCTGCTCTGCAGGACAAGCAGATACCTCAGGGCCTAAGGGGAAGCTGGCAGAACCTGGCCTAGGGCCGCTGCCCCACAGTCACGTGACTAAAACCAGTGCTAACTAAATGCAGGCACACCTGTCAGTGTGGTGAGCCTTCTGATGCCAAAGTGAAGTGAAACCTCAGGACTCACCTGCTGCAACTTTACCACAGAGCCCGGGTGTCCCTCATGAACTGGGGATTCGGGCTGGATGTTGTGTGATCTGGACATCACTGGACTCTGGTCAAGTGAATGAGGAGCCTGGAGCTGAGGGTCTGCACAAAGGACTGTTGAGGACTTCGGATTAACCATGGCTGCGGGGCCGATGAGAAGATGAGGCGTTGCTCCGAGGCCTGGCAGGCCGAAATTCACAGGTCCGGGGTGCGGGAGAGTGCCAGGAGCTGAGGACACCGGCCTGGCCACCGGGGGAGAGTAGAGAACAGGGAACGGGCCCAGTGTCGAAGGCGGTAGGACCATGCAAGGGACACCGAGGGGTGGGGGCGGACCTGACGGTGGTCCCGCAGCACAAGGCGTCTGACTGCCTGGTAACAGCACACCAAGACCATTTAATCCTGAAACAGAAGAACAGGCGAAAGTTGGCACTGCATGGAGACGGCATGCAAGCCTGCATTCCCGTGGCCCCGGCAGAGGGCAGCCCACAGCCGATCGGCCCCACCCGAGCAGGTGGGCCCCTCCTCCTGGCTCTCCCAGCAGCACACGGCTTCTTCCCAGCAGGGGCTCCCACTGGAACCTCACATGCTCCCCTGTGGGAATCTGGTGGATGCCTGTGTCTCCTGAGAAGGTTTTAAAGGTGAGCTTCACCACATCCAAACTGAGGAAGAAAGCCAACTTGGATGCGAAAAAATGTATCTTTACTTTTACAAACTTCTAGCTGAAATCTGTATTTCCCTCAGTTGAGATCATAGGCATTAAATCACAACAGTTTTAAGAGGACCTTGACCTTGTCACTAGGAAAAAGCACAGATGTAGTCACAGAACATTACGGCTACAGTGGACATCTGAATAGGCTGTTGTGTTCATCACAACTTTGAAATTATGAGAGTACTAGATTCTCTGTCACATCTTTCGTTGCTATAATCGAACAGATATTTTTCTAACTGTATTTCAATACAACTGGCTTCTTTTGCAATCCCTATGTTTGTGCACTTGGAAGCATGCTGAGAGGGAACCGTGGGCTGCACCGTGGCGGCTGAGAGAAGGCTACAGTCCCTGTCGTTCATTCGGCCCGGCTCCGTCTGCTCTTTGTTCCATGTATCTGTAACACTGAATATCGTGCTTAGATAAAACTTTTAAAAAAGCTGCTAAAGGAATACAGAATATTTTCTAGATGAGTGAATGATAACCAATAACCTACCTCTTTGCATTAAGAGCAGCTGAAGTACACTGTGCGTATCTTAAAAATTAGGTTTCCATTACATCTCAGCTTTACTTCAAAATAGTAACAGCATTTATTGAGTCTTATTAAGCGCCAGGCATTAGTATTCTAAATGCTTCAGATGTAGTCTTATTAAATTTAATTTAGTTTTTACACCCCCAAGTCCCACGAAGCAGGTTATTATTATTGCCATTTTACCAATGAGAATGGCTGAACAAACGTCTTAAGTTCACACAGAGAAGACGTGGTTTTAAAGCCCCATCCCTCCCCTCCAGCCCTGGGATAGATACTGAGATGGGTGCAGCAGGCACACACGGTGGCCAACTGGTTCATACTGTCAGTCTGAACCAATGCCAGGCTCAGCTGAATTATAAAGATAGAGAGCATCTTTTGAATTTGTTGTATCTTTACAGCAAATAAAGTTTAATGCAATTTTAAAAAATATTACCCGCCTTAATTATTTTCCCATTATCCTTGAGGTAGGGAACGTGAAAGCAGCCTCTCCCTTCATCCCACCGAAGAGGAGACAAGAGGGCTGAGTGCAGCGCCTCGGGCCCCAGACAGCGGCTCGGTGAAGAACGGCTTCCGTCAGGTGACACAGACAAAGATTTAAACATCCAGTGTATGGTCCAGACCCCAAAGGACTTTAAGACATGGTGACATCCCTTACCAGCTGGTGACTGCAGATAAAGACACTGCAGCAAAGAGGGCTCTTTGGTGCCTTCGTTTTCGTTTGAGGGCTTTTCAATTTCTGTATCTCTTGACAGACTTCCCCACTCAGAAGAAAAGAAGCTGTTTGCTGTAGCCTTTCCCCAAACTTCCTTTGCCGCAGGGAGCTGGCCGTTCAAGTGCATGTCTTCGAGGGGCACAGGCTCCCTGTTGTCCAGCGTCTTGGGAGAGGCCAAGTCTGTAGAGTCTGGGGGTTTCTAACCACAACCAAACCAGGAACAGAAAAGCAAATCAAAATCCCAGTGGTGGATGTTAATAAGAGCTTTATCACTACAGCTAACATATAAACAGGAAGGTCAAACATAGCTGTGGCCCACAGTGATTTGAGCGTGTCAGTGTCGCGGGCACATTTATAGGAATGCTCTGAAAATCAATGCCATGTCTCAAGCATAGAAACGACAGAGCTTTAATGATGCAGACCTGGCCATGGTGTTCAGACTATGAAATAAATTTCTGAGCTTCTAGCCCAGAACGGGTGTTGCTACCAGTCTTTTAGGGGCCTGATAAGAATTTTGAAGAAGCCTGAAGCTGTCTTGATTATCTAAGGCAGGGGGCCCCCAACTTGTGGGGCCACGATCTGGTGCCGGTCCATGGCCTGTTCGGAATCCAGAGGCATAGCAGGAGGAGAGCGGCAGGTGAGCCAGCCAAGCTTCATCTGTATTTACAGGCACTCCCACCACTCATATGACCTCTTAGGCTCCACCTCCTGCCTGACCAGGGGCATTAGATTCTCCTAGCAGCACAAACCCTACTGTGAACTGTGCATGTGAGGGATCTAGGTTGCTCACTCCTTAGGAGAATCTACTGCCTGATGGTCTGAAGTGGAGCTGAAGACAGTGATGCTAGTGTTGGGGAGGGGCTGCAAATACAGACTATCATTAGCAGAGAGGTTTGACTGCACAGAGATCATGATAAATCAGTTGTTTGCAGACTCATATCAAAACCTTACCATTTAGTGGCAATTAAGTGACAATCAAGCCACATCTAGTGGTAGGCTATAAAGTCATGCTCCCCCAACCCCCGGTCTGAGGAAAAATTGTTTTCCACAAAACTAGTCACTGTGCTCAGTCCCTGGTACCAGAGAAGTTTTGGGGCTGCTGATCTAAGGCATCTACCAGTCAGCCTTTTACTTCTGTTCTGCGACCCAAGCTATATACAAACTCAGGAAAACTCACTTGGGCAAGAGAAAGGAATAAAGGAAAAAGGATTTCAGTGAATGAACTGGTTTCCATGATGGGTGCCTAGCTAACCCACTATAAACCACCGCAGTGACAGTGCTTCTGCTTTCAGAGTTTCACTGGTCACGTCTCATTAACCTCTGAGTGGCTACTGTGTGGGAGATGCAGATGGCTCATATGTTTGTTCTGTTCATTTTGTGGCTAAGGAAGCGGGATCTCTGAGCAGAGATGATAACAGACTAAGCACAGACTCTGAAAGTCAAATGGCATCCACACTCCTGACTGTGGGACTCAGATGCACTCTGGATTATTCCAGTGATCTCAATGTAGTTACAACAAAAGCACATCAAAAAGACGGAGGAAATATACAAATGTGTCAACAGCGATTGCTTCTATGTGGTGGCATTATGGTAGGTTTTTCTTCTTTCAAGTTTTTTATTATTTTATACAAAATATGACTTTTATAAAAATCACTTTTCTTACAGTACTATGTTACTACAAGATTTTTTTGGAAAAACTAGTTCAGGGCTCAGTTTTACAACTGATACATGAAATACCTCATATTCCAGACTCAACAGCTTAGTATGTGTTTCCTTATTAGGAGGAAGCTCTTGGTTGACAGGAGGACACTAAACATGTCCACCTGAACTCCCTTACCTTGGGCATGACAAGAGAGAGAGGGCCGGCTTCGTCGTCCGTACTCTGTCTTTTAGTGGTCAGCTCTCCGTCCTCCTGAGGCTGCCTGTCCTCACCGAGGGGCTTCTGTGCTGTGGGTGTAGATGCCAGCTCGGCTGCTGCTGAGACGTCTGAGCTGCTGCTGCCCCTCTCCAACCCTGACGCTGGAGATGGCGCCCCCTGCAGGCTCCCGTACAGCATGAACAGAGAGGTCGAGGGCACGTACAGCAAGGGCTGGCCCGCCAGCAGGGCTGGCTTCAGACCCTCCATGTCTGAGGCCGCAGAAGCAGGTGAGACACCCACTGGTCCAGTCAGACCATTGTGTGTGGAGAAGGCCTGCAAATCTGTTTGAGGCACAGAAAATATCTGGTGGGCTAAAGGATTAACACAGTATTCTGGGTCCACAGAGTGGACAGGGAATGGAACAGGGGGGTCCAGGCTGCTTGATGGAGGCATCACTTTCTTACTGTCAAAGGCTTTCCTCCTGTTAGAAAAGCAACACAAATGCAACCACCGAGTTACCATAGAGTGTATTCCCTGAGCACACGTTAGCTAACCTAACTGCAGAGGCAGGTGAGCAGGTATAACCAGGATGGACAGTTAGAGATGGGGGAGCTGATGTAGGAGTCACTCTGGGAGGGTCTCAGGTTTGAGCCGATACTGCTCCTCACCCACCTCTTCCACAACTAACAGTTATCAGTTACCCAGCACGTACCCCTTTCCAGGCACATAGATTCTATAATAATTAGAATAGTGTTATCATAATTTACATAATTATTATAATGTCGATAGCCACTCTCATTGCCTTCAGTTTACTAGGGAGCAAAACTGAAGTTCAAAGGCTAAGCAACCTGCTGAGGGTCACCCTCCCAGTGGGCCTCACTCAGTAGCGGTGAGAGATCCTGGTGCATGAGAGATGGGACCAGACTGATGATCTAAAGGACATATTTTGTTTGTCTCATACCCACTGTAAGATAAACGAAGCGGCAGTGAGTGAGAAGACAGACTTATCTACACAATTTCTATTTCCTGTCATTCTTGTCCCATTCTGCTCAGTATTACTATAGAATTTTTAGTCGATGCATTCAGAATTGAGGTCCATAAGTATGAGAGATTCTAAACAATGTCTGGCCTTTTATACAAAAAAGATTCTGAATAATTAAAAAAGTGTCTATGTGTTCAGTAGTTTTGGAAACAGAAGCAGAAAAGCCTTTTACGATCCTGTTGGAACTAGTCAACAGAGGACAGGGGTTTCTCACACCCTTTTGGATGGAACTGCTAAGGCCTGTATCGCCCACAGTCTCACTGTCCACTGCACTGCTAGGAATAAGATGCAGCACACTGGACCGCAGTGATGAGTAACCCTCTCCCACCGCAGTCCCCTCTGAATGAGTAATCGCTGTTATCCAGCTCTGTGAAACTCGGTGTGTCCACACTGAGTGTATCACCCGCCATCCTACCTCCAGCCTCTCTGCCTCCAGCACCATCATCACCACCTGAGACCCAGGTGTTCTTTGTGATGCCTCTTCCTACTGTGGCAGGTCTTGCTGACTCACTGTCTTACACTGATTTCCATCTGCAGCGACCTGGCTCCGGCCTGCGCCCCAGACCAGAACAACCGCAAGTGCTCTACTATCCTCTTTGGATGAATCATTTTCGCTAATTGGCTTACTGCCCCCCTACTTCCTGGCCGTGGCTCAGGATCTGTTCCTTCCCACATCTGTCATTAAAAACATCTTTTTCCTTCTTTAGCATTTCCTCTGCTTCCTCTGATGTGATTTCTGTAAAATGGGAATCGTAATACCAAACTCAGAAGACTGTTTTTATGATTAGATGAGTTAATACACGTAAAACTTCTGGAACAGTACCTGGTAGTGCCAGTCACAGTGATGACCGAGAGGCTCACGGGACTGTGATGCATTATTTTCCAGGGTCGCACCAGGAGTGATTTGTCTTTTCTCAGCATATTTGTTTTTTTTAAAGTTTTTCCCTATAAGATTTTATAGCTTAGGGGACACTTTTTTGGTGCTTTTGTGGCCCTGATGCTACATTGTGCCACAGTGTTTTGCACAAAGGAAAGACTTATAAAATTTTAAACGAATGGCTGACTTATGAGCAAGATTGCCAAAATTTACCTTTTAATGGGTGGCATTTCAATTTAGTCAAAGTTAACACTCAGAAAAGAATACACCCAGAGTTTTTAAAAGACTACTTACTGTGAACTGTCTTCTATTTTCTGCCGGTAAACAGCTGTCAGACTTCCAATTTCTAAGGAGAAGCTGCCTGATCCTATGAAGGAAAATGAAGGTCTAACACCTATAGCAAGACACTTACACGTAACAGTTACATACAGCAGGGCTCATTATTCACAGCTCAGGGATTATAAGGCTATCTCAAATCCATTCTGGTTTTGATTCAAAGAGACATTTTTAGAAGTTAGCTGTTAATGGTAAATTCAGGTCTCATCATGAATTAGTAACAGAAAAACATAACAAGGGTTGTTTTGTAAGCTGGATAAATTTTTGAGATGCATCAAGTGGACCAACTGTGGCAAGCTAATTGATCATCGAGGCTGACTAGGATCAGTTTCAGGGAATGGAACCATGTTCATACCCCGTGAAGTCACCGATTCTTCTACCCCCAACAACTGTTTCTCTTCAGGGAAGTAAAAAAACAGGCAGGGCCTAGAGACTAGCGAGTCAGCTCAACTGAAGGTGCCAGAGCACGGGAGAGGCTGCAATGCCTCATGGGACTGACAGTTCCATGAGCTAGTAAAGGCAGATACCTTGTTCTTCTCTGGAAGGGCTGCTGGGTTCTGAGCTCACTCTCCTGTGAATCCTCTCAGAAGCCTGCACAGTGTGAAAAGAACTATGTCGGGCCAGCTTCCGTTTTGCACAGACTTGAATCTGGCTATATCTTTCTCTTTTCATTTCTGGTAAGACAGATGCGGAAACATCCACTAGTTCTTCATCTAAATAAATGAGAGATTTGGTAGTGTTGTTATACAGGATACTTATTCAGGAGACTTTTACCCTTTTTAAGATATGGTTTTGAAAGCCTATAATTGTAATGGAACTACCCTATAAATTAAAAACTAATATACTCAAAGGAATTTTATGAGCCTTGCCTCAGGCCCCAGTTTCTTTCGAACTGTTAGTGGATGATTATAAAGTGAGACTGAATTTATATATATTCTAAAATTATCTAAACTGCAACAAAAGTAGAGCAAGAAGTTCTTCACCCCAAATTAAAATGGACTTGACATTTCTGATACTTTCTCTGGGCAAAGAGTATCAAAGAAAAACCCAGCTATACTGAGCCCAACATGTGAATTTTGAGATTTTAACATTAGTTGAAATCAGCTTCTCAAGCCGTATCACTAGGGCAATGAATATAACAACCTCTATTTTCTATTGCTTTATTGTTTCTTTCTTATGCAGTAGGAGGCTCTGTTAATATATGACTGAAGGACTAAGGTCAGCAGAAACCTCATACTTGAAATGCTGCAGAACAGTAAGGATAATAAAAGGCTGGGCCCATGTGAGAGGCAACCACACACTGATGTTTCTCTCCTTCTCTTTCTCCTTTCCTTCCCCTCTCTCTAAAAATTAAAAAAAAGGATAAAAGGCTGGGCCTTAGAGGTCCATTTTATGCTTAAAGGAGACTCTATGAAGCCAGTACAGAGTTTTTACATAGAACCAGGCCAATATTTCTATACAGAAATAGTCCCTATCGCTCAGTTATGCCTACCTTGTTCATCTGTTATTTTTTAAGCTCAAAGCATGCATATTTTAATGACTGATTAAGTGAACTGAAAGGTCCAGCTACACTTACAATCTCCAAAACACACAAAAATTTAAAAAAAAAATAAAATCACTTGTATGGTTTTCTATTTCTTCTAACAAAAACCCAATTAATGTTCTTTTTAGAAAATCAGAAATTGCAGAATCAAAAAGGAGAAAATGGGTCAAGACAATAGTAGGGTTCATAATCCCCCTCCTTCCTGAAACAAAACATTGGACAAAATATGTAAAACAATGGCTCTCAAGACATTGAACAGCAGGACGTGAAAGACAGTGATCCCTCAGAGACAGGAATCAAGTGAGGTGAGCTCTGTGACCGCCTCAGTGCCCTGCCTCAGACTGTTTCCCGGCTCAGGTACAGCGAGGGCGACCTAGAGAGCCCATAGGTCTCCTCACGTTGGGGATGCAGCTGGGAGGCCAGGAAAGCCGAGGCAGCTAGAGTCCGTTTGGAAAGTATTGGAGAGGAGAGCCACGGAGAGAGGGGGTGCTGAAGACGGCAGCAGGTGCCCCTCGAGGGTTCACTGGAGGGTCAAAAAACTACCCCAGGCCCAGGGGGAAAGAACCAGTCCCAAGGAGCCTCGGAACTAGTGTCTGCAGCTCGTACATTGTTGCCAACAGGCGAAGTGGAAAACCTCGTAATTCACAGATCACTGGCTAGAATATTAAAAAGTGTGCTGTTTCGATGGTGGGGACAATGTCCTTATCACCAACGCTGTTGGGACCCTGCCCACCAAAGCTTAACAGCAAGCAAACCTGAAAGGCTCCCCGTTGAAGCAGTTTCACTGTACCCCAGAACAAAGCTGAAGGACATTTAAAAAAACCCAGAACTATCTGGCACTTAACAATGTATATAATTCTCAGTGTCTGGCATGTAATTAAAAATGATCAGGTACACAAAGAAGCCAGGAAATGTAACCCACAGTGATGATTAAAAAAATCAATTAAAATGAACTGAAAAGTGACACAGATGATAAAGTTAGTAAACAAGCCCATTAAACCAGTTATTATAATTGTATGCCATACATTCGAGAAGTTGGAGGAAGGGCTGAACAGGTCATGTAAAGGAGAGACTGTCCATTGAAAATACAAAGGCCTGAGCCAAACTTCAAGTGATGGAAGTGAGTGTTGGAGATGGAGTAACAGTGAGTGGGATGAAGGGCAGATTACATGTTGCAGGAAAAAAAAGTGAACTTGAAGACACAGCAAAAGAAACCATCCAAAATGAAACACAGAGAGAAAAGAGAAAGAAGTAAGTGAACAAAATGTCGGAAGTAAGTGAACAAAATGTCTGTGAACAGTGGGACAACTTCAAGCAGCCCAATATAAGCATAACTGGGGACTTGGAAGGACAGGAGAGGAAGGGACAAAAAATATTCAAAGGAATTGTGGGACACAGATAATGAGGGAAATTTATAGCACTAAATAGCTTTTAGAAAAGAAATAAGGCCTCTAATTAACGACCTCCACTTCTACCTTAAGAAACCAGAAAAACAGCAAATGGAACTCTAGGTAGAAGAAAGGAACTACAATAATAAAGAGGGAACCTGAATATCCCTACAGCTATTAAAGAAACTGAATCTGTTGCTAAAAACCTCTCACATAGGGTACGGCTGGCCCATATCTACCATATAAAGACCTGTTCATGAATATTCATTGCAGCTTTATTTGTAATAGCCAAAAACTGGACATGATCCTAGTGTTCACCACCAAGTAAGTGAGTAAAGAATGATATAATCTACATAGTGGAATACTCCTCAGCAATAAAAGGAATACACGCTTGGTACTTGCCTACAACATGATTAACCTCAAAACAATTACGCTGAGTGAAAGAAGCATGATAAAGCACACACAGAGCATAGTCTATTCCTGTTACTTGTGGTTGCCTTGTTCTGTGAACAATGAATTAGCAAACACTGAACCACCGGTCCTAGAGGATGTACAGGATTAGCTTCCTGTGAGCGACAACATTTCTGTCAACTGATCAATAACTCTGTTTTATGTGTTTCTGTTTCAAGACACCTTATTTAATATATAATGTTGACTGATCAGCCCTGAACTCATAGCCAACAGCACTAGAACTCACGGCCAAATGAAGCTCCTCTAACATCCCTGTGTATTCTTTCTGTAAGGTACATCACTTGGAAACACTAGATGATGCTTCATTCAGTACAACACTTGGGAACCATTTTAAACAGTGAAATCACCAACCCAAGCATACAAGTGTGAAAACATGGCCTTAAAAAGACCACTAAAAGGACACTTGTTTATAGCATGAGAGCTGGAACAAGGCAGGGCACTGCCTTGTTTGACCGCAGCTGGAAACGTGTCTGGTGACTCGAATTTCTCACCACTATTTCCATGTCTGTGAACAAGTGAGAAAATGCAAGTATTGACTTTGAGGTGCAAACAGATTTTAGCTAGTGGGTAAATTTGCATATATGGAATCTGTGAATAATGAACATCAACTATATGTGACTCACTGATAAAAATGTTTAGAAAATATCAATAAACCTAGAGTGAGAGAGCAGACCAGTGCCCTGCTGCGGGACGGGGCTGGGGGCAGGAGGGAAGGAATTATGAAAGGACAGGAGAAGACATTGGAGGGTGATGGGTTTGTCGTCTCGACTGTGGTGGTGATTGCACAGGTGCATATGATGCAAAAACTTATCAAATTGTAACTTTGACCATACGTCATCTGTCGTATGTCATGATGCTTCAATAAAGCTATTGAAGGGAGAAGAGGAAAGAGACGTCTATGAAGTTTAACTGTGAGAGATTGCTAACTAATCAAGGAGCGAAGGAGAGTAAATTAAGGAGAGTCAAAGGCAACTTGGCGTCCCCAGTTTGACTGCTGGGTTGATGCTGATGGTGGTGTCAGTGGAAACTAGGGAATGCAGAAAGAGGATCACACTGCTGAGGAGCGGGCAAGCTCATTTTGAGGTTCCCGCCTTGGTTCCAAACCCTCTTTCCCTCCTCACATTGGAGAGCTCCCAGCTGCTGTCTCACCGGCTATGCAGACTCATGCACTCAGTTTCTCAGCTGCAGCCTGTTCCCCCAACTAGCTCATCTCCTGCAATGACACCACCATCTTCCAGTCCCTCTTCTTTTCAATCTCTCTGTCTAAAGACCGCTTGTCACGTCAGTTTATTACATCTGCTGCACATTTCTTGGCTTAACTTTTGAGGCCCTCCAAAAATGTTGTTCCAACGGATTACATTTCGTTTCTCATCATTCTCTACCCTACGCCCTCCACTTAAATCAGGATAGCTGATCTCTGGAGCACAAACCAGACTTGTTCTTAGGTTCCTTCAACTAAGAGCTCTCCATCCCTCTAAAACCTAACAGTCCAGCAGAACTTAACTGATACCCTCCCTGATTTCTTAGGGAGTCACGACTGCCAGGTGTAGTCCTTAATTGTTTTCTAATTTTCAAATGTGTCTAATTGTACACCTTCGATAGGAGCTCATTAACCAACTAAAGTGAGCAGGGCACTGACCTGGCATGATAGGCATGAAAGGTGAACAAAGGCCGCTTCTACCCTCAAATGCACAGAGCAGGGACAACAGCACGATGTCAACATCCCCAAGTACGACAGCATGATACTAGATCGCAATAGTACAGATGAGACACTTTTCGTTCTGGGTGATCAGGGAAAGCTTTATGGAAGAGCTGATGTTTGCGACAGATCTTGAAAGTTGAATAGAAGAATATTTCATATCAAAAAACAGGGCTTCGGAGGGGGAAGAAATTAAGAGAAACCAAAGGCAGAAGCATAGAAAACGGCAAAATTACGTGTTTCACGTAGGCAGGGACTGTGTCGCACACATCTCTTAACTCTCTCATGGCACTTGGTAGAGTAATCGTGCACGGTCCACATTCAGTGCGCACTTGCTGGGCCACGTTAGCCACACCAGATGCTAAGTGGTTTCATCTAGATCCTAAGTGAATAATGTGTTACAACGAGGCAGACAGCGGTACCTTTTATAAGCCTGGGTTAAGTGGCAGGAATTTATACCCCTAACATCAAAATTGGAAGGGTAATTTAAAAATAACTTTAATGGCTTTTTTTCCAGGCAGCCTAGTTAGATGTAAAGTAGCTGGTACAGTAGGATCCAGTCCCCAATTGCTCAGATATTACCTGTGAAATAGGTAGAAGACAATACTTTTTTTGTTCTAGTTTAGTAAAATGATGATATTTGCAACCTTTTCAATACATAAAAAAGGTGTTCATTACATCCATACTATATTTAGAAGCCATTTAGCCACATGTTAGTTTTGTGACATTGATTTAATTTTTACATTATCTGAAATTTCAATATTTTATTCCATTAATGTAGACATAACCCGAGTTTGTAAGTCATTTTTAAGTTTGTCATTTTTAATCCTTAGTTCCAAACTTCCAGGAAAAAAACCCTTCTGAATGAAATAGAAAATGCTTAAGAGCTATAATTAAACAGCTATAGAGATGCCCACAGTTCAAGCCCTCAGCGCCCCCCTGTGGTACGAGCCAGCCAGCACGTGCTTTTGTAGAGGGACACTCAGTGTTCCAAGAGTGACATGCCCGGTCTGACTCAGAAAATGTGACCTGGGTAATAGAAAATGAAGAAGCTCAACCTCACTCTGCGGTCGACATAGGGTTTAACAGAAGAACTGGGACTCCAGATGAAACAGGCCCCTGACCATGCTGAGCCTTACCGCTGGAGCTGAAGTCCACGGGCCCGATCCACTTGAAGGCTGGTTTCCGGCCCCGTTCTTCTGTCACGTGCACTTTCTTGATCAGAGCCAAGCTGGTCAGGACGTTGGCTATGTCATAGAGGCGTCGTACCTTTGCTTGAAGATATAAAACACAGTTACAGTTCTGCTGCCTGTGCCACCATGACATTTCAGTTTATGTGACAGGTCACTTTTCTTGGACGCCATGGAAACTTCAGGGGGAAAGCGGTGGGGTGGGATGAACTGACCAATGGCTGTCACGAAATCACCCAGGATTTATGTATCTGATGTGCCTGAAGATATATACTAAGGTCAATGTGTCCTTCCATTTCCACAGCTTCACACCTGCACAAAACAAGCAGGGAGTGCCGTGATTGCAAAAACCCCTGAGGGAGGGAAATGGGCTGTAATTAGAGGCTGAGTGAATGTAATTCTGATGCTTGGCATGTCAAAAGCTTGCCCCAGTTCCTCCCAGCAGGAGCTTCACCAGGCAGCTGGGCTGTGAAAATGACAGGGATTCCCCAGAGCTTCCGGCAAGGTGGCAGTCCCAAGTGGCTCAAGGTTATGAGGTACAACTGTGCTAAAGACATGCAGTTCCTCACCTCAAATCCCGGCCTTCTGGCCACCCAGTGGGGGAGGGGTGGAATTCACAATCCCTGAGTCTTAAGAGGTTTTAGAAGACATATTTGGAAATGCATGCACTATAGGAGAAATTCAGAAGGGGTGGTAGCATATTAAATAGGCAGAATGATGCCCACAAAGTAATTTCTATTTAAGAAATCAGTTTGCAGGTAGGAAACCCACTTGACTTCAGGGCTGAGATCAAGCAAAGGAGCTTTGATTATTGTCTAGAAACATCAAGCATTCATCCCAGATGCAATTTTCTTCCCAATCATGGTACAGCTAGAATTTACTTAGTCATTTTTCCTGCAGGGGGACTATAATTTCAGTCAAACAAACAAAAAGCTCAAGTATGCTGAGCTCATGGCTTCCCAGCGTTGAAAGGGCAGCCAGCAGCCAAGGGCATGGGGCTCGGCACCACTGCGTGATGGAGAGGTGGACGCACTGCAGAGGGCACTCGGGAGGGCGCTCCTGGTCTGGCAGCCATGTCCCACCACCCTTCCCCTTCCCTGTTCATTCCTCTGGTTCTTACCTGCAGATAACTCTCATCTCCACCCATCAGAAGGGTAAGCAGAGGGTGAGGAAAAAAGGGGAAACAAAACTCAGATATTCTGTCTTGGATGCAGCGATACTAAAGAGAAATGCAAAGCACCGTACACCCTCCCTGGCCTGCCTGTGTGGGATGGCATTCTGCTTCCACCGTCCACAGGAACCGCAGAGGAAAAAGCAGCAGACAGGCCTGTCGTGGGGATTCGGGTACACTACTGACTTACCTCTCACAGCACCAAGAACCTTTGAATGCTGGAAGGAGTGCACTTCTCCAAAAAAATAATTCTTGTACTTTCAAAGGCAGAAAACATCAGCCTTCGAAACCCCAGCCTTTTTGTGCTAGGTGGATCTAGGCGAAGAGGCTTACTTTTAAATTTACTGTGGTCTGGAGTGTCTTGGCTTTCTTCTATCAGTATTTTGGCAGCCACATCAAGAGTAACGATCTTGGTTTTAGAGACGAGGAACAGCATGACAAACTTCTGGCTCATGATTCTCAGAGACTTGTCTTTTCTGTTTGCAGAGGCTACAAGGGGAACAAAACAAAGGCATCAAAAGAGACAATTTACCACAAGCAAGACTGCACTTCCAGTTTGCCAGAACTCTCTGACTCTGCGCGTAGATGGAAAGATCACTTCTGTTGCAGAGAGAAGCCTTCTGGACACACGTCACAAAAGATGTCTCACAAAGAAAAAAAGACAGCTTTTCTTGTTGCTCATAAAAGTTCAGCAGGCATAAACTCTGAAATGAGTATGTTAAACCACTCTTAATGCTTTACACTCATACTTCATGGAACAGAATCCCTGAGGTAGTTTTCCTAAAGCAGTTTTTGCCAGGAAGGAGAAAAGGGTAGGGTGGGGACGAGGAACTGGTTTCAGAACTTGAACTCTCCCCTCAGAGGCAAGGACTCCACTTTAATTTCTCTGTGCCCACAGTACTGCACACCTTGTTTTATTGAGCTTTATTGCACTTCACAAAAATTGTGTGGGTTTTTTTTTTTTCGTTTTTGCAAACTGAAGGCAAGGACCCTGTACCAGCAAAGATTACACCTCGCTTCATTGTGGTAGTCTGGAACCAAACCCACACTAGCTCTGAGCTATGTCTGTACCTAGAATATACTCTAAACACGCAGGTGCCCCCCTCTGTCACCTTTTTTCAGAAATAGGTGAGGAAATAACCTATACCTAAATAGGAGACCCCAATGTGAGGTGCATTGCTGTGGACAGTGGGCAAGCTATCCCTAACAGATGGCTGTCTCCTCTGGTTAAGAACCGGCTCATGGGGTGGAACTAAAAGGCACGAGGCAGTGAATTGAATAAAAACCAGGGCCACCTTTCCATTCATATTTCTTAAAGTTGCAAGTGAAATGTGAATGATACTTGTACTCTCCCATCTTAGCAAGAACAGTGAAGATCAGTGGTTAAAGCAGCAAGAGAATAAGCGAGTCTGGAGGGGAAGAACAATGTAGATGTAGTGGAAACAGTTCTGCATCACATGAAAGCGGGGGTCCTCTATCTTTCTAATCAACATTTTCCACTAATGGGGTCGTTTCTAAGTAGCCTACCCCGATACGTAATTTGAAAAATTGAATTCATTGTAATGGCAACTTCTTTCAAAGGAAATGTTCCTTAAAGGCTCACAAATAGAAAGAAGCCTGGGGCTGTCAACCTGAAATGGGAGCTCTGTTAGCAACCTATGGTCCACACACCAAATACCAAGTGACCGGCCACTAGACAGGTTTTCGGTGAGGGTGAGCGGGCACCCCAGCTGGGGCGCCATCTGTCCCCCTTCCTTCAGTAGAGGGAATGAGAGGACACCTCCTTCCAGGATGTCAGTCTGGCACTTCCCACCTCAGCAGTGAATGTCTTCAGAAGAGACCCTCACTGACCCTGCTGTTACTCGCTGGTTACAGTGAACTCACAAGAGGGATAGTCGGGCTCAGAGAAATCCAGTAACTGTTGATCCTGGGGATCTGGGTAGCCATCTTTTTTACGTTCTCCAAATTTAAAATCCATCAGGTCGAGCTCTTTCTGCTGGAGGTATGCCATCTGCTCCTCATATTTCTGCTCCTCTCCCAGTCTCTGGAGGTTCCTCAGGGTTTTCGGCAGGCTGTGCCGTCCGTGCCAACCGTACTGATTCTTAGCCACCCGGCTGACTAGATGCAGCGACTCCAGCACGTTTACAATGTCATAGATGCGTCTCCTTTCAACGCCTGTTTGAAAAACAGAAGCCAACCATCATCATGCAGACTTTTTTGAGTATAAATTTCTTGAAAGCCCGGACCACGACTGTGAACTGCTTTGCACGATGCCCAGTGGAAAGCCCAGCAAGGGCGGATATGTGCTACAAATTCATCCCATAAGGATGCAAGTAACAGAAATAGTTTTCTTTCCTTTTGTTGGGGTCCAGCCCCCAGTAAGATCTAGGATAAACACCCACCTAGAGATGGATGATGCTGCTGTGGTAGTACACACAGTGGTATGTCTTTTCTTTAGACCTTTAGGCAAACCACACAAGTGCTAGTATGCCCAAGGGACACTTGATGAATGCTGGATGATTGATTTTGACTTATATTCTTAATTATGCAGACTCTAAAGTGTGTCTAATAACGGACTCTTTGTTTGGACAGTACTCTCCTTTCCTGGAGTTTGAGTGATGTGGAAGAATCATCTCGTTAACTCTCTTAATGGTGCAATAAGGAAACATGATCAATATTTTGTGTCCTACTTTACACGGGAAACTCAGGAGTCAGGAGCTCAGGCACCTTTCTCGAGTTGATGGAGGAAGCTACAGCCCGGGCTGGAACACCTTGTGAGTATCCTTTGGTTTGTCAGGCTGTTAACAATGCTCCCAGGGCTCTCATTCACCATATCCTGCCCAACAGCCCAATGGTGAAACAGACTTCACATACACTACAGAGGGACCGTCAAGTTCACCAATTCCCTATCCACTTTCCCAACACTCCCCAAGTAGCTAGGATTATGAGTTCTCTACAGAATTTAGCAAAAATATTTATGGTGGTTAGCGTGGGGACTTTGGGGGGCAGATTGCCCAGATCTGAATCCCCGGGCTGTCCCTTACCAACCAGGTGGTCCTAGGAAGTTAGTTAATCTGTCTGTGCCTTAGTATTTATCTCCTAAAATGATGAGGACTAAATGTAACCACAAAAATAAAGGGTCTCCAACGGATGTTTACTTTATATGTTATTTTGCAAATACTTCCTCTGGGCACTGGGGATCCCTAAGATCCCTGCTAGCATTAGAGGATTAGCAGAAACAGATTTTAGAAGTCCCTTGTCTGTGACTCATTCTGTTGTGCAACAGGCCTTAGGCTTTTGGAACGCCCCGGGCCCCCTTGCTCTCATCACGTATCCCTAACAGAGCCTCTAGGCATCTCCTAGAAAACCAGCCCTCTTTCTGTTCACTTGCCAGGAGCTGTTGTATAGTCAGGGCAGAACTTCGCAAGGGTAGCTTTTGTCCCTTTGAAAATTTATGAAGAGAAATAGACCAAATTACAGTGCGAACTCGGAGCGGAGAGGAAGCTCTACCACAAGCATGGAGAGGCATTTCACAGCCAATGAGAACACAGCAGCTCATGACCCTGAAAGGCTCTAGCTTCAGTGCCAGGTGTCTGCTGGGAGGTGGTGGCAGGGGCAGTCGCAGCATCTTGTCCAGACCCATCTGGTTCCTCATTCCAGTCTGTTCTCATATATTAACACATCTTGTTTAGAGAGTAACATTCGATAAACCTTCCCACTAGAAAAGTCATGTGAATGCAACCGAGACACCCCAGGGCCTGCCATATGCCGGGCTGTTTTGTTCTTTTGTGTTAGATACATGCTGTTAAAGTCTCCATCTAGTGGCTAGACATCCCAAGAAGGGAAAACAAGGGAAGGGTTTGACCACCTGGAGAGTAAGATGATATTTAATGTGCACAACAGGTGTCTAGTAGGTGATGCTGGTAAAAGCATGAGCAGCTGCTTGCATGCACAATCACTCACCTTTTCTATCTGGACTGGGTTTAACGGTCCTCTGGCTGGTGCACTGAAAAGTCCTGTTTCACAGGGCTGCCAGGAAGGTTTTCCCCAGCACTCAGCCTTCTTTGCCTTTGTATCGAGGTAACCCTATCAATCCTATTTATTCATGACATTAGCTATGCCCACAAGGATTTACCAGTTCTTACCAGGCTTCCCTTGGTCCCTGATGGAGCTAATCAAGAATGTCTCTCATCCCCACACAGTAGTTTTAGGCTGTGCTATCTTCCATTTACTACAGCCACTCTGAGTTCTTCAACTTCACACTTAAAATATCCACGTCAAATCTATTACAGGGGACCAGAATCTGAGAAACTGTGCAATGTGAATGCTCTGCACATTTCTGGTTAAAACATGGTCTTACAGCTTGTGACCTGGGACCAGCAGGCAGTTCAGACTCAACCTAAAGAGACGGGCACCGGTGAAATAACTTCCAGGAAGGGACCTCATTTTTCGACCTCACATGAAGGGAGATGGTGAGTTCATTTGGCAGGTCTAGGTGAGGTGAGGCATTAGGAACCTCTTGCAGAAATCTCTGGAGTTCTGCTGCAGGTGGTCAGAATATGGGGATCTGCAGAATGACCGGCAGCCCATGAGCAGGAGCCCACTTTCTGCACTGGAACACGGCCTTCCAACATCTAACAGTTCGTCCTCTGCACTGACATCCATGCAAGGTCCTGGCTGTATGAGCCTGATGAGAAGCACACTATGATTTGCTGTTTTACCCTCATCCTCTCTGAGGCTGGTTCCCAGGATGCTGTGCTTCCAGTGGGCCTACACCAGGCCTCTCTCTAGCTGAGTCACTTTCCCCTTCTTGTCTTGCTGCCATCAGTGTCAAAGACTGTGTTCTGCTTCCGGGTTGCAGAATGGCCCCCAATCACAGCACTCTACTTCCTCCTCCTAGTTGCAGAGGTTGAAAGGAGAGCTTAGGGTAAAGGGGCTACATCTAGTAAGAGCTGAGTGAAACTTCCATGTTACAGTGAGTCACCCTCGCCAGGCCCCGAGTTAGGCACGTTGCTGACATTATCCCGACTTTGATAAGTTTATGCCAGGTGGTGCTATGGTCCCCATGAGAAAAGGTTAATTAACTTTTCAAAGCTTTTGTAGCCTGTAAATTGGATACCTGGGCTTCAAATCCACCCTTCTCTGACCCAAAGCCCAGCCCCTCGTTTTCCCATTACAACACAGTGCCTCCTCATTATTTCCATTTCCAGCAAATACAATCTTTTCAGCCATCAGTTTGAATAATTCAGACTGACAATCCCCTATTGGCGCATATTCCTCTGGGCTGTGGGAAGAAACAGAACTAGTAAACAAACTAAAAATATAATCTTTCAAAATTATGTGTGTAAAACCTGTTTATAAAGCCAAATTTTCAAAAGAGACACCCCACACCTCCAAATCTTTGTGATTTCTGCGTATTTAATGATTGCAACATGTTCATCCACAAACCAATGGCAATTCATGTCCACTAGGGGTCCCTACTCGGAAGCGGCTGTACACATTTACAGCACATACACCATTGCACATTATACACACCCATCCATGTGACGCATGTATTCCTCTTTGTTGTAAGGTTTAGCTGTTCGAGTTATGTCCAGATGTGCTTTTTCTGGTTTGGCAGGCTTGCTGCGAGTATCACAGCATAGGACTCGAAACATAATGCTCTTGCTTTCAAATCTTGCTTTAGATTAGAAATAACACCAGTTCTGAATCCTTAGAAACATTATTAAAAATAAACAGCAGGGTATTTTTGAGTCTGTATGAAATAAGATGAAATTAAAACATAGGATATTACTTTGTAATGTGAGTCTTGTGAAATTATTTTTTAAGGTTAAGAAAACCAAGTTACTGTCTGACCCTCTGGCCTAGAAGGCTCCCTGGAATCCTACACATCATGATAATGGCAGAAGGAGGCTCTACCTGCTCCTCTGTCCCGACTCCTCTGGAAGGCCCACTGCTTACTAAATAGATGAGGCAACCTGGAGCCCAAAGCCTGCCCCAGGAAAGCAGTTTCCATTATGACCGGAGACAGACCTCCAGTAACCGGATGCCACGTACCAAGACTGACGGCAACTTCATCTAGGGAGATGGTAGTTTTCTCCGTTGACAAGGGGTAACTTGGATAGCGAGCTAGAAACTTCTGGCACAGGAGTCCTAAACTTTTCTGTTTTCTGCTTGGCCTTCGCTTTTCAAATTTGTCCACGGCGCTGTTCCCAACAACGTGAAGCTACAGAGGGCAGACAGAAGGGAGGGGGAGAGGTCACAGTTAACAGTCTAAAGGACAGATTGCAATGGGCAGTACTGGCAAGCTGGGAGACCTCCCAATCCAAACCATCTTAGATTCCACTTAAAATATATTTCCTAAACTCAAATTTCTTAACGTTTTAGCTATTGCCTTCTCTGGACTAAATTTTTCCTCCTTTGCAATTTGTGGCCAATTCTATTGGTTAAAAGCTTAAACGATGAACGAAGCAGTCATCGATAGGTTGCTACAGTCATGCAGATAGTGTGTTCGCTGGACTGTAGATCAGCATCACTAGGAGCTTGTTAGAGATGCAGAGTCTCAGGCCTCATCCCAGACCTGATCTGTCAGAATCTCTCTTTTCATAAGATCCTGGGTGATTTCTACTGACATGAAAGTTGAGATGCACTGGCCTCCACTGTGTCATTAAACTGGTTTTATATGTTTACAAGTGACCAAGGGTTGATGGAACTGAACCAAAGCAGCTAAATCTTATTCTTTCTTTTTCTTTTCTTTTTTTTAAAAATATTTTATTTATTTATCTTTAGAGGGGAAGGGAAGGAGAGAGGGAGAGAAACATCAATGTATGGTTGCCTTTCGTGCATTCCCTGCAGGAAACTGGTCTGCAACCCAGGCATGTGCCCTGACTGGGAATCGAACCTCGATTGTCTGGTTTGCAGGCCCGTGCTCAATCCACTGAGCTACACCAGCCAGGGCTAAATCTTATTCTTTCTTATTGTGAGTACACAAAACTAGGGTCCTTGTCTCATCGACCCACACATGAAAAGGGCTGAATTCAATCCCAAGAAAGTAAAAGATTTTTCAGTAAACAAATTCAGGGAGAAAAGCAATATGATTATCTGAATAGTTGTAGCAGAAAAATAATTTAACACATTTAACATCCATTCATGATTTTCAAAAATGCCTTTAAAAATCTAAGAATGGACAACTTTAATAAAGTATGTCTATAAAAACCCAGCTACAGACATCTGCCCCAGAGAGAAAGCCTTGGACATACTCCCTTAAAATCAGGAAAATGGTAAGGGCGCTCCCGCGCCACCTCACGTTGGAGATCTGAGCCAGTGCATGAGGACAAGAAAAAAAAAAAAAAACAAGACACAGGAATTGAAAAGGAATAAATAAGCAAATCTTTCATTCTGCAGAACACATGACTGTTTACATAAAAAGCCCTAGATTCTGACAAATTATTTAAAAAGTAAGAGAGTTTAGCAAGGCAGGTGAGAAGACAAGACTCTAAAGTCAGCTGCATTACTACACAATAGAAACAGGAAATGAGTTTAAAAGATACAATTTATATTAGCAAAACAAATGATCATGTTTTTAGCTGGCAAATATTTGCATAAAATATTAAAATTTACAACTTAAATAGACTTAAAACTTAGAGAAACATACTCATGGATAGATGGATTCAATATTATAAACAGGTTAGTTCTTAAATCTACGTGCAATGCAATTACAATTGAAATCTAATATAAAGTCCATATGGATGAAAAAAGGGCCAAGCATACATAGCTCACATACTCAGAAGGAAAATACATTGAGGTTCTTGCTCTACCTGATACGAAGGCTCATTGCAATGTGGTACGGACCAGACTGGCCAATGGGACAGAAGAGAGCCCGGAAACAACAGGGGCACACACCAGGAGACCTTGGACACGGGACAGAGTGGCACTAATTCCAGGGAAGAGGGAGACTGAGTAAATGATACAAGGACAGTTGATTATAAGAAACAACAAAAAGAGAAAAGACCGACATGAAGCAGAAATGTAATGTGTAACTGATAAAGGTTTAGTTTCACAAATACACAACAAACGCTAAAAATCAGCAAAGAACACGAACAGGTATTTCAAGAAGAGGAATATCTTTACTGTGTGGCCAGTGAAGATAAAGCTTAACCTCATGAGTAACCAAGAAAAAGAACAAATGAATGCCACAAAAATATACAACTGTACACACGGTGCCTTGGCAGAAATTAATAAATTTGAGAATTTCAAGTGCCCGAGAAGATGTGGATCAATGTATGTTTACATATTACGGATGGAAGCAAACAGCACTATCTTGTATTTGAACATCCAATAACCTAACAATTCCACTATTAGGTATATAACCTAGAAACTTTTTTGCTCACAGAATCCCTTTATATTCTTAAAAATTACTGAGGAAATATGTTTGTAAAAAATTGGTTCTTTATTACATTGTGATGGAATATGTGGTCATATAAAATATACTTATCATGTATGTAATGTCCTTAATACCCATGAATCTTTCTCCCAACCAACTCCCTAACCACAGCAATCCTATTACCTTACATTTGCCTACCTCACAGAGTAACCTCGCTCTTGAAATTGTATTCATCACTTCCTTGACATTTCTAAATCACTCTACCACATACATGTATATCCCTACATAATATATTGGTTAGGCTTGTTTTGCTTCGGTTTTAGTCTTCTGGGACTTGCTGTTTTCAATCCATACAACAATTCCTCACCTCAACATCATTAGTTCAACATTGTTTTGCTATTATGTTGATGAGATGCTGTAGGAACTTAATTCTGGTTTGTATAAATTAGCCTATGGTAAAACAGTTTTTTTTTTAACATCATTTTGCTTCAAGTTGCAGAACCTATTGACAGTGTTAAGTGAGACTCACTGTGTAGCCTAAGATTCATTTATTTAGGTTCTCGCCTGTACTGGCAGTTCTCTCATTTCCTCGCTGTGTGATAATCCACTGCATGAATAAACTGCAATTACTTATCCATTCCCTGTTTATAACGATTCGGGTGGTTTCCCCAACTGTGCTAATAGGAACTACACTGCTCTGCTGTTCTTGTTCATGTCTCTTGGTGAAGATATACAGGAGTTTCTCTAGGGCAGTGGTTCTCAATGCGTGACGATTTGTATTCAGTCACATGAAAGAATTTGTTAGTTCTACCCCTGCAGTAAAGCATGTAAGCAGATTCAACTCATTTTGGTCTATAAATTTCAAGTTGTAATTCGGTGCATCTTTTTCTCTTCTCTAGTCCCAGTGTATTTATTTTGGCAATTTTTACAGATTAAAAATATCCACCAAAATGAGGAAAAATGGAAGAGAAGTAACATTCAAATCTGTGGGTAACTTTTCTTAGCAAGTCTGGGAAATTGTCTGATGGGGAAGTGAAAATTATGGACAACTGATTTTTTTAAAGTATAGATATGCAGCTTATTCAGTAGGTCTGGTTTGCCATTGGACATGTAATTTAAAGATAACTTTAAAGCCCCAAACCAACAAACTGAACATAAATGAGGATAATAAAATTTCCCAAGTGAAAAGTATTTAGACTAATGTTATTTTTATAACTGGAGTAAGATCAAATCCACAGTAGCATTAAAAAAAACACAAATGCTCTCATTAAATCAGAATTATTAAATAGCATCGCTTAAAATTTATTTTTAAATGTGTACTGGTCAAGGGACTGTCATGAAGAGAAGAGAGCATTCATTGTGAAAAATGAGATAGCATGAGAATTCCATTTCCGCTATCTAAAAAAAGATATGAAGTTTAATACTGCTTTTGGCTCAACAGTAGCTAAGAATTTAGAACTCTTGACTTTTTAATAATCAAGTAAAAAATGTAAATTCTATGAAAGCCCTGGGGAGCACAGCCCGTTTACCTGCAGAGAGTCTGCAAAGGGTTCATCCTTGTTCTCAATGGGTCTGAACAGCCCCTTTCTCTTCTCCCAATCTCTTATGTCCGGGCTGGCAGCGCTGATGAGCATCTTCAGGTTAGCTGTGGGCGTCCAGGGTTCTGTCTGCTGTCTGTCGACAAGCTTAACTGGAGTGATGGGATTTCTTTCTGGAGTGAAGATTTTTTGCTTCGATAAGTCAATTGGTTCATTTTTTATTGGAGTCTTCGGAGCCATCCTCGATCGATCAACAAATACATTTTCCTATTTTAAAAAAAGAGACCTTTTAACAAGAATGAGAAAGAGCGGCTGTCAGCTAGGAGAACAATTAGTTTTCACTATGAAGATACAAACAGACCATATGTTTAGGGCTGGAAAATGTTAGGGTAGGACTAATGAAAACAGACAGAAGGATTCATGGGAATCAAGGAGAGGCTCCAATGAGAAAGTGATTACAGTCTGCTCCTGCTTTTACACATAATTTTCATGGCATCTTGTGGAAGAAGTCATGGGTGTATCTGATGCTTGTTACAATAGTTGGGGATGAGAAGGGCAAATGTGAGTTGAGTCCATATGCTCCTAAGTGCCACATTTTTAAAACACTACTTATAAGTTTGCACTAACCAGTGAAGAGCAATGATGCTTTTGTAGTTCAGTGTTCACCAGGGCTAATACAGCAACTAGTAGGACCAATTAATGAAAGTGCACCCAACAAACGTACATTTCAGGCGAACCTGGAGAGCTAATGCTATTCCCTCAAAGCAGTTCTTCTCAAACCACTCATGGTGAAGGACCAGTTTTGAAACTTCTACACCCCACATGCATGATATGTGGCCTTACATCACAGGACTTGTGTGCACCCCTCACCCCATGTGATTCTCCACTTGTTTGCCAATCAAACTGACCTGCAGCTTGTTCAATAAGAAAAGACCATTGATCACAGGCTTAGCTGTCATGGGGACAATGTCAGATTGCTGTAATGGATTCTAAGTGCTTAATTCTTAAGTTCTATTCTTAATTTTTTTGCGGCTTGGTAATTGTGGAGTAGAACCTACCCTCAGACCACACTTTGAGTAGAATGCCTTAGATAATTATAAGATTCATGATGGGCCCATTATGCCCATTGTAAAACAGGACTGCATAGAGAGAACCCACAAAATCCTGCTCTTGTAGCAGAATTCATCTCCAGGCAAGAGTCTCTTACATCATTCTGCAGATGGGGGAGGTAAATATCCATCACCCCTTCCCTATACATGCATCACTCTATAGCTACTGCATGCTTGAATTGTGGCTGAACAGTGGTTTAAGAAGAACTGCTTTCTTATAAATGAGCAACATGTGAAGAGGGAAAAGACTGGGAGAAACTAGAGCTCGTGTTAGCAACCCAACTCTTGTTCCTTGGATTGGCAGGAGCAGCCAGCTAGCCACAGTGAGCTTCTGTCCTCCCGTAACAGGGAGGAAGCGGGCGGTTGGAGGGATGGTTTCTCATGCCACAGCAGCAGGAAGCATCCAGCTGGGGGCCCTGCATCCACCCACATCTCTTTACGATTTCCTGCTGGTATGCAATTCTGATGACGTCTTCTACAAGGGAGCCCTCCAGGGAAATTATTGAGTGTTCCCTACGTGCCACACCATGTTCCATGTACTTTATGTATACTCACTCCTCAGCTAATCCTATATCCTAGGTACTATTATTTTTCCAGTCTGCAGATAAAGAAACAGAAACAGAGAAGGTTAAATAACTTGCTCAAGGTTACATACAACCTCATTCGGTATACATGGTAAGTCATTGGTATGCAAGAAAGAATTGAAAGCAGGAGTTTCTGAAATCCTGCATCTAGAAATAGGCTTGGCCTGGGTGCTAGTTAGGAGGCTGTTATCTTTGTCACAGCTCCAACATACAGTACCCAGCAGGCCCTACTAGCTTCTGTGGAGAGCATTCTGCCATAGAAAGGCAGAGTGGGGGAGCAGTTCTGCATACAGACTCCGGGGTCAGCTACTGAGCAGTGTGAGGATGGGCAAGTTCCGTCTCCTCACCAGACTTTAATTCTCTCAACTGAAAATGAAGTTCATAAAAATACCAACTGCAAGGGTTATGAGAATAGTTCCTGGCATAGTGTGAGCACATAGTAAAACAGCCATTATCTTTCCCCACGTTCCCATTCTTTATTCCCATTCATTCTGACACTCAGAGTTAACATATTTTACTTCCTGGGTGTATGTCTTGTCTCATTCATGAGACTGTGTCCTTCTGGAGGTCAGGGAGTGAGTTCCACGTCTCATTCCTCACAATTTTTGGCACAATGCCTTGCCCCATACAGGTGCTCAGGGAACACTGTGCCTTGATTATCTAGTTACTCAAAAAGGCACCCCTACAGCACAGGATGTGGCTCAGGCCTGCAGAGGCAGACAGAGATTCACCCTCCTTCTCTACGTCCCACGGAACCTGCAGCCACATGAAAGATGTGTTCCTACTTTGCCCGCATGGGGGAATAACTCCGCAATTTGGTTAGATCATCTGCTCCAACACTTTGACATATTTTCACTACAGTTTGAGTATTATAGGTGCACCTTGACTTATGAAGTCGTGTCCTGATGAACCAATCATAAGCTGAAAAATATTGTCAGTTGAAAATGCATTTACTATCCTAGACTACTGACCATCACAGCTTGGCTTACCCTACCTTAAATATGCTCTGACACTCACATTACAGGGATGTAACCCTATGCAAAGTTGAGAAGCATCTGTATTTACCTTCTTCTCCTTCTCACCTGAGGCAGGAGACCCAAATGGGCATTTTGTAGACGTGATGGAATGTGAAAACACAAAATACAGTATCCCAAAAACACTGGCAATAGAGTATGGCTTGTTTAGCCTATGACTGCAGGGCTGACTGGAAGCTGCGGCTCGCTACCACTGCCCAGCATCCTGAGAGAATATTGTGCCGAATATCGTTAGCCCAGAAAAGAGCAAAATTCAATATCTGAAGTACATTTTCTACCACATGTGTGTCGCTTTCACATCATTGTAAAGTTGAGTAATTGTAGTTGAACCATCTTAAGTCAGGACTATCCGTACTTAAAGTAGGAGGGAATTAGGTTACTTGGTAGGTTGT